>NC_068384.1:15607770-15981937 GCF_023724105.1 Carassius gibelio | reverse complement strand
GAGTCTTCGTTACTTTCCAGTATCCCAGCCTCTGCAGCATTTATCAGGAGGGAAGTGGATCAGTCTTTTCCAGCGGATGATTCCAATGACTCTTCAGGATTCTATCACACTGCCAATGGATCTGATTTAAGTGACAACACTGAAGTCAATTACAACATACTTTCTCCAAAAAATATCCAGAATTTTCCCACATCTGAGACCAGGGAATCACGTTCAACCCCAGCTAAATCAACCATCTTGTCTCATACCAATAATGGATTTAAACCACTTGACTGCACACCGTCTGCATCAAAAGTCAATGGTAATGACCTTTCACATACAGATAACTGGGAAGAACCACAAGTGTCAGTGAACAGTGCCCCAGTGAATGAAACCGGAATCACAAATGAATCTGAACCACAGTATGTGAATTCAACCACAGCTGCTACCCTGATTAATCCAGCAAATGGACCTTCTAAAACTTCATCCTGCTCTTCAGAAGAGAAAGAACCTGCTATTTTTGAACAAGAAGGAATTATTAAAACACCTCAACATTCAAGTACAAACCCATTTTTAGACAAGCAATTATTTGAATCAGTCAGTGAATCCTTGGCAGGATATCCACATGAACAAAATAATGTGATGTCTTCTGAGAACAAAGAGAGTATGGACCATCAATGTCCAAAAGAGCAAAACATTATCTTTTCACAAGGGTTACTGAACAGTGGCCCTGCATTAGAACTTTCAAACCCTTCTCCAACAGATTGCAGCCCTATGCAGGAAATGTCTACTTCACCTTCAAACAGAGATATTAATTTTCTACTAATAGCCAGTGACATGACAGATCCCAGATTAACCTCCACCACACCTGTAAGCAGTGAAACTACCTCCACACCTGCATCCACAGGTAGATCTTCACCTGAGCTGCTGAATTTGTGTTCAACTCAAGTTAAGCATGCATCAGAGTTTCCAAACTTGGAGGACACTTATGGTGCTTCTTTATCTGTATCTACACTTCCTACCAGGGATAATGTGGAAATAGATTATCTAACTGTGTCTACCATTTCTACTGAAATAAGAGAAATGGTATGTTCATCCATAGATGGTAGAGAAAGACTGGAAAGACCTGAAATCTATGAAACCTGCTCTTCTCTTGAGCACTCAGCACCTGCTCACTCTCCACAACCAATACTGATTCACTCCCCTGTGGGTTACACCATCAGTCCATCACCTACATGTCATAAAATTGTTTCTTCCATTGAACCTGAAGACTCACTAACCTCCCCTGTATCACCTGAGATAAATGAAACTTGCACTTCTTCTGAGCCCTCAGCATCCGCTCACTCACCAGAACCAGTACGGATTCACTCCACTGTGGGTGACATCATCAGCCCATCACCTACATGTGAGAAAATTGTTTATTCAGTTGAACTTGAAGACTCTCCATCCTCCCCTGTATCACCTGAGATCAATGAAATCTGCTCTTCTTCTGAGCACTCAGCACCTTTTCACTCACCAGAACCAGTACTGATTCCCTTCACTGTGGGTTACACCATCAGCCCATCACCTACATTTGAGAAAATTGTTTATTCAGTTGAACCTGAAGACTCTCCATCCTCCCCTGTATCACCTGAGATAAATGAAATCTGCTCTTCTTCTGAGCACTCAGCACCTTCTCACTCACCAGAACAAGTTCTGATTCACTCCCCTGTGGGTTACACCATCAGCCCATCACATACATGTGAGAAAATTGTTTATTCAGTTGAACTTGAAGACTCTCCATCCTCCCCTGTATCACCTGAGATCAATGAAACTTTCTCTTCTTCTGAGCATTCAGCACATGCTCACTCAACAGAACCAGTACTGATTCACTCCCCTGTGGGTTACATCATCAGCCCATCACCTACATGTGAGAAAATTGTTTATTCAGTTAAACCTGAAGACTCTCCATCCTCCCCTGTATCACCTGAGATCAATGAAATCTGCTCTTCTTCTGAGCACTCAGCACCTTTTCACTCACCAGAACCAGTACTGATTCCCTTCACTGTGGGTTACACCATCAGCCCATCACCTACATTTGAGAAAATTGTTTATTCAGTTGAACCTGAAGACTCTCCATCCTCCCCTGTATCACCTGAGATAAATGAAATCTGCTCTTCTTCTGAGCACTCAGCACCTTCTCACTCACCAGAACAAGTTCTGATTCACTCCCCTGTGGGTTACACCATCAGCCCATCACATACATGTGAGAAAATTGTTTATTCAGTTGAACTTGAAGACTCTCCATCCTCCCCTGTATCACCTGAGATCAATGAAACTTTCCCTTCTTCTGAGCACTCAGCACCTGATCGCTCACCAGAACCAGTACTGATTCACTCCCCTGTGGGTTACGCCATCAGCCCATCACCTACATGTGAGAAAATAGTTTATTCAGTTGAACCTGAAGACTCTCCATCCTCCCCTGTATCACCTGAGATCAATGAAATCTGCTCTTCTTCTGAGCACTCAGCACCTTTTCACTCACCAGAACCAGTACTGATTCACTCCCCTGTGGGTTACACCATCAGCCCATCACCTACATTTGAGAAAATAGTTTATTCAGTTGAACCTGAAGACTCTCCATCCTCCCCTGTATCACCTGAGATCAATGAAATCTGCTCTTCTTCTGAGCACTCAGCACCTTTTCACTCACCAGAACCAGTACTGATTCACTCCCCTGTGGGTTACACCATCAGCCCATCACCTACATTTGAGAAAATTGTTTATTCAGTTGAACCTGAAGACTCTCCATCCTCCCCTGTATCACCTGAGATCAATGAAATCTGCTCTTCTTCTGAGCACTCAGCACCTTTTCACTCACCAGAACCAGTACTGATTCCCTTCACTGTGGGTTACACCATCAGCCCATCACCTACATTTGAGAAAATTGTTTATTCAGTTGAACCTGAAGACTCTCCATCCTCCCCTGTATCACCTGAGATAAATGAAATCTGCTCTTCTTCTGAGCACTCAGCACCTTCTCACTCACCAGAACAAGTTCTGATTCACTCCCCTGTGGGTTACACCATCAGCCCATCACATACATGTGAGAAAATTGTTTATTCAGTTGAACTTGAAGACTCTCCATCCTCCCCTGTATCACCTGAGATCAATGAAACTTTCCCTTCTTCTGAGCACTCAGCACCTGATCGCTCACCAGAACCAGTACTGATTCACTCCACTGTGGGTTACGCCATCAGCCCATCACCTACATGTGAGAAGATAGTTTATTCAGTTGAACCTGAAGACTCTCCATCCTCCCCTGTATCACCTGCGATCAATGAAATCTGCTCTTCTTCTGAGCACTCAGCACCTTTTCACTCACCAGAACCAGTACTGATTCCCTTCACTGTGGGTTACACCATCAGCCCATCACCTACATTTGAGAAAATTGTTTATTCAGTTGAACCTGAAGACTCTCCATCCTCCCCTGTATCACCTGAGATCAATGAAATCTGCTCTTCTTCTGAGCACTCAGCACCTGCTCACTCAGCAGAACCAGTACCGATTCACTCTCCTGTGGGTTACACCATCAGCCCATCACCTACATTTGAGAAAATCACTTCTTCAACTGATCCTGAGGACTCACCATCTTTCCCTGTAGTCACAAGGATTGATTACAGTGATATCTGCTCCTCTCCTGATCATTCCGTTCCAGCTCACTCACCAGAACCTGAAATAATTCACTCACTGATGGGTTTTACCATCAGCCCATCACCTACACATAAGATAATGTTTTTTTCAGTAGAACCTGATGACCTACCATTCTCCCCTGCCATCACAGGAACTGATTACACAGTAACACCAACACGCGGTAGAGATTCCACACCTGTGTTAAGGAGCATTACCTCCACTCCAAACAGCAGAGAAAATTACCGTTCACCAGAGCCCAATTCCCCAGCCCCTTCACTGGAATTGAGATCAGTCAACTGCTCACCTGAAATCAAAACAATATCATATAGTGTTCTTCCACAAAATACAAAATCTTCTGGCATCACATATAGCGTTATACAATCTGAAGATTTAGCACAATGCCCTGCAGTAGAGAAAAATGTCTGTGGCAACTCTTCTGAAACTTCCAACTATATTTTTGGAAATGACACCTCTGTCTTGCCTATCTCAAGGAATTTTTTGTCAACACCAGAGAGTAGATCAAGGCCTTTATCAGCTGCATCAGACCATACCAAACACACAGCACAACCCTACTATCTCCAACCTGAGCCTTCTGTCACTCTTGAAAAGAAAGAAAATCAGACTTTATCCATTATCTGTGATGGAATTAATCATCCTTTCTCTAACCCAATAGACCGTTATAATTGTTTTGATGACCTTGCTGACACAAAGATTCCCAAAAGCCTTGCATCTGTCCCGGACGAATGTAAAGGTAATGGACCACCAGTTCTTAGCCAAATGCAGATCTTGCAAGCTTCAACCTCTAAAACCTCAGATTCTGGATTGTCCACAGAAAAAATTGAGAAAAATCAAGAAATTGTCACTCATAACACAACTGATTTAACTGTCTGTGGAACACCAACTTCCAGGAGTCCATGGGCCGCATCTGCCGCATTGCCAAAGCCAATGATATCGGTACAGATGAAGCAATGCCATGTTGAGGGTTTTGATAGCAGCGAGGGAACAGAAATGTTGAAAAATTATTCCCCAAACAGCAACAAGAGGCTTAGTCAAGTGCCTGTAGCATTAAGACATAGCCCAGGGGTTATCAGAAGAGACAATGGTGGTGAATTTGACAGGCAGTCATGCAGGGAAAAGGAAGAGAGTGGAAAGGAGGGGGGAGAGGGGGAGGAGACTATAGGAGAGACTAGTTACAGAGGGGAACAGGTTGAACTGTCATTTAGGGCCAGGAATAGAAAAGGGCCTGCAGGCCACAGCCCAGCTCGCTCATGTCAAGACCCAAAGTCAGGAATTCCAGCTCGCTGTTATTTTGAGTCGCACCCAACAACTCTGCAGCAACAGGGTCAGCTCAGAGCTCAGGACTCACAACAAAAGAATAAGGTTGGCACCAGGAGGCTCCAGTCAGCTGCCCAGGGTAAATACAGCAGTGCAGGCTTTCTTCCTCCTGAATGTACTGGTGAGACCTCCAGCATGGGAAGTGAGTTTGATGAAGCAGACAATGAAGTAAAGTGGTTTACAGATCTGGCCTTCAGAAGCCTATCTAGCCCTCAGGTGGATTATTTGGATGTGTACAATTCAAGTCACAGGTCATCTACAAATCTTTCACAGCCTTCGACCGTAGACAGCCCTGGTGCTGTTGCATGGATGACATATGCAGACTTGCATGGCTCAACGTTACATGAAAACGATGGCTCATCTTTTCTTCCTCGTGACAGCATGGACCTAAACAAACACCTCGAAATAGGGAGTTTTGAGTGTGTGGATGTTGCATTAGAGAACAAGGATGAGTCCAGCAGAGGAAAGAGAACCGTACCTAAAAGGCAGATCCAACTGTTAAGGCGGAACACAGTTGAATCAAAATATAGAGGAAACACTGAACATATTTTGAATTCACCCTCCACACATAGACGCTCAAAAGACACACTTGTTCGTCAACATAGCACACCAGCATTTTTGCCAAAGGAATTTTCCAAGGAGGTGCCAGATTCACCACAAAATGACAGGAAAAAGACACTGCAGAAGTCTGTGTCTTTAGATGATGGCTCCCCTAATACACAAATGGCGTCTTGCATTATCAAGAGTGTGTTGTCAAAGAAAATGCAGGATGTGCAGAAAGAGACAGCAAAAAGTACAGATCCAGGTCGATCTGCAGATAAAAACAAACATCCTGATGTCAGCCTCAGCCCTTTTTTTGGTGTTCCAAGTACCATGGAGGAACATAGTTTAAGCCCTAGCCTGCATTCTCAATGTACGCTTTCATCTGAAGATTTAGCTGTTGGAGAGGAGAGAATTTCACATCGTCAGCTGAAGAAGTGTGCTCCAAAAGTTCCTCCAAAACCACTCTTAAGACCTGCATTCTTTAATACTGGGGAAGCTCGGGTAGCTGGCAACATTACAAGGGAAGAAGCAAAGCCTATATTGGCCCATCCACAAGTTGATGACAAAATGCAAAACTGCAAAAGTGATGGGAAAGAGGGTGGAGGTAGCAACATTGAAGAAAAGTACAATAGGGACTCAGAAAATGCTAGTATCAGGAATAAAAGTCCAGCAACACCAGCAATTAGCTTGCCAAGCAAAATGACAAGCCGAGACATAAAGAAGTGCCAGATGACACCAGAAAACCAGGAACAGCTGGCTGAAAAGAGTGTATTTACATCAAAAACCCCAGAAATAACTTTGAAAACTTCTTCCATCAAACAAAAAAAGACATCCTCTCTGAAAGTATCTCCGTCCCCTGACTTGGAACAGTCCAGGGAAATTTCTGAAACTCAGACCATGGAAAAAGCTGCAGAAGATATAAGCACCAGATCTACCAAAGTCACAGAGACTGAAGACAATGATGACAGCAACAAAAAATCTGTTATACATAGAGTTAGGGATGTGAGGAAGTTAGTAAAAAACACGTACAACCTGTCTTTCAAAGCATCAAATTCTACCTCTAATGCCGAAGACATGGTCATACAAGAGAAAAGAGAGAAGCCACCACAAACTCCTCCAGCCTTGCAAATTGAATGTAAAGCCATCAGGTGGAAGGACAAACAAACACCAGGCAACAAAGCATTGCACTGTCATGATGAAAAACAACCTGTTGACAGATCAAAAATATTACAACAAAGGGTGTGTGCAGAGACAAGAAGAGATGCTAATGTGACTGAAATAAAATCCAAAGTCTCTTCACCAAAGACTAAGTCACAACAAAAATTGCCAACTACAACAACAGATGGATTACCTGAATCAGAAAGTATTACTAAGAGATCTTACATTCACTGTGATCAGAGTTCTAAGATGCCTCCTAGACCCCTGAGTAAGGAGCGAGAAGTTTCTGCATTGATGGTTCTTCCAGACTGCAAACCCAAGACAAAGAACGTTGCCCCAACAGTCCTTGACTCTACTCAAATGAAAGCTCCAAGCAGCAGCCACTCCGTATCCATGCTACTAAAAGAAAAAGGGATGCAGGCTGATATTGGAGTGTGTGATGTTATCACTGAAGGTGCAAATGCTACAGCTAAACATGTCAACAGGCTTGAGGTACCTGTACAAGCCTGTTTATCAGAAATCATTTTAAGTGAAGGACAAGTAAAAAATACATCATTGCCTTGCAATCCAACAGCTCTTGTGAACGATTCATCAAGAACATCTCAACCGAGTGAGAGTCCCAAAGGAACACTGACAGAAACATTTTTAAAGGAACAAGAAAGAAAGCAAATAACTGCCACTTATTTAGCAACATCTGAAAAGCCAGAGATGAGGTCTTTTTCATGTAGTACAAAAAATAATGCCACACCAATGAACCCATCAAAAGAGATTGAGTTACCCATTCAAGTGAGGTCAATATCCACTGATAGACTAAAGACATTTGTACCACCAAAACCCAGTTATAAACAGTCATTTGCAGAAATTACGTCAGTATCAAGTGATCAGTCAAAAGCAGATACTCAAGCACCATCTGTTATTACACAACAAACCAAGTTAAATAGTGAATCAAAGAAAAATGAAACCCCATTAACAGTAAAACACAAGGATCAACCAAACGAGACTTCATCAAGAGATACAAAAGGACTGGCTGTATCAGCTGTATCAAGCTACAAACAACCATCCATCCCAGTCACATCAACTCCAAGTGTTGTGCAAAAATCCACCACAAAGACATTGTTCAGTCTGGATCAACAACAATCTTCTGCTTTCTTGCAAACAACCAGCACATGCCAGCAGCAAAGCCCATCATTCAGTCAAGACCAGTCAATTCTAGATAGTTCCTTTGCTTCTAACCCATCAGGACCACAAACCCTAGGCCACACAGAATCTATGACAAGAGCATCATCTAATAATCGTTTTCACACAGATGAGTATCTTTTCTACGCTTCAGATGATCCTCCTAGCTATGATGAGAAAGAGAGTTTCAGCCCACTACAGCTATCAGACTTACCCCCCCATAGGTTATGCCGGTATCATCCAACCACAAAGCAATCTTCTTGCTCCTGTACACAAAGTTCTCATTTACATCAAGGACACCCCCACCACAGTCCACAGGAACGGGTACCAGCAGCTTCTCTGTCTCCAGGCCAAGTCCTTACCTGTCCCAGAGCTCCTCCGCAAGCTCAAGTTCGTCCTCGTCAGTGCAGACCAGATGGTCTGCCAGTCTCCGATACCACAATACAACATGCCTCTGCTTTGGTTCAGCCTCTTCACAACCCACGAGCTTGCCCTGTTTCAAACTCACAATCCTATGGTGATGACCAACCACCAACTTCTGGGTTGCATGTAGATAGGCGCCCAGCTAATCATCCTTCACCTCAAGCAGCAGGTCCTGCTCCCTATCATGAGTATTCTAATTTAGCTAACATGTCTATTGTAGATCCCAGGGCTCAGTTGTTTAATCCCCAAGATTATGCAAATGAATGTCCAGGTGGAGCTGGTGAATTGTATCCAGAGACAACAACTGGGCTCAGCTGTGGCCAAGGTTCTCGCCGTGTCCTTCTTGATCCTGAGACTGGTAAATACTTCTACATTGAGGTACCAATGCAACCACTCAGAAAAATGCTGTTTGATCCTGAATTGGGCCAGTATGTGGAAGTTCTCATACCACAGCAGGCAATGTCCCATTCAGGGTTGTATCCACCAGCTGCACCACCCTACTCCTCTTTGCATAGTCCTGGGTTATATGCACCTCAGTACCTGCCTTATGCAGTGCCATCTTACCCAGCAATCTCAGGCAGTGCCCAGCAAGTTCGCCATCCAGAGCCACCGCCTGTCCCCACCACACTTCACCAGACTTCCTTAAGGTATGGAAGTCCTGCAAGCCAGATGCCAAAAAATGAACTAAAAGGCCATTCATCGCTGGATCAAAGTTATCTAGATAGCATGTATTACATCCCCACTGGGATAAATGCAAGTCCAAATTCAACCACCTCAGACTGCTACCACGAGCCATCAAGCATGCCTCATTCAGGGGGAAGAAGAGCATGAAACAACAGTGGATTCATGTGGTCTGTTTACATTTGAAATCTGTTCTAGTTGGCAGCATTTTTCAATTAAGTGGAATATAAAAATTAATAATGTCTAGCCAAATGTTGTAGTTTCTCAGTTATTAGACTCTGATTGAAACAGTGTTGTTACGGCGCATTTTATTATAACAATTAATGTGAAAGACAATGTGTTAATTGCTCATGATTGAAACCCAAGACCCAAAACAGCTTTGCTTCCTTTCTGTTTTTTTTTTTGTTTGTTTGTTTTTTTTACATTTGACATATCACAGTTGTCACTGTCTGATGTAATTTCAGTGTATCATTTGGTCCTTCACTTTCCTTGCATTGGCCAAGCTTATGCAATGGTAGGCCTTATCTTGCAATAGCTATCAGGGTTTAACAAACCATGTCTTCCTTGAATAACCTTAATGGTTATATATTTCTGGAAGGATTTTCACTTTTAAGTGACATTATTTATCAAATACATGACATACGTAATATGACATGATGCAATTGCTTTGTGCAACACCTTTGATGTGCACTGGGACATGCAAGTAGATGCTGTACATTTGGGTAAAAGAAAAGAATGTGGATGAGCAACATCCACATACTGACATAATTTTCTATCATCCGAAGCTTTCCATTTGCTATTTTTTACACATGGATATATCCCATTAAAGAAAACTGTCTACATAATCCAAGTCTCAAGTGATTTTTCCCCCCTCAATTAATGTTAGATGCAACATATTGACTATTTCAGTAAGCGTAAAGCTAAAGGCTTTATACTTTAACTTCTGTAATATGTGAAAATAAATATATTATCACATTTTAAAAATGTGTGCCTACAACATATCTTGTTTGGTCACATTTTGTGCAACATTTTTAAGCCCAGAGGTAAAAGAAGAGTTTCCATTTTTGTAAATCACATGGTATCCAGTTTGAAAAAAAAAAACACATTTGCTAGTCAGGACATAATAGAAGCTGACTCACTTGGAGTTTAGGTCCATTGCTGGGCTGTCATTTTATCTCTGGATGACATCTAGTGGACATCTAGATCTAACATCATAGTTCATCTGTCTAATGCTTTCTTTGTAAGGATGTGATGTGCTTTTTGTAATAGAAAGAAACAAATACTGGCCTAATGCAATAGCCATTCTAATAATTCACTATTCAGTTATATCTATTTGTAAATAGATAAGATGGCCAATTTTGTTTATTTCCAATTCTGGGATCATTCTGTTAGCTGAATGATACAAGCAGCGCATGTTTTGACTGGTGTGAACTATTCTGGGTGTTTCTTTTATTTGGGTGTTCAGCATGGACGATATGACATAATGTACCACCATGGTCTTAGCTGTGACGTTCTGTGGAAATGTTTCCAGTTATGCAGGCAAACACTTAAGTCTTTGCTCTACTCCCAAATTGCAGCCGCACCCATAAATGACTTAATTTGATTTCCTGAACTATCTGATCATACTGTAAAATAGGCTGATGGAACTGTCTGTGTGTGGGTAGAAAGTTTTGTGTGAGAGAGTGCCTTGACTCCATTGGGTGTTTGACCGAAAACACAATGATATTCAAGTCTGCCCAATGACTTCTGTCATTCAGGATCCCCTGAGCAGACTGCCAAGCGGAGTAATGTGTAAATTAAATCAAGAGTGTCTTTGGGCAAGTACTAATCTTTACCATAAACATGTCCTTATGTGATGTTCCATGATTAGTTAGATTAAGGACTTATAGATGCAACAACTTAAATGAACAAACCATTTCACATTACATAGGGCTAATGTCGAACATATGGCCATTTATTATCTTCCTGAAGGTTTGTGTGTGACTGGCTGATTTTAATTCAGGGTTGGGCAAAATTTCTAATTTAATTGGATTTATTTTCAAACTATTTTTTAAATCAGAAATTGGTAGTAAATTTTACAATTACACATTGTCACATTGAATTAAAAGTAAACATTTTTAATAGTTATAGCATTTTTTTGTTGTTTATTTGTTTGTCTGTTTTTTTTTTTTTTTGTAAAGTGCACCAATTTTTTCACAATTAATTTTTTTTTACTTCATAATCGCGTGATGTATTTGCTCAAATCTAAGTAGGAAATCTTTTCCCATATATAAAAATGAATGGTTTTAAATTAAGTTCTGACAGAGATGTGGTAGAAATTTCATCCAGGTAAAAATAGGGATTAACCCTTATCACAGTTGATCCCGTCAGCGTGGCTCTTAACCTCAGGTTGCTGCAGATGGGGGTCTTCCTTACAATTACTTACTTTTTTTCCCAGACAAAGTAACCAAAAGGAAGCAGCACCTTAGAGGAGTTTAGTTGCCTTTGTGAGGTGAGTAAATGCTATTGCTACATAATAGCTCATTACTCACATACTCATAAACAGAGCAGAAATGTAAACTTTGTCATGTACCTTGTTCTGCTTTGAAGGACAGACCATATATGGGCGTATTCCGGGGATGACATCAAGAAGCACAGGCGTGAATGGACTTGCCTGCTTGGGTGAATGACCTCTGTGCACATGCAGGATGATGGATCAGGTACACAGGTTAGATTAGGAAACCTATTTCAGCAGCCTTTCCGGTCGAGTCATGTCACATATAGCAACCAAACAATGCTTCTGTCTGCAGGCCAATCCCCAACAGATGTCTGTTTGCTGAGGTACTGTCCAGCAGGAGGAGCAGTCACACCCACAAACATACACAACTGAGAGAAGTCCCTTCACCTGCTTATATTTCACTGAAGAACCATTTCATTGCATCAGGCATTTTTCAATTCACAATATACCTGCCTGTAATTATCAAGTTACCCTGAAGACCTTCTTTAGCTGGTTCAGATGTGTTTGATTGGGATTGGAGCTGAAATCGGCAGGATGGTAGTTTCACAACGTATTTCTCATCAATTTGAAGAACATATTTATTGTTTCACACCTTATAACCTCTTAAACTTAAAATGTTTCTCTTGCTTTTTTTTTTTTTTTTTTTTTGGTCAAATAATGCAAACACATGGTGCATTTGTGTCCAAATAAACTTTTTGGGGCTACTATATTTCTTAAAATACATGAGGAATCTGTGAAATAAAGTATGAATAAAATATTTTGTACATTTGCACTTATTAAATAGAATAAAAGAAAAAAGAATAATAATTAATAATAATTTGTAAATCAAACCATGTAATAACTTAAAGTTCTGACTGATTTACTCTAAACAGATTTACTTTCCCTTTCCTGGAGAAGATTCGGAACATATTTTGAATGTTACGTTAAATGTTAAATGTTTTTTTTAGCTCTAACCCTAATCAAACACACCTAAATTTGCTAATCAATGTCTTCAGGATCATTAGAAAATAGCAGGTAGGATTGTTTTGGATAGGGTACGAGCTAAACTCTGCAGGAAAGTGGATCACTGTATGTCTTTTCCGCAGGACTGAAACCCTGAAACTTAAAGGATGGAAGGAATTTGCAGTGAGATGTCGCCCCCAGAGAGCCTCTGTGTGCACTGAGAGAATAAAATCATCAAACTATCAACAATTACAGGACAAAGGTGAGGGGAAATTAAGCTACTGTATATGTGTGTCATGGAAACATGATAGGGAGAGGCAAATATTTTCCATTGTAATTCCATTGTAAAACTTATGAAGCAGGAGGCTTTAAGCATTCAGTGTTTGTAACATCCACATGTGGAAAGGGAGGCTCTGTTTCCAGTGACACGGTTCAGACTAGGGGAATCCCCTCCCGGGAATGGCTGAGGAATCAAATCCACTCTGGATCTCACATTATTGGATTTTGTTAGACATTAAATGAAAACGCAAGACTAGACTAACATTATAGTTCCAGAAAGATTGCAGAACAGAAGACTAGACACAAAAAATAACCCAGTGTGTCACATTAACGGTGACTTAAAAAAAGTCGCCCTTTTACTTCAATGTTAAATCAGTGTCACTTCACAATCACTTCATCTATGATATCACCCTTTCTCAAAAACTCTGATGTGTCACATCCCCAGTTGTATGGTTTACGAATACAAATGATGATGTCTGGATTTTTAATAAGTAGTTTGTATTAGTGTCTGATCACGACCATATGTTGGTAAGCATTATGCAATGCTTCAGAACTGCTGTAGTTGCGATTTCATTGGCTTATGATGACATGTTTCACTGTTAGTTATTCTTAGAGACACCCACGATTGGTTTCTACTACAAAACCCTTATCTGTAGGGAGGCGATAATCTCAGAAAGCATGACAGCCACATTTATTTTTGGTATCTCTTCCTACCCCCTGCAATAATAAACTGCTTTTTGTTCATGCCCACTCCCTCACTTTGATGTTAGTATGGCATTTGATCAACACGGCCCCAAGGAATGCTGGGAAGGCTTTGAGATTCTGTGGTGACACCATAAAACAACACAAAGGCATGTGAGAAATTGAAAGTCAAATGCTTGAGCTGAAGGAGAAGGTGATGACATATTGCATTGTGACTGATTATTCTGAAAGTCTAATTTTGAGAATGACAGACTGATAAGAAAAGCGATTAGTACATAAACTTTTGACTTTTTTTTATTAGTAAAAAGTCAATCAGCATAGGCGATGCTCCTGGAGTGATGACACAACACTCAGAATTAATGTGACATGACCGCATTTACAGTGAGAACAATACACTTTGAACACATCTCTTGTTATTGTCAGGAAAATCTGCTTTTTGTTTTCTTTTCCTGTTTCTTTTCTTTTGCTTTGTGGCTTCTTCCCTCTCACGCTCTCTCCTTATCACGTCCACACACATGTTGACCTTACAAATAACTTCGTTATCACCTTAAAGCACTTTCTAATTTCTGCCGATATTGCACTGCTTACTCAGTTAATCAGTATGGCGCCATTAGTGATGAAAGTCCAAGTGCCATGTTAAACAACTGGAAAATTAAAGACATTTATTACCAGACCAGAGATGCATCAAACTAGTCACATCACATTAATCACGCCACACAAATTGATGCATCCTGAATTGCCTCTGTGCTGAAATTAAAAGATTGTTATTATTATTTAATTTTTTTAATTTTGATAGCCCCACACTGTAAATTGTATTGATTACAAAAAAAGACTTTGAAATGTTACATTAAAACAGGTTAGTTGATTAACTGTTAATTGCCATATATGGTGAAAAATTGTAAAAGTTTCAAGATTGAATTATATGTATTGTTATTGTAAAATACTGTCCTATGTATGCTTTTTGGAAGCATACACTATGGATTGCCATGTAATGTATGATTAAAAATAGTAAAAGGACATTCACAGAATTTCTTGTATGACACACCGCATATGATTATATTCTATTTAAATATTTTTTTTTTTAACAAACAAAAGTAGATGGTGATGGTGTTTTATGTTTATGCATGTGCACCAACTATACAAAAGTATGATTTATGGACAGACAACTTATGATGAGTTCATCATGTGCTATTCTACTCTGGCACCTGTGTAATTATGGTGGTTACTGATATAAGATACAAAGGAGATTTTAATGGTTGATTTGTATGTTGACATTATCACCTAATGAATTATATGGTTATGAGATGTAAAATATACAGGCACCAGAATTCCGTCTTGTCTGATACATTCTGATACATTGTCACCTTATCATTTATATGTATATGGGTGTATATGTATGTATGTATTTGGGAAGGTTTTAATGATCTTTTTGATTCTATGAGAGCAGGGAAATCCACACCACAACTATAATGATTGCAACAAAGAGGAACAACACTGTCGGCATCATTTAAAAAAAAAAGTTGTTGTTTTCTCCAGCTGATGAATTATAAAATCATTGACAGCCAATCAGAATCCACCATGCTTTAAGAGCATTTAAAGCAACAGATTATAAAACAGCAGTGTACGCTCACAATAAACAGAACCATTAGTGTAGATGCTAATATAGTTATCGTTATAGTTTTTGATATGAACGGGCCTTTAAGATAAAACATTAATTGAAGCAAAAGTGAAAACCTTGTCATTTACTCACCCGTATGTTATTTATATATCTGTATGATTTCTATATGAAATATTTTCTATAATATTGGAGTCCAAACAACATTGGACTGAATTGACTTTACAAAAAATAAAAAAATAAATAAAGACTTACAGTTTTGGAATGGCATGATGAGGGTAAATGAAATAGTAATTTCAAAGTCAGCACACTCCTTGTTGTCATGAAGTGTCGTTTGAAGTTTTTATTTCCTATGGGTTCATTGTTCACCCAAAACACCTTTTTATGACTCCTGCATCAGTTTCCTGTGGTCACTGTTGTGTACAAACTGCCCACCCCCTGGCGAAACCCCTTCCTTCTTCCTTATGAGAATTCTCAAGAGTGGGCAAACCAACAGTGTGAGTCAGTGCTTCAATCAGCACAATGTGGCTAAAACAGTCTGCGTGCAATGACCTTCTAACATCATATTTAGTTCTCACTCACTGTCCTCTTACGCAAAACACGCGACCGCATCGTTTTTGCTTCCAGCAGGATTTGAGTCCAGGCTTTTGGCCGCTCACAAAGTCTGCTAGTATTTATGCTGCTTGTATATATCGAATGCATGATGGCTGGCTAATGCTATTCCAGTCATGATAATAAGGAGGGAGCGGGCTATATTTATCAAGTGGGGGAGTGTCCATCATTACAGCAGAGCTTAGCACAGGTTATGACCACAGAGGGGTTCGTACCAACATGAGCCTCATAGCAAGTCCTAGTGTTCGTGTCTTGCCCACCAGACACTATTCCAGTAATTAGAGTCTGAGGTTTACATGTCTGATTATTTTAAGTATTTGATTGTTCGTGGGTGTTAGGAGGAATGTTTACAGTAAATTCTCGTGTGTGTTTGCTAATGAGTGGTGGCAGATTTCATGCTAGACAGGATGTTTGTGTTATTTAGCCTAGGCCTTCATTGTGCTAACTGGCTGGTGGTATTTTGAAAATGGCAAAAGCTTTTTCTGCACTGTCTCCTTAAGTCTGCTGTCAGGCAGTAAGTTATGTGTGATTTCTGTGCCTTTCTGCAACAAACAGAAAACACGCACACACACACACATTTCCCAGTTTTTGGAGTAAATATAAGCAGTAATTTTATTTTATTTTTTTGTGCAAAATGTATTGCTATAAGGATGCTGCTGTGTGGTTTCGAAGGTATTGACTGTTTTATGCATGTTGTCCTGCGTGGTTGGTTAAACTGGCTCAAAAAATGCAAAAAAATAAAAATAAATAAATAAAGTTCCTTCTTCACTGTAAGTCTCTTTTTTTTTCCTTGCATCATTTATTTGTTTACTACCTATTACTTATAGCAATTACATTTCTCTGCAATTGTAGGAACATGACATGACATACCTCACTCTTAAGGACACCACTTTTGTTTTTGCTAATCACTCAAGAAAGCTGCATTAAAAGAGTATAGAGTAGAAAATCAATCATTGTGTAAAACAAAACAATATTCTTGAATTTCTTGAAACAGTAGAGAAGTGAACTTCGGGAGTTTTTGAATTTTCAATAAATCCCTTTTACAACCTCGACAGGAGTCCCATTAATATTGCAAGTGTCACTCATTCTACAACCACAAATGGCTTCCACCCATCTGACAGGTGTTGAAACTAGATGTCATCACTCGTCAAAGCACACAGACACCCTGACTGCCAGCACAATCAGGTCATAGTGGCACTTCAGCAGACACCGTCCCTGAATTTACCTTTGAGACTTAAACAGACTCACCCATCATCTGTCCAAACCATGCACAAAAAATTTTCTATAATATATATATCTTTTTTAGCAAGACCAATTCATTGCAAATTTGCAATGAGCTACTATAATAAATGCATTTGGATACAGTTATACCCAACGTTTCAATTGTATAGCATTTATTATTGATCCTTCATTACTCATGAACTGAACTATGGTTCTACCAATGGCATTAGTGTGGGGCGAACTCTGTTTACCCCACCAATGACACATGAAACCTGTTTGTAAGAATCATTGTCTGCAATTCTGGTTGCTGTTTCTAGAGGCGCACAAAACACCCACTTAAGCTTTAAATTTAAATTTCACTTAATGTGCTTTAAAACAACAAGATGATCTCAATGAACAAGCACGCTCATGTTTAAATTATAAAACCCCAATGAGAAACATTCTTTCCAGTGCATTTCGGTAGCAACACGTCTCCAAAAGGTTTAGCTGTATTTATATCACATTACGTTTTAGGTGGGGGTGTGAAGGAATGGTTGTGTGGCTTTCAGATCTGGAATGACATGATGGGACGTGATTGATGGTGTAAGTCACACATGAATCTCCTTCCCCGGGCCAAAGTAAACTCTTGGGAGTCATTACAATGATGATAGTATGAAACCCTCTGTCACTCCGCCAGGAAGTTGCTGCTAAATCCAGTTTTGGAAGGAACAAGGCTTTCGTTTTGCTGAGTTACAGACTGTAATACAAGCAGACGTCACTAATATTATTGCTCAAGTGTAATATTTGATATCTGGCTTGTTTTAAATCCGCAACCATGGCCAACACCACTATTAAATTAAAATAACCGTGCTAGAAAACACCAAAAGAATGTTTTCCATTGCACTAAACAAAATGAAATATGTCACAGTAAACCACATCTAAACCTCCCTTCTAGTAAAGTCTGTTACGTCTGATTAGCCACAATCTAACCGATCAAAGTATGTCAATGTTTACTTGGTATATTTTCCCATTCTTTTACATTTGGGACAGTGTGTTCTATGGTTAGAACTTCTATTTGTTTCTGGATAAACATCCCCGCCTCCCTCACTACTGTGAAATCACGATATGATCACACAGCACTTATCTAAAACTTGGTGGAGTCACATCCAAGGTGCCGTATTTTCATTCACAGCATTGCAATAGCTTAATCATTTCAGCAACTGTTTACTGAGAAAAACCAACACGCAACCTGAAAATAATAGCTTTATAAGAAACCAGCCTCATTTTGGGCTTTGTGGAAATTTTGGACCGCATTCCAGAGTTGTGACAACGTTGCAAAGCTCAGGGAGCACCCAGCATGCCTAGACAGATCCTTACCTCCACCCAAACCATCAATGATGAACAGTGAGCTCCTTCATACCAGTTCCCTTAACAACTGACGCTAACAGGTGGGATTGTAAAAACAAAAATATGCTCTTTCATAATATAAGATCTAAATATGGATACATTTTGGTGGTCAGCATAGGGGTCGTAGGGTCTGAGCTTGTGTCCCACAGGATGTAGGTTCAGACCCCAGAGGTTCATGACCTACCATCATTGTTTTCCCAATTAATCAATGCAATGGATAGTGTGAGCAAGAAATATCTTAAGGGGTGTTTTTGAATCTCTTTGCTCTTTTTTAAAGAAAATTACACATTTAATCTTGGTTTGCTTAGCATTCACACTATAATTTTAGAAAGATTGGTAACACTTTATAATAACTGCATGCTAATAATCATTAGTTAAGCATTAGGAAACAGTTAATTCATAATTTATAAAGCATTAATAGACATTTATAAGCAGTTTATAAATACAGATATAAATGCTTTATTCCTGATTTAAAAGCATATCTATAATGTATTTAATAATTGTTTTTTCATACTTTATTAATGATCAATTTATCATTTCTAAATTAAGTATAGCATTATTTACAGACCAGTTATTAAGGAGTTGTCAGTGGTTCATAAGATCACTTAGAAATTGTAAGTAAATGATTAATAAACTATTTAAATGTGCATTCATACATCTTTTTATTCAGACATATAGTAATAGTTACTTATAGTGTTAATAAATGGTTTATTAACATGTATTTCTACTGTAATTCAGGGTTAATTCATGTAGTTGTTAGTTAACTATTTTTGTGAGCTCATCTAAAGTTGGGACTATTTATGCCTTGTAAAGCTTTTACAAATGAGATTTAAAGGCTGTTAATATTTCTATGTTCTGTATCACTGTGTTGTGTTTGTTTGTTTTTTGTTTAGAAGATAACTGAGCCTTTAAATATCCTTTATAAATGCTTTACAAGGCATAACTAGTCCTCACTTTAGATGAGCTCACATAAATAGTTAACTGACCACTACTAAATGCTTTATAACTACCTGAATTTACTACATTTCTTGTGATCTTATGAATCACTGGCAACTCCTAAATAACTGGTTTGTAAATAATGCTATACTTCATTGAGAAATGATAAATTGAACATGAATAAAGTATGAAATTACACATTATATATATATTCTTTTAAATCAAGAATAAAGCATTTATATCTGTATTTATAAACTGATTATTACTGTCTATTAATGCTTTATAAATGATGAATTATCTGTTTACTAATGCTTAATTAATGATTAATAGTGTACAGTTATTATAAAGTGTTACCAAAAGATCTGCTACAAGGAAATGGCAGTTCCGACGCCTGTCCCAAACTGGAATGGATTTTAGTTCATTTAGATGTCTTTAGTCTTTGTTGCAAAGTTCCTTTTCAGGGGGTCTTGGATCACTTGTTTGGTGTGCACCATGGTTCAGATGACAGCGTTCACACTTATTAAAATTAACTGCATTATCAGAGCAGTCTCACCAGAGTTTGCGAACACACACATGTAAACTGTATGACTTCTATGTATTCTGTTAGGCATAAATTGTCAAACATTGTCTAATGCCTCTAAAGCCATTAAACAGTTTATGAGTGCATAATGAGTTACATTTATTCACAGAAATGGCTTCAGAAGACCTGAAATATGGTGTGAAATTCAATTTTAAAACAATATTTCTAAGTATGTTTAACAATTTGCAACTTGTCAGCCATAGCCACTATAAACTGTCATTTTATAAGATAGAAAAACATTAACATTGTTCAAAATTTCTCTTTTTGCATCCTACAGGAAGTAGCAGCATACACATGTGAAATGACATGAGGGTAACAGAATGAAAACAGAGTTTTTATTTTGGCTGAAGTATCCCTTTTAAGATTGTGCTTGTCACTTTAAATAAAAATAAAGAATAATATAATAATAAAGAATAATAATGCAATGTCATATGTGATGTAACCACAGATCTGAATTTGACATTAATGCACATTTCGTTTTCTTGTCTGTGGCTGAAACTAAGCGGTCATCAATGTAAAAAATAGACTGTCAAGGGACATGTTGCATTGTGTGTTTTGGCTCTCAACTATTTTTAGAAAGTCTAAACTGCAGCACTTACTTGAAGGATCTTGCTGAAAGTCCTGCCATGGTGTTGTTGGATTTCACAGGCAGTATTGTGTGAAGGTCAGGAAACTCTGTGAAGCATTGATACAGTACACTGGCTCGGCTTTCCTCAGTATGGACAGCTGCTCTTGATGACAAGATGGTAGGGTAAGCCACACTGAAGTCTTTACTTGGGGTCGTGGCCTATTTAATATGCACACTTTGTAAGCTCACAGCACATTATAATAAATTTAGGATTTTAATTTGCCAGCAGAAAATGGAAAGTTTGGAACAGGAGGGTAAAGTCCAGTTGTTCTGGGAAACTAAGAGCAACAGAAACAAAACAAAACCGAATATGTTGCTATCAGTCAATCGGGTATCGTCACGATAAACCAGAAGGAAACCTCTTTTATGACCGAAACCTGATGACAAGTTCACCAGACAGATGTTACAGCAGTTGGATCTCGCAAAACCATGTCCAAATCACAATTCAAGTCAACATAAAAATTAATTAATTAATATTTGCACTGTAGCATTATTTCGAGTTTTGAAAATCCAAATTCTGATAACTCTATTGGCAGCTGTGATTAAAATAATAATGATTATTATTATTATTAGCATTACATTTAGAAAGATATTTTTGCATTACTATGCTGAAAATTGAAAGGAAAATCTGCTGATTTGTTTACTATTGCAGAAAAAAAGAAAAGAAAAAGTGTTAAATAGACATTTGACATATGACTAGTAAATTTTCTTGACAGGTTTTCTAAAATTAACCCATACAGTTAGACACACAAACACTCCCAGACGTCCTAATAAAGATTAACTTCTCACACTGCTCAAGTTCACCTTTGTACACTGATGAACATTAACAAACCGTGGGTACAACCTTCATTCTCTAAGTGTTGTAAATATTTGACACCTGCTGAAAGAACACAGGTCACCGACTCTTGGTTTTGTAAAGAACAATTCACTCCGTCATGACAGGTATCCAGTGGGGCCAGAGAGGGCCTCAATCAACAAAGGAGACATAAGTGTGCCGTGCGTTTTTAGGGAGTTCTTGGGCTTCTTCTGCTTAAACTCCCCTGATGAAAAAGCCCTCCATTCGCACGACTTGCATTGCGAGTCACACCATTAGTCATCGTATTGTAATAATAGCTCTTACCAGAAGGTTTCATATCTGATAAAGATCTGACAGACAATGTAACCCATGGTAACAGATGACATAGAGCTGTCTTGACTTGTAGGTGGCATTCTTGAACGTTCTCCAAGTGTGACCTGCAGGGAATCCGAATGCGTCATATAAACAGTTCTCCATTCAGAACAACAACAGCTATGGTTTCTGTTTGTAGGTATGAAAAGATTTTCAACCAGTGTACATCTACAGTATTGATCATTTAATTCAATGTTCTGATGCATTAAGGGTTAAACTAGTGACTGCCAGGAATAGCACATCTTATCTGAGTGAGTCTGAATCTTTTTGCCATTTTCAACCATTCTTTTTTTTTCTTTCTGAAGTTATTTGTAGAAAACTTAGAAGTGGAAGAACCCTGCCTCAAAAGAAAACACCCAAAAATAGATCTCACAAGGAGAAGGAAGATAGCACAAGCTGCTGGTGAATGGAAACGGGAAACAATTGCTCTCATTCCTAAAAAAAAGACCGATTTTATATTAAGGCTGCACTTTGTCAGTGCTGCTAGCTGACAGTATTTGTTGAATGGTGAAAGGAGACGTCAAAGTTTGTGTGCCTTCAGAACAGAATTAGGTATTTTTCTTCCCGACTTGTATTGTTAAGGTATTTTTGAGCCAAAATAGCCACAATTTAGATTTTAATGACTGTTTTTAACACTCTCTCCTGGCCCAGAAACACTTTGCATGCTTGATCTCATATCCGATATAGTTGATTGATTGATTGATTGATTGATTGACTTGATTAAAATTCTGCATTACATTTGAAAGAAAAAAATCTGCACTGAAATACTGCACAAACTATTATAAACTCATTCTGTAATTATCTGAAATCCTGTTAAAAATAATGTTGGTTTCTAACATTTTGGGGGACTTTCCCATGTGGCTTTTTCTTTATTTCCTCACTGAGACTATAGGTTGGCCATGTTTCTGAATACTGAATAGGCGTCGTTGGTGTGTAAAACTTCATTTTTCACGTACCTGACATCTGTACTCCAGTTATTTCAGTTTGAGCCATTTTTTGTAGCTCAGTATCAATAAATATCCATCTTTTGAATTGGGAGGACATTTTGAATTTGAAAAGTTAGAGCATGTTTTCATAGCTTTATCTCAAAAGAGAAGTGAGACAAAAAAGGCCAAATATGCGGTTTAATAGTCAATGTTCAGAAAAAACACTACTGTTCAAAAGTTTAGGATTGGCCGGATTTTGAATATTTTTTAAATAAGTATTTTTTTCTACGTAAGGCTGCATCTATTTATAAAAACTGTAAAATTGTTCAGTATTATAAGTTTACAATAACAGTTTTTATTTATTTAAATATTTTTAATGTGATTTATTTTTGTCATGTCAAGGCTGAATTTTCAGCGTCATTACTTCAGTCTTCAGTGTCACACGATCCTTCAGAAATCAATCTGTTTTACTGATTTGCTGCTTAAGAATGTTATCAATGCTGCATGAAAACATTTGTGCTGCATAATATTTTTTAAAAGAAAGTTCAAAAGAACAGTTTATTTAAAATACAAATCTTTTGTAATATAAATGTATTTCATGTCACTTTTGTTAAAGATTATTGCAAAATAAATGCATTAATTTCTTTGCAAAAAAAAAAAAAAAAAAACATAGCCTACGGTTCAGTACATAACTCTTTTTTTTCATGGTTTTTGGTTAAATTTAATTCTGATCACTTGGCATATCAGAGAGCTTTTGCCATTTAAAAAGTTTTTTTTTTTTTTTTTTTTTTAGTTTTCAAAAAAACTAAATCATCTGTACAATGGAGAAACACATTGATTATCATGTCTGTTATTCTGTGATAAGATTCAACATCAAAAATAAGTTAATTAAAACATTTGAATGGTTTTGTGGGGTGAAAACTTGTTATAATATTCTCTTAGGTTGGAAAGCAGGTTTAGAAATGTTCTCATTACAAGGGAAAATGCTTGATGTGTGTTGTTTTTTCAAATGCACGTTATAAGCGAGGAGACTCACGGACACACAAACAGAGCCAATTCACAGAGAAAGAATATGAATGGAAATTATTTAAATCCAAAACTGAAAAAACGCAGTTCACATTCACATATTGAACCATAGATGTCATACCGAATGGTTCAATATTATATTGAGAATTGTGGCATGCCTGACTGACACTGAGAACTCTTTTGACTGAGGATTGTGTCAATTGACCAGTCAGAATCAATTATTCCAGAGAGTGTTTCATAACATTTCATATACAATATCAAGGAAGGGCATATACACAGGATCCACCTAGTTTTCTTGTTACAGGCCAGTTTGCATGAGAGGCAGAATAAAACAAAAGCCTTTTCTTAGTTTCTGTCACCATCCCATAATATCAGTCCAGCCTACACAAGGAATGCAGGGGAATGACCCGTAATGTTACCAGGGAACAGACTCATTCCTTTAATCTCCATTGGGTTTCTTTATGAGCCAGAGAGTTAAGAGAGACTCAACATTAACCTCAGCAGATGTGTGATTTATTCCCACTGATCCACCTGCGCAGTTTTTAATCACCAGCTATAATGACTAGCTATAAAAGTCTGTCTTTGTTTTCTGTTCCATGTACTTGTTCCTGCTATCAGTATTGCTTTATTAGTAGAGGAATATTGGTTTTACAACAAGCCCCTCCTTTTGCAGGTGCTCTGGAAACTGTCTCTAATGTTTCAGTAGTTTTTGTTCATATATACTGATTCTAAAATCAACATGAAATCAAACTGACCCTATTTACTTTTTAATGCACTTAGTCTAATTAATTTCCATCCTGTATCCTGTGTTTCTGCATTTTTTCCTCATTTAATATTCTGTTGAAGTCCCGTTTAACAGATATGACGTAAACTAAATGGTTTGTGAACGCCTATGTCTTCAGATTTGTATTGAAGCCTGTCTTCGCCATGGGATAAAAAAAAATAATAGTACAAAATTCAACACAGAATTGCGAGTTTATATCTTGCAAATCTGAATTGTTATTGCACAATTTTTACTTTTTTCCATTCAGAATTTCAAGAAAATTGTCAGAATTGAGAGATGTAAACTTGCATTCCTGAGATAAAAAGTCCAAAAATGACAATTGATTTTTTTTTTTAATTATTATTCTTTGGCAGAAAAAGAAAGAATTGCGAGGAAATTTTGAGGGAAAAAAGACTAAACTGTAAAGTAAAAATCCAAAATTCTGAAAACTTGAAATTGTAAGAGACAAATAGTCAGAATTCTAAATTTATATCTCACAATTCTTTTTTTTTTCTCTCAGAATTGTTAGAAAATTTCTGGATTCTGGAAAAAAATTGCAATTACCTTTATTTATTTATTTTATTCCATGGTGCGATGGGCTTAGATTTGTGCAGAACATGAATTAGACCCCAGAAAGACAGTCACAAGTAGATATTTTTGTGGGTCAAGCTGTCAGATAACACACACGGGTCCAATATCTGAATATAAACCATGGCACATTCACAGGTCTATGTTTAGAGCTTTTATGATGTGTGGATCATAACTGCGGATCCAGATTTAGAAAGGATGGAGCCTCAACATTTATCTAGTAATGGAGTCGGTGTCGGTATTGCTGCTCAAACCATGTTTATTTTGTATTTGCATAGTCAACTGCAGCTTAATTGTGTGTAGCTGTGGTTCAGTTGTGTTTCAGATTCACTCAGTTATATTGTCTGCTGACTCACAGAACATGCAAGCTCATCAGCGTAACATTTGCCTGATGTGGTGGAGGTTTGATACGATTTCATTGATGATGGGCCAGACCCATATAAGCCTACATCATTTCATTGTCCCTGGGGCCACTCATCTGCATGTCAACCTGGGAAAACACAACAGGGAGCCACCGAGAGGAAGAGGTTTCACATGGAGACACATAGACTGGGTGATCTGACTCAGGCTTACACAGTCACCGGGGGAAATGGCTGAGTAATCAGCGCTCACCACAAATATTTTTAATGATCTATCTGGTCTAAGTGACTGTTAGCAATAAACCGTTTTTCATATTTCTATCCGATCAGCTTTCAAAAGAGTAAGAAATGTGGAGCACACAGAAAAAATACTTTGAAGTGCTCCGAGCCAGGCTTTTATTCACGCCTGGAAGAAATGCCAAAACCCTGTGATGTGACATTAAAGTCGATGACTCTGGGATCTGAGTTTGTGGTCAAATTACGATGAAGGGTTGAAAGTTGAGGTTTTTGGGACTGGAAGGGGCGTTTTACTTACTGTAGAAGTGTAATGTTGTAAATTGAGGAAGCATTTTAAGGACGTTTTACTGCAAAACGTGACAGAAAACTGATAAAGACAATAATGCATTGCTGTAAAAACCAAAACACATGTGTGTGCTGGTCTTTTGAACAGGGTTGGGTACACTATTCTAATATTAAAAGAATGGATCACTCCTTATAAAGCATGTTGATGATTCTTGCCATTGCTACGTCTGTCTTTGTTGTAAAGCAAAGCTTTTACAAGAGAGCAGTGAGCTCACCATATGAAAAATCCCCTCGTAGCATTCCTCTGGCCCTGACCACAACTCCCACCTCTCTGTGGCATGCTGTTCAGAAACCAGACAACACACAAATCAGAGCGTGAGACTGGTCTTTTTAGCACCTGATTCAGGCTTCTTAAAGGAATAGTCTTGTGTTGTGTGTTTCTTACAAAATGTGATGCCATTCATTGTGTACTTGCCCCATTAGCTTCCATTGTACGTGCATTTTTTTCTATCTTGTTTTTAATATTGTTAGTAGTGAGGTATAAGTTGCAATCACTTTGTGTAATTCAGCCATAACTGGCACTTAATGTGACATTTTCAGAAAGACATAACCTGGGAAACCATTTAAAGTCAGCATGCTCTGCAAAACAGTGGCTCATGGAAGAGTCATTCTGGCAGAAAGGCATGCACGCTTTAGCCTAATCCTGCCCAACCGCATTCACCGGAAATGGGAGGCTGTGAGGGGGGTGGAGGCTCTTGTTTAAATGTGTGAGTCAAGTGCAAGACATCCCTCCCTTCTGACTGAATTCTGCAATGTGGTAAAAAAGGCAATGCTCAACACAAGCCACAGCCCTGGAACACCATCAGATTCCCAATGGTTATTGATAGCATCCACTGAAAAAGCAACTGAATTTGTTTGTGCAGGAGCTGGAGCAAAAAAGAGCTGGCTTCTTAGTCATTTTGTCCCATCTCGGCTCCACCCAGCGTTATCATATCCTCTCCTCACATTTGACATACAATCCTGCTCGGACCCTCCAGGGGATCTAAATAGACGGGTGAGAATTTAATAACGTGATAAAGATATACAAGTGTCTGTCCAGCACCATGAGGTCACAGTGAAAGAATCTAATGGCAGCTCATGTGAGCCAACAGGACAGAAGATGAAGTGGACTGCTGGCTCTCTAGAAGAAAGACAGATGGTGCATCATACAGTTGATGTTTATGTAGAGTTAAACCATGAGACAGTAGAAGTGTGACCACTGTAAACATTCAATTCATATCCATAATCCCTGGCCATGTGTCCATCCCCTCAGATTACCATGCGCTATGAATAATAAGACATTAATAATTATATATTATATGAATATGTATTATATCTATATAAAAATTATATAAATATTACAATTATAATAATGTCATCTATAATGTTTAATGATAATAATAATCTAACATTTAATAATAATAATTATTATATTTAGTGGTGTTTGTGATATGCCTTTCGAAACCCTTATTAACATATATATTATGTATTATATATAGAATATTTTTTCATCATTACCTTATAATCAGTTTTTTCCTCAAAAATAAGTTATTTTTAAATAATTACTCATCTGTCCTTTGCAATATGATGATAGTAAATATCCCTGAGCTATGTTTTTATTTTTGTCAGCCATTTAGAATTTTGTATATAAATATATATACACACACACACACACACATACACACTCATACACACACACACACACACACACAAACTATTTAAAAATAACTGACAACAAGTAACATCAAAACCGGATTGGTTTAAAATGTTCTTAATCTGTCCACTGTAGCAGAAAAACAT
This sequence comes from Carassius gibelio, assembly GCF_023724105.1. Taxonomy (NCBI): domain Eukaryota; kingdom Metazoa; phylum Chordata; class Actinopteri; order Cypriniformes; family Cyprinidae; genus Carassius; species Carassius gibelio. Next base: position 15,954,381 of record NC_068384.1, on the reverse strand, counting down.
GCAATTTTTTTTTTACCCTTTTTTTTCCCAAACCACCTACATCTCCCTAACATTATGGCATGTAGTTTATATTCTTGCTACTATAAGTTTTTGAGCCAAAATTCTGCAAATGTTCAGACTAGATTCCTTTTGAGCTGTAAATAGTGAATGAGTATTTTACTCTGCTCTTTAGGCACCTTCAGCATTGAATCACAATGGCTCTGTCGACAGCTCATCCATCAGAGCTTATGTTTTACTGGTAGAGTGACAGTGTGTCCAAATCTGCAGCAGCTGCTCTTCTGTGCTGCCAGAGAGTCATTAATACACAGCACGCACACCCTGCTCAACACAGGTGAGTGAGTGAAAACAAACACCTAAGACACAACACATTCTCAAGATATGTATAAAAAACCTTTAGTCTAACACATTCTGGTGGCCTAATGAGATCCCCAACTGTCAGTGTGCGCACTTCCATTGTACTATGGAAATGAGCCATTGTTACAGCAGGAAACACCTTGCTCAACAAATAAGTTTTGAGAAAAGGCAGGTTTTCACCATCAAACAATAAATGCTACTCAACTGAGTCATCTTACACAACTAGTGGAGATGTCTTAAAGGCAGAGCCACAACACGAAATGTCTGAGTGTATGTCAGATCAAGTTACCTAGCCTATATATAACGCTTTATACAACATAGATTGTTTCAAAGCAGATTTGATTTTTCTGATATTTCACTTTTTTTTAAAAAAAACCTACTTTTGCGAACTACTCCTAGGTTTTTAGCCAGATCTGAACCAAACCAAATCCATTAAAAAAATGAAAATAAATGGCCAGTCCCTGCGAGATGCAAGCACGACGGTCAAATATGTTCATCTAGTGTGTATTAATGTAGGAAAACAATGGAAAAGAAGGGCTGTGAAATGGAAAAATCCTCTGGATACAAACATTGCTTCGGTTCCCTGGGATAAGGGAACGAGCATAGCATTGACACAATTATGGGGAAACTCCTGTTTACTCTGATGCTGAAGCCTGATTTGTTCACATTCGTGCAGCTGCATGAACCAATGGCACTTTAACTCGCCAAAATGGGAGGAGCCTACCTCTACATTACTCAGCTCTGAGAGCCATTTAATCAGAATATTTCTACTGAAGTGACAGTCTTCAATTTGCATGCACACTTATAGCATGGCAGCCTACGCAACACTCGTTCCTTTATCTCAGGGAACCGAGGTTATGTTAGGAACTACAGAAGGCTACCACCATCATGTTGCTCGAACCGACAGGACTTGGTTCCCCCTTAAGGTTGGAAGGAAGGCTTTTTTATGGACAGAAAAACCGCCATCATCTCGAGGCAGTTGCGCTGCTAAAGGTTCGACCAGGAGCCGGACACCGGTCTGCCCTCAGTTCCCTAACCTGAGTTGGAGGCATCTGTTGTGACCACCTTCCTTCTGGAGGTCAGTCCCAATGGGATGCCTGATTGAGACAGGTGAGAGATTTTCCAAGGGGCCATGGCTTTGAAGCATTTGTAGGTTAGCCTGAGTTGAAAACATCACAGGTTCCATGCGTGGGATGGGACATGGGTTTTGAGCCAGTACTGAAGGGGCCTCGAATGTTGAGTAGGACCAGAGGAATCACAGAGAAGGTGGTCGACATGAGGCAGAGCATACTCAGGAAAGCCCTGAGGGGATGTGAAGTCCCTAATTTGAATGACACCACTAGTTGCTCAACAGTCAGGGACTGTTCTGGCATAATCCATGCCTGCACTTGGGCAGAATCAATACCTGTCTCCAGAAAGACCACTCTGGCTCTGAGACATGGTTGGTCCAGGTTGCTGAGCAGCAGCAACCTGTGAATGATGAGTTCCCATTCTAACCTGGCTAAAACAAGCCAGTCATTAAGGTAGTCCAAAATATGGATTCCCATCTGTCTCAGAGGGGAAAGAGTCACGTCTATGCACATTGTTTGGGGCCATGGACAGTCCAAATGGCAGGACTGTGTACTGATAGGCCACTTCCTCAAATGCAAATCTAAAGAACTGTCTGTTATGTGGGGCTATCTGTATGTGAAAGTAAGCATCTTTCAGATCCACTGACAGAAGTCCTCAGGACATGAATGCGCAAGAATTTGTTTCAAAGTTAAAATCTTGAACGGCCATCTTATAAGTGAGTAATTCAGATGCCTGAGATTGAGAATGAGACTGAACTGTGCTGGGTGATGACATCACTAATTCAGCAATGAACTGACTTTATTGTCCTCTTGCACTATCAGTACACATTTTTCCAATTTAACACAGTAAAGCTTCTTTTGCACAATCTGTATTTTATAAAGCACCAAATAAATAAAGGTAACTTGACTTGGCTTGACTTATATAGTGGTCAGCTCCTCGCCTTTTGGTGGGTTGACACACCATTGGTTCGTGCAGCTACACAAACTTCAAACAAACAAACAAACAAACAAATCAGGCTTCATTATCAGAATAAACAGGAGTTTCCCCATAAGAGTGTTGATCCAATGGGAGTGACCATTTGAAAGGGAGCTAGCGTTCACACAGTTTTCCATTGCATTTTCCTCATTCCTCTTTTTTTTAAGCAAAATCGTGCTCTGTGAACAGTGTTGATGTTGCCAAATTCATCAGTTATGAAACAAAATTAATTAATCTATAAAGCAGCTCTACAATATTTTCATCATCCAGCTCAAATGAGTTTAAGTTTTGTTCTCATACAAAAGCTTCAGTGTAGTGATCGCGTAAGAAAGAAATTCACTTTGCTAGTATTTTTTACAATTAATTATTTAGAAACAGTGACATGGTGACTATGACATAGTATTTTCATGTAAAACATGATAAAAAAAAATAAAAAAAAAAACGAATTAAACAAGCCAAAGTAGCAGTCGCAAAGAACCTAAACTCCATTAGGAGACCAAAATACAGAAAAGAAGCTTGAAGAAACTGGGTTCAGTGGATGGATCGGTTCTGCTTTAGTATGTCATCATAATCTTCCTGAATTATGAACTTTAAGCTTGACATACTGCCAGGGTGTGTCCCAAACCCATATGTAAAGAATTCCCACCAGATGTGGCAGAGTTAGATTTGATATCTCATAAAGTATGAGAATGATGTCATTCCTAAAAGAGGGCTGTCGGCCACCCAGCGTGTGATGAGCTACCCTTATCCCCTGCCAGATCGGTCAGCTGACCACACTGTATCCAATTACCCAAAGCTGAGAGAACTTCAGTGAGTATAAAACAATAAAAATAAAATGATAAAGTTCAGACTCGGAAAGCATTTCTTCAGATGCCCCTATATGAATAATGTCACCCAACCGGAGCTTTACAACCAAACAGCATGATTCATTCATTCAAGCAGACAGGAGCTGTGCGGAACAAGCTGAGCTTGTTAATGCATTTTGTGGAAGTGGTTTGCCACAGACGTTTAAACATTGGTTTGAAACAGTGAAGGTCAAAGGTTATAAAAACCAGCAAAAGATCTGAGAGCAACTTCAAATAGCAGAAGAAAATGAGCTCTTTTGTGTGTGTTCCTCTTTTAAGTCTGCCATGGGTCCGGTTTTATAGATCAGGAGAAGAAATTTTGGTCATTAGGAGTATAAAATTCTGAAGGCGTGACCAAATGCACAAGTATTGCAATTTTCTGTCAAGGAAGTGCAATTTCATGTTGATGCAAGCAGATAATGCAAGGTGAGAATTTGCAAGTGATGGGTGTGTTTGTGAAAGTGTTTATTGTCGATGTAAAATGGCCACAATTCAGATCACATGCTCAGGATACAGGTGCATGTCACATGAAAGACATCTTTGGAATTGAAAGGAGGCGGACTAGACTTTTTTTATGCCAAAATTTAGACGTTACAGTTTGTGTGTTGCTATTCCAGTTTTCAAAAATATCTTCGAAATGGGAAACCGGTCCGAACTGCTCTCATGAGGATATGACTCATTGCATCACACTGGAATCTTCCTCCTTGGGAAAATAATGTGCTTTAAAATAATTACAATAACCTGGTCTTTAATATAAAGAGATTTTATTATTTGCCTTAATTTCTTGTCTGAGCATTTTAAAATACTCCATACATACAATGTAATATATGGGGCAGGGTTCTGAAATTAAATAAATAGACAATTGACTAATAATTCACATTTCTTAATTTGCACAGTTCAATAACAGTATTGGTGTTTTACTGGCCAAAAAAAAAAAAAAAAAAACCTTGAAATATGACTGTTCAGAAAGTTTGCTGAAATCTACATTCTAACACTGAGATTTACACATTAAAAAAAATATCAAAATTCATACCATTGTAATAAACTATTATTTTAATTTTCAGTATGCCATTGTTCAGTTCTCACTTACTGAATAGAGACCGACTACTATTGCTTTTAATAAATAAAATATTACATCAACATACAACAAAAAAGCTTTCAAATATGTTGCCAGTGTGTTAGGGCTGGACAAGGTTGGTCTAAATCCAAATAAATATTAATAGATATATATACATAAATAAATAAATTATAGCATAGCCAGCAACGATTAAATACACAGTGCACAAGACATGAACAAAACATCTTATGTGTAAGAATACTTTTTTCAGGCAGAGCTTCTTCAGTACTAGAAAAAACCTTGCTTCGAAAACTCAAACTAGATTCCCAACCCCGAAGAGTTCCTTCTCGTTCCGTATTGAACAGCTCGGTGTCACTTCCTGACCGAGTCGGTCTGTCTATCAGAGTTCCAGTTCGTGGCAGGTTTTGAGGTCTTTTGCGATCCATTTAGCGAGTCATCCATGAGTCAGGCCCTTCACGGAGGTGCCACTACTCTTGCCAAACAAATGCGGTCACTCTATCCTCCTCTCCCAGCACGCTGTGCCCGCTGATCCTCACAACATTCAACTTTGCCACTTCATTTTGAGGTAGAATTTCCACACGGTTGCCCTGAAATAAAACAAGCACGCATATGTCAGGCAATTGAATCAAATCATGTTAGATGACTTTATGCAGTATGTACGGATGGATGACTTCACTCACCATTCTCTCCGGTCTCGTTTAGTGGTGTGGGGCGGCTCCCAGTTTAACTTTCTCCTCATTTTCCACATTATATGCACCTTGCTTGTGGAACCTAAAATGGCAAAAATATTGACATTATGATAAACTGCAGATACTAATTAATTCTAGGATTTAAAGGGCGAGATTAAATACAAACCGGAGTGCCAGCATCAGTCCAATGATGGTGAGACATAATGAAGAGAGAACCACAGCCACCACAGCAAGGGCCGTCGTGCGGCTATACACCTCGCCATTCTTCTTTAGCTCCAGGGAGAAAAGGTGACATCGCTCTCCTGAGTAGTCGGAGTCACAACTGGGAGAAACAAAGCCATTGGTTCTCTTAAACAATTAAGCGATAAAACAGTAACAAAAGTTACAGGAGAACTGGTTTAAAGGAAGCGCTTACATGCATGAGGGCCTCTTTAAGTCCCTGAGATACTGGCAGGTTCCGTGGATACAAAAGTCCTTGTACTTTTTTAGACATGGATTCCTTTTCTTGCCTTTTCCCTTTCCTTTTCCCTTCTTCCCTTCAAGCCCATTCCTCTTCGAGCCTTCAGGTTTCTCGGCATTTAAAACTGCACTTGGGTCTTTGGGTTTTCTTGAAAATGCAACTGTTTTGGTGGGTAAGAAGAGGAAATGCACAGTTATTCACACTAAAAAGCTACAGCACAAATGGAAATAACATCGGTGACATAATCTGTGTCAGTAAATATCTGTTGTAAGTCACTTGAGATTACCTAATGGCCCCTCGTAAGCCCCTGAAAACTCATCTTCCTCTTCATAGTCTTCGTAATACTCATCTTCCTCCTCATACTCCACTTGCTTGTTGTCCACAGTAGCCCTCTTCTCATTCAGTGCCTCCAAAAGATCAATTACAGCTGTCTGTGCAGGCCTCTCACTTTCAAACCGCTCTATTGACGCACCGCTCACTGATGTGACAGCCACTGAATGGGAAAACAGAGTGAATGGACATTAAAAATTAATCAGTCAGGCTGATTGATTGATTATGTTTATGCAGTGGATTGCTGACTACATTGTAAATAATAAACCTGTCTCAATTGTAATTATTTTAATCTTATTTATTTTTATCTCGAGGCTGACATTCAAATAAGCATGTTTTTTGTACTAGTAATAGGTTGTGTGCATTACCTAAAGCCCCTAGAGGGTGCAAAGGGACTCGTTTACAAACATTTCGCATGCACAGACACTGAGCTAACGAATGAACGCATGAGACAAAAATAAGTCTATCCCAAAATATTCTTAAAACAGAATGACTGAATTACATTGTTGACCATTAATAGATTCACTGGCAAATCTGAAATTTTCAATGGTAAAAAAAAGAAAAGGTCTGTTGAATATGAAATGTCATGTTATGAATTTCCACAGAATCTAATAGTAAAAACTAAGCTTTTTTGTTTTTCAATCAGAAAAGTAATTTTATACATAATATATAACTAGCACAGGGTTGTAATGCGACACCCTTCAGCAACAAGCCATGGTCTGTCAGTGATACTCACCAAAGGTAACGGCGAAAAGACGCAAAACAGTTAAAAACTTCATATTTTCCCTTCTTTTAATGACGACGATAGATTCAGCTGTTAAAAATAAAATCCTTCCCGCTCTGTTAATTCCTTTGGAGCCAGCGTAGATTGTTACTTCGTGTCTTCGGGTGTTACTTTGTTACTGTGAGCGTCTCTCGTGCGTCAAGGTTAAAAAATCAGCCGCGTCTCAGTGACAGCTATTTAAATATAACTGTGGCCACGCCCCCTTGTTTATCAAGATAAAATCCTTTGATGTTTTATAAGCTGTTTTATTGGTCTATACCTCTTTCTACTTTTTCCATTTTAACCCTCCTACTATGCTAAAGATCTACACTCACCTGTGATCATCTGCCCTGTAAACAATTAATAACGCAAGACTTTTTGAATGGAGCAGAAAGGGTGCTTTTGTCTTTATCATTTTTATTTTCTTTTCCATTTATTTAATATTGATGGAGTAATTTTTTCCCCCTAGCTAACTTCACTTTCGGCATTTCATAATATCTCCCATATTTTTTTAACAAAGTGTATATTATGGCATTAGTAAAGTAGGTAGATACAATTTTAACTTATTTCATTAATAAACTACCATTGTAATTAAAACAGTCAGGCTAACATTTAACATTTTCATATGATAATGATATGAATGTTTTAATGAAAGTTATGGTTCAAAACACCTGTATTGAAGCAAATAAAACAGATTCAGATTTTGACTAATTATGTGATTAAATGAATGAGAAGATGTATGAACAAACATTAAATTGATCATGGGTTGAAATCTAACAAATCAGTTATCCTTAATTATTTTTAATCCTGGACATCCTTAACCACGAATGCATTATTTCATAATCACACATAGTGTTACACACACACACACACACACACACACACAAAAGAAAAAAAAGTCTTTCCCTGATTTTGGATACACCACACATTGAACGGTATGGTCAATGTTTCACCATTTAAATAAGCAAAATAGCGTTCCTTACTGCCATCTAGTGGAAACACGAACCTCGTACATAGAGAGGCCAAGCAAAAAAAACAAAACAAACAAAAAAAAACATTCATTTTAAAATTGTTAACCTTTAAAAGGTTTATACTATGTCTGTCCGTGTGTGGGTACGTTTTTCAATCTAGTTTTAATTATTGTAAAAATAAAATCTGTTTTACATATAATTTGATTGTATTTAATGTAAATTCATGTAATTAATAATCTTTCTAATTTATTAAAACTGATTTTTAAATACAGACCTATGTTTTGAAATAATTCGTTCGTTTGACGATCGATATATCTCCCCTAAGCGATCAAAATCGATTGCTCTGGTCTTTCGAGTCACATGTTTTGACAAGTAAACATGGCGGACGAGGATCCAAACACGAAAGTTGAATGCGAAGACGTTCCTGCAAAAGAAGAAGAAACCGAGGCTACGGAACCTGATCAGAATGATGTGGCCGACGAGGTCCAGAAGGACAAACGGGCAGACAGCTCCTGGTCGGGGCCGATTTTGTCGTTTGCTCGTAAAGCGACAGAGACGCTGAGCAGTGGAGTGAATCACTACAGCGCGGGGTTAAAGGGATCTGACACATCACAACACAGCCCTGACACCTCAGACCCCCTGAAGACAGGAGGTATGACACCTGCTCATCACTAGAATATTTAAATATAGGGAGAAGAAGTTAACTGACTGCGCCCTACTTACTAGGACAAGTAGTCAATAACAGAATTAACAAAAAGTACAACGATATTTCCATATTTTTGGAAATGCTATCATGGTATTGCCACTATATTGTATATAAATATACGTGCACAGTAGTTTTTTAATCCTGCACCCACAACGTAAATTGGTACGTCATGGACATTTCACGTTCAGATAGGCACTAATGTATAATGGAAGGTGTGTATTTTTACCATAAAGTTTAAATAAATGTATAAATATTATATACAATATATTTTTTTTATGTTTACTTAAATAGCCCCGTGGGAAACTACAGATAGCGCATGTAGTGTTATATCTTGTAGGTTTTCAGTCTTTTAGATGTCAGCTAACTGCGGCCTTGAATAAATACCCAGTTTTGGTCTGATAGCAGTTAATATTAAAATAAAAATATGGGCAGTATATTGTGTGATAAGTATTTAGTTATAGTTCCATTATATCTTTTTTCAACTTATTAAACTTGGCTGGGTATTATCTTTTTTTTTCAGTATTTAATTATTTATAATAAATTAATTATTTTAATTATTTGTTATTTAGCCCATTTTAATCGACTTTCAAATTGTGTAATTCTTATGTATTTTTATTTAATAAAAATAATAAATGTAGTTTATTGTATTTGTTGTTACTTTTTAATAAAAACAATCTTTTTAAATTTACTTTAATCATATGTTAATTTTATTTAATTATTTTCTTACACATTTATTTTCTAAACTTTTCTGGGGACTCCCAGCTCTCCCTTGCATCTCACTGGGGTGCAAGACCCCAGTCTGAAAACCCTGTCATGCCTGACATGAGAAAATAAAATTGCGTGCGTATTTTCTTGATGAGAAATATGAAACTGCATGGGTAAAAAATTATATAGCATATTGAAAGTATAAATATAAAAAAATATGACATGCCAAACTACAGAACACTGCGGAAACTTGCTTGAAATGTTATGTCAGCTGCTATATAAATACTATGATATATTAATATAGTAAATATTCTGTACTATCATAAATGACAAATAACCATGATGTTATCTTTTGATAGCAGCATTGTTCCACCAAACAGTGCAGCTTTGTTGTAACCGAGATCTGTAAGTGCACCATTCAAAATAATTTAAAGGTCCAAGTGATTGCATCACACAGGTTAGTGTATTCATGAGCTCAATCCTTGCAACCACTATCTGGCCATTATCCATTGTGATTAGGATTTCGTGAGTATAATAAATGACTTAATACAGCCAAAACTATATGGTGTAGAACATTTTAGTAACCTACAGTACAGACCAAAAGTTTGGACACCTTCTCATTCAAAGAGTTTTCTTTATTTTCATGAATATGAAAATTGTAGATTCACACTGAAGGCATCAAAACTATGAATTAACACATGTGGAGTTATATATGGAATTATATGCATAACAAAAAAGTATGAAACAACTGAAAATATGTCATATTGTAGGTTCTTCAAAGTAGCCTTCTTTTGCTTTGATTACTGCTTTGCACACTCTTGGCCTTCTCTTGATGAGCTTCAAGAGGTAGTCACCTGAAATGGTCTTCCAACAGTCTTGAAGGAGTTCCCCGAGAGATGCTTAGCACTTGTTGGCCCTTTTGCCTTCTGTCTGTTATCCAGCTCACCCCTAAACCATCTCGATTGGGTTCAGGTCCGGTGACTGTGGAGGCCAGGTCATCTGGCGCAGCACCCCATCACTTTCCTTCTTGGTCAAATAACCCTTGATGCCTTCAGTGTGACTCTACAATTTTCATAGTCAATAAAATAAAGAAAACTCTTTGAATGAGAAGGTGTGTCCAAACTTTTGGTCTGTACTGTACATCTTTGGCTTATTTTGTGGTATAATTGCAAGATGTGATATAATTGTGTTGACTGTTACAGCATACATGAAAGAAATAAATGCACCCGCTTCCTGACGCCGAATATTTTTTTCTCCAGCAGTAACTTCCCCTCAAATTCATTTTAAGACTCTTTAATCGTTATTAAGTTACTTTAATACTTAAGTCTTTGTTCTGCATTTACACTTAATTACACTGCCTCACCAGTTACACTAAGCGACAGTGAGCCGATTAGTCCTGCAGATGCCACAGGATGTGTTAGTGTTCATGCATCTGTGTTGTCCAGCTGTGAAGGATCCCACGGTGGTGGAGAGGTCAAACCTCCTCAGCATGATGAAGCTCAGCATTAAGGTTCTGATCCAGTCCTCCCTCAGTCTCGGCCGCACGCTGGACTCTCAATATCCACCTCTGCAGCAGTTCTTTGTAGTTCTGGAGCACTGCCTAAAACATGGGTTAAAAGGTGAGATGTGAGGGAATAAATTCTTATTTATTTGTTCTGATTTTGCAGATGCAGCATGACCAGTTTTGTGGAATTAACCAATTTTATGGCCTAAATCCTGCATGTGCATGTCTCTCCTCCTGTGCAGTGAAGAAGACTTTCATTGGTCAGAACAAGTCTATCTGGGCTCCTCTGGAGTTGATAGAGAAACTGTGCCCTGAGTCAGCTGACATTTCCACCAGTGTGCGGGATATGCCTGGAATCAAGTAGGCTCCCTTCGAAGGCATTTGTCTTGGATTTAATACCCTGTTTGAAACCGTGTAAGAGAAGAGCATGATTTGGTCTGCATGAAGTTCTGTGTTGTTTCAGGACAGGCCTCGGGCGAGCTCGAGCATGGCTGCATCTGGCTCTAATGCAGAAAAAAATTGCAGACTACATGAAAGAGCTTATAAATAGAAAAGACCTTCTTGGGTAAGAGCAATTAAATGATAGAAAAATGATCTTTAATATTTAGACTCTTCTACAGACTTTCTTTAAAATCATACAAAATACAGTACTGTACTGCTAATGAATTCTGGGCTTCCCAATGTAAATTCAGGGAGTTTTATGAGCCTGGGGCTCTTATAATGGAGGAGGAGGGGACTGTGATCGTAGGGATGCTGGTGGGTCTGAATGTGATCGATGCCAATCTGTGTGTGAAAGGAGAGGATCTAGATTCCCAGGTGAAACATGTAGCCATCCAAAGCATGTTATCAGATGTGCTCCTTGACAGTGACGCTGAACACTGACTTTGTTTCTGCAGGTGGGCGTCATTGACTTCTCAATGTATCTAAAGGATCCTCAAGCAACTGAGACCACACAAGAGTGAGTTGGTGATCATTTAGCAAAGATCAAGCATTGAATCACTTGTTACATGGCTAGAAACAAGTATTAGAAGTATTACTATACTTCTAGTTTAGTAATTTGGGCTTTTTCTGATTCTTTAACTGCTGACAGTGATTCAAAAATGACAGCCATTCTTGACCAGAAGCACTACATAGAAGAACTGAACCGGCACCTGAGCTGCACAGTGACGGATCTTCAGGCCAAGATGGACTCACTGGAGAAGACCAACAGCAAACTCATCGAGGAGGTGATTTTTATGGACTTTATTATGACCTTATGTTTTGCATATTTTAATTTCTTGATGATAAGTCATGCACATTATTAAATACAGGATTCAAATGGGAAAACATAGTTATTTGATGTCTTTTGTGTATAGCTTACAGCAGCCACAGACAGAATCAACGCTCTGCGTGAAGAGCAGGAGCAACTTAAACAGGAAAATGCTAACATTCTCCAAACTAGTCAGAGGAAAGAGGAGGTGGGATTTGCAACAGAAATGTTAGATTGCAAAAACAATTTGTATGTATAATAATTTGAAAAAATCTGCATCCACTATTCGCTGGAACATTTGCTAGAAGAATTTTGGAACATCTTAAGCCAAGACTTAAATGGCCAAACATAGGCCTGGATGTTGGTTTATTACTAATTAATAAAAGCATGCCGTATTTTGTCTTTCCAAAATAATGTTTTATTTTTTTACTAAACAAAATTTTACTCACTTTGGATTGCTTTTAGGTGACTCTGCAAGATAGTCAGTTAGAGCTAGAAACATATCGACAGACGCGGCAGGGTTTGGATGAAATGTACAGTGTAGTTTGGAAGCAGTACAAGGAAGAGAAAAGAATCCGGCAGGTAAGAATGTAAAATAATTCAGCTCTAAATGTAAAATAATTTACCATTTTCAGTCTGGATTGTATTGCATAATATTAAAGGGATAGTTCACTCAAACAAGAAAATATACTCGCCCTCATGTTGATTCTTTCTTCTGTTAGACAACAAAATATATTTCGAAGAATGTGGGTAACCAAACAGTTGCTGGTCCCAATTTACTTCCATAGTGTGAAAAAAAATAATAATAATAATTTGGACCCAGAAGCTGTTTGGTAACCCACATTCTTCAAAATATATTCTTTTTAAGCTCAAAGAAAGAAACTCGTAGAGGCTTGGAACAACTTGAGGTTGAGTAAATGATGACAACATTTTCAAACAGAATGCATTCATGTAAATATAGTATTTTATGGAGCCAGTCAAAATATCTGCATGAACTGTTTGGCGAATCAGGAGCTGCAAAAGGAGCTGGAGCTGCAGATCGGTTTGAAGCAGGAAATGGAGGTCGCCATGAAACTCCTGGAAAAGGACACTCATGAGAAACAAGACGCGCTGGTCGCACTGCGACAACAGCTAGATCAAGTCAAGAATCTCAACTTACAGATGTTCAACAAAGCACAGGTGTTACATCTGATTATCTGTACAACGTGAGTGGAATAGGATTACCTGTAAGCAATTGAAACTTAAGTCTTCTCGTTTAACCCAAAAGGAGTCTGACCGAGTGGCCCAGAAAAAAGAGGAGGACATGGAACGACTTGAAAAGAAGATGATTCAGATGGAAGCAGCCATGAAGGAACTAGAGCAGAGGTGCCAGAACAATTCAAGGAATAATTCACCCAAAATAAGTGATCATTTACCCAAACCTGTCTTTTACCTATTTTTTCCTTATGGTCTTTGGAAGAATGTAGGAAATAATTCATAATGGTTTGAAACAACATGGACATCAGAGAGATGTATGAATTGATATGTGCTTTTTCTAAACGTAATAAACATGAGTATTTGCACCTTAGGCTTCAAAATTCAGAAAATGTGCTCAAAAACACGGATGAAAGCCAGAATGAGCTGAGATCGGAGATGAAGGGGAAAGTGAATGCTCTGCAGAAGCGTCTCACTGACCTCGACACACTCAGGTAGTGTAAATCGAGCTTCTAGAAGATTGATATTTTGAAAGGGGAATATACACATAAGTGTACATTTTGTCATTAGTTCTCATACACATTCAAGTTGTTCCAAACATGTATGCATTTCTTTCAGCTGTTGAACACACAAAAAATGATGTTTTGAAGAATGTTGGTAACCAAACAGTTCCATGTTGTGGGGTAAAAAAAAATGATAATAGAAGTCATTGGCTACTGTAAACTAACATTATTCAAAATAGCTTCTTGTGTGTTCAGCAAAAGAAACTCATACAGGTTTGGAACAAGGAGAGGGTGCGTAAATGATGCCAAGATTTTCATTTTGTTTTGTGAATTATCTCTTTAAATTTAATACAACTGTGAAGCATTTGTTTTGGGTTTACGTTTACTGTTATCATCACTTTAGAAATCTGTTCCTGCATTAAAATGATTTTTTAAAGAAATTGCATTAATAAAAAAAAAAACAAATAAAATAAATAATGTATTCTCACACTTTTTTTTTGTTCTCTAAAAATTAATTTTTGATCAAATTTAAGTAAAAAAATATATTTTAGGGTCCAATTCTCACCATTTACTAACCATTAACTATGACTTTTGCCTCAATTAACTCCTTGTTTGCTGCTTATTAATAGTTTATAAGGTAGTTGTTAAGTTTAGGGTATTGGGTAGGATTATGGATGTCATGCATTAAATGTACTTTATAAGCACTAATAAACAGCCAATATGTTAATAATATACATGCTAATAAGAAACTAGTTATAAGTGTGAATTGAACCGTGTACTAAAGTGTTACCAATTTTTTTTAAATGGGAGTAACAAGCTAAAAAAAAATTGTGAGGGGGGGGGTCATAAAGATTTTTATTTTTTTTATTTTTGAATGTTGTTGTGGCTCTCTTTTCAGGGCAGGCCTGGAGTCGGAGCTTAGTGTGGAGAAAGAGCAGCGTCAGAGCCTGCAGAGGGAGCTACACAGAGAACAGGACAACAGCGCAGAGCTGCGCACACAACTGCAGCAGCTGCAGGGCCTGCAGACGGTCAGATATTCTGCAGCTTCAGCCAGGAAACTAACCTATACAGTCAGAAGTTTATGTATTATGGTGTTAATAAATGACTGCCTTTGTTTCCACAGGAGCTGCTTGATCTTCGACAGGAGAAGAAACAGCTCCAGCAGCTGTGTGAGGAGCAGGAGCAGGCTCTACAGGAGATGGGCCTTCATCTCAGCCAGTAAGACTCCTCCACTCTCGTTCTTCTGATATTTCTGGAGAATGACAGCTGCCTTCTGTAGAGCTGCTTTGTAGCTGAATTGAGTTTGTGTTATAATTGTTGAACAACACTGACAGTCTTTTTAAACTGAATTGAATCCACACTCAACTGACTTCAGCTGAGTAATGATGCTATTGTCCATTTAGAACGTTTTCATTTCATAACTAATACTGCTTTGAAACTGTATAAAGTGCTATATGAATAAATGTGACTTGATATCACACGCTAGATGTCTTGAACTAAAATGCTGCTTTCAGATCCAAACTCAAGATGGAGGACTTCAAAGAGGTCAACAAAGCCTTGAAGGTAAAAGAGCTTCATAAGGTTACCTTTTTTGTGTCCATTTGCATTGCAAATCTAAAGATCCCTTGTTAGTATTGTTTGCCAAATATTTCTTTTTTGTTTTATACTTTGCTTTGTAACTTTTCGTACACGGTTGTTGTGATATCTCACCATCATAATAGTGCATGGCAAAGGTGTAATAAAATAGACAAAAAATATTTTTGTTAAAATAAAATTTATATATATAAATTATATATATATAAATTTTGATAATAATTATGATTGTCTCTTTTGTTTTCCAGGGTCATGCCTGGCTGAAAGACGATGAAGCTATACAGTGCAAGCAGTGCCAAAAAGAATTCTCAATCTCTCGGAGAAAAGTGAGTGATGCTCCACTCTGTCAGTCACTATATCTCAGTCCTTTGGAAAGTAACTGTACTCGTTTTTCTGTTTGAAGCACCATTGCAGGAACTGTGGAGACATCTACTGCAACAGCTGCTCCAGTAATGAGCTGGCTCTGCCCTCGTACCCCAAACCTGTCCGTGTATGTGATGTCTGCCATTCCCTTCTGCTCCAGAGGAGCTCCATCAGATCCTGACAGCACTCAACATATCTGCTGAAACTACAGGCCACCTGTATTAATCAAACTCTCAGTCTCCTTGTTTATAACACTTACACATACATTTCTTGTGGCACCGCTGGTTTCCGTTTGACTGAGACATTTGATTGTTGCAAAATCATATGCAAAGTTTCTTTGACCGGATAATGCTAGGAGAATTAGAAACTAACATTAATCTGATTGTATTTATAATGATAGTCTCCATTTTAGGGAGAGCACTAACACATATAAGCCTTTCAGTGGTTCATCAAGAGTGAATACAGAGGATTCATATTTCAAAATAGGACCGAATTAAGTTTGTAATGATTTTGTAAATTCTGGTAAGTGTTCAGTTTTAATTTTAATAATTAAGGAGACATAGCATTTCTAAATTGTAATCTTTATCACAAATTATCACTAATTTTTTGTGCATTTAATCTGTGCATGTCATACAAAAACATACCACTATCAAAGGTAAAAAAAAGTGGGATCAGTTCCTGTTTAAAGTTAGTAGATATGTGAATTATTCAAGAAAACGTTGATCATTCATACAGCCATTCTTATATAGGAGTTGAACAACGTTTTTATGAACACCTTTGTTCTGCTAATATCATGAATGACGCTCAAAAGTCTGTAAGTGAATTTTCGTTGTCCAAAGGTGAAATTACATTTATAGTATGCAAAACTTTTTTTGCTAATGCCAGTCAAAAAAACATTTTTATACAACTTTTTAAGGCTCTCGGAATACAAAATTTCTATTTTAGATTGTATGACAGTTTCCTGTGTTGTACCTTCTTTTGTCTCCTGTTCTGTTCATGAAGCTTTAATGAAGTTTCTGAAGATTTTATAGAATTGTGTACGGTTTAATAAACACTGCCTCAAACTATTCATCCATCTGTGAAGCCATGACGAATCAGACAATTTGTCCACCAATCTGAAATCACAACTGACACATTGCATGGGAAAAAAACGAATGCAAAGAGTTACAAGCATCTTAATGAAGCCTGTCACCTTCCCACCATGCTTTAAAATAATTAAACAAATATTTTTCTTCTAAACTTAAACACTCTATTTCAGCTACCGGTCTAGATTAAACATTAAAGGAGTAGTTCACTTCCAGAACAAAAATATAGAGATATAATTTTAAAAAAATGAAAATGTGTATACGTTTTAGCTCTGCAATGGAAATGCATACTCGGTGGAGCCTCGTTCGAAACTGTTAGGGTATGTCGAAAAAATCCCATCTCATTTTCTCAGCAGAAATACCGACCTAGTGTTTACAAATTAGTCAAACGCCCTTATATATATATTTATATATATATATAGCGATTTAGAACTATTTTGAAGTTGGAGGATAAAATAGGAGTTTTCGATAGCTGTCATGAACCGGAGTGCACAGTCCTTTCAGACCTAGCATTTGCACAATCATTTGATGTTAAAAAAAAAGTATATAATGTTTTTTTATTTTTTGGAAAATAAAAAAATTTGGATTGTTTCGCTAGATAAGACCTTTCTTTCTCGGCTGGGGTTTAGAGCCATTTGAAGCTGCAGTCAAACTGCATTTTGGAAGTTCAAACTCACAGCACCATAGAAGTCCACTATATGGAGAAAATTCCGACAGAGTGAAAGGCCCATAGGGTCCTGCTGTGAGGAAACAAAAACACCTCTTTAATGCTCGAATGTAAAAACAGATTAACAGGCACCTCTCCAGTCTGGATCAAGGGCTGTCACATTTCAGCAAATAAAGAGTTTCTCTAACATAAATTACTACCTCTAGTTAGGATTTTCTTTCAACCATGTCAAAAGGAAAAAGAAGTTTGCCTGTGTACAGGTCCAAACAAATTAGAAGGGAGCAAGGAACAAAGAAAAAACAAATGAAAGAGGACACTGTCCAAATGAAGGTTCATTCCCATGGACCCCCAGCTCCCTCCACTGTAGTAACTGCTCCCCATTCTGCTCTGATTACCTGACAGGAAGAAGAAATGCACATTTTAGGGCCAGAGAGTTCTCAGTGCGAAAAGAATCACCATTTCTGACTCTTGAGGCCCAGATGACAAGCGATGCAGATTTGTCATGAAAGAGTAGTTTAGTTATCACTATTATAGTTAAAAAGTATAGTACTAAAACTAAAAACCATCACAAAAACATTACCATTACTTAAAATATAAAACAACTTATTTTAACTAATTGCCAAGGCAAAATTCTCATGTTAATGTAATTTAATATTGTAGCTAAAACAAGAATTAATACAACTATGTAGATCTGTATATAAAAAAAAATTACAACGTTTTTAAAATGAAGATATATAAAATAAAACTGTTTCAAATTAATAATTATAACAGCACCTCAATGATACTATTACACAACATTTTTTTTAAATTCCACATGAAAAGCAATAAGCAGTATCATAAGAGTATCATACAAGTCCTGTTTAGTTTGTTTTTATACACTGGCACCACCAATGTAGCAGTAAATCAGGTGAACTGTTTAAATGGTCAGATGGTGGTCAAAGGTGAAACTGTTTAAACTCTGGGTGTAAACAGTACATCATTAAAAGTGCATGCAATCCAGTGCCAGAGATAATGCTGATTTGATGACTTTAAGTTTAACGCATTGAGAGAAATTGATGGAGGTCATGTGATGGGGCTTTGAGTGACATGTCAAATCAACCCCACTTGGACCCCTAAAAGATTCCATCTACTGGAAGAACTCTCTGGATGTTCCATTTGAAACCCAATTATAAATCTAAAAATATTAAGACTTAACCAGCAACATGCATCAATAACAATACATTTTTTTTTCTCTTGAATTACACATCCTGTGTACTAATTGTGATGTGCTCATTCAGAGGCTGCATCCATTGAAGGCTGCATTTCAAGACAGAATACCGTGTGGTGATGAAGGCTTTACATTTTAATGGCTCTATTACATACAGCCTCAAAATGCGTCCGTCATTTCCCAGGTCATGAAGGATTCAACAGATCCATCACGGACCAGACTAATCACAGCTTTCTCACTAAAATACGATTTATACTTTTTATTATGTAAATACATGGACAAAAGAGAAGATATTTAGATATATAAATAATATACTAACCATCAACTTAACCTATGGATTTCACATGCAGCCTTCCCTGAATCGTGCTCTCTGTTAAATATGTGAACATTATGATGTTGAAATTTTAGTTAGCGCAAAAGAAAGATACTGTGTAGTCAATGTATAATCCAAACAAACTTTATTCACATTATATTTTAAGTACCTTTGAGGTACTGCTTGAGGTATGCTACAACAGGATAACACAAAAGGCTTTTAAATCAGGCATTAAGAATAGCAACACCTAGGGGTCCAAGGGTGATAGGATTTGGCAGGGTACTGCCTAGCAGAGCTATGGTAGAGCTGACAGTCAATGTAGTCACTGTAGCCCCCCATGCCACTCTGGTTACCATCACCCCCGCTGTAGCCAGAGCCCATCTGTGGACTGCTGTGTCCATGTGATGACTGGTTTCCTTCAGAGCAACAGTTACGCATTTATGATAGCTGCTCAGAAAGAGTTACTTACGTCTTAGAATAGGTCTTACCTATACTGCCCATCATTTGACTACCATATCCCCCACTTCCGCCCCCTGCCGTGGAGTTTAGGAACAGCTCCACATAACGGTGCTCTACATGAGAATAAAAGGCCATTCACATAAAGAATGATAACTATATTTATTTAGTGTCCACACCAACAGACGATAACATTATGTTTATTATAAACACATCCTGCAGTTTTGTTATCTGCTGGTTTAAATGCTAAGTGGATTCTGATTGGCTATCAATGTTTTCATTATTCATTAGCTTGAAAAGTTGCTTTGAAAGTAAATCCAGGGATATAATTCAAAACTTCATAGTTACAATAACTGTCCTTGGTGTGAGCAGGCCTTTAGTGTTGTCAGTTAGGCTCCAGAATATCAACTATCATAAACAAAGTTGTTCAGTTTCATTCAACAGAAAAAATCTGACATTCAAGACCAATTTATAGGATGGAATTTAAAGGGACAGTTCACTCAAAATTAATTCTGTCATCATTTACCCAACCTGAAGTTGTTCAAAACCTCAGGACAAAGCTGGATAAAAAGTGACCCATCTTGGTCCTTCTGGATGGTCCAATTCTTAAGATTCAATACAAATTTCAAATAATTTCTAATTTTAAAGATTAAATGACTAAGACTGAGCACTTTGAGTGAAATGTTCAAAGCTTGTTTATGTGCAAATGATGGTCTGATGAACTAAAGTAAACCTTAGCTAAATGTTGGTATACTGTTCAATTTTGAGTAAATAGGACATTCGAAATTCGTATCGGACATACCTGCAAAAATTGGACAATTTCTTTCTTGCTGCATCCAAACCGTGGACCGTGTCTGGACAGCTTGGTCCGGTGTGCTTCAGAACCCAGTACATCTCAACACTATTGGATTTAAATACTGAAAGCACATAGCATTTGAACTTTTATTAATTAAGAGTACTAAAATAGAAATAGTCCATGATGAAGAGGAGTTTGTTTCTTCATCAGCACAGATTTGGAGACATTAGGCTCAGATCAAGTAAGATTGTAAAGTCCTGTTCTGTTGATGAAGTTCAGAGGTTTTTCTCAGGTTCAAAAAAAGCCTCTTTTCCCCTTAGATTTTATTCCTTGCTTTGCCTAATTATAACAAAATTTCATAGAGTGCAAAATTGCAAAAAATTGACTTTGCAAACAAGCATACACTTCACATACAGACGGGAAGGATGACCAAGTGGAGAGGCGTTTGTCGAGTTTGCATCAGAAGAAGACCTTAAAATTGCATGGAAGAAAGATCGTGAAACCAAGGGTCACCGCTATATTTAGAAGGTGGGCAGCTGCTTTTGTTTTAGTTAGGATCCTTAAAGGAATTATTCACCAAAAAATAAACATTTGCTGTAAACAACTCTGTTTAAACACAATAAGGCACTCTATAATATACTGTAGTATAACACAAAAACATCTCGGTTACGTATGTAACCTTGGTTCCCTGAATAGGGAACGAGATGCTGCGGTGACGTCACCACGTATGGGAACACCTCCGGTGTGACGAATGTCTGAAGCCCTATACCATCCCGCCAATCCTATTGGCCAAATGGCGCATAGCACCACCCTACGCATGCGCACGCATGATATACCTGGGTGCAGCGCGCCATTTCGCTCAGATTTCATGACTGAAGATGAAGAAATTATCAAGGTATGGAACGGCCAGAACCGCAGCATCTCGTTCCCTATTCAGGGAACCAAGGTTACATACGTAACCGAGATGTTCCCTATCATAGGTCACTTCGATGCTGCGGTGACGTCACCACGTATGGGAACGATATACCAAAACGCCTGACGTACCTGATAACTGAGATCCGAGGAAGCATCTGCTCAAGCGGAGAGAACCCGGGAGCCAGGAGCCATCCTCACATCCAGACTGTAGGACTTGATAAAAGTGCTCGGTGAGGACCATCCTGCCGCAGCACAGATATCATCCATAGAAGATCCACTGAGAAAAGCTTGAGAAGAAGCCACAGCTCCAGTGGAATGAGCCTTAATTCCTAAGGGCGAAGCGAGTCCGTGCGCCTCATAGGCCAAAGAAATTGCCTCCACCAGCCAATGGGACATGCGCTGCTTTGTAACCGCATGGCCCTTACTTTTATGTCCAAAACAGACAAACAGCTGGTCAGATTCACGCCAAGGGGCTGTACGATCCACATAAGTCTTTAAAGCTCTCACAGGGCAAAGACTTAGATCTCCTGACCCAGCCTCAGGCAGGTGAAAAAGCTTCCAGGAACACTTGCTGAAAGCGAAAGAGGTTAGATGCGACCTTAGGAACATAGTTAGGCCTGGGCCACAGCAGCACCTTCACAGAGCCCGGTGCAAATTCCATGCATGAGGGTGAAACAGAAAGAGCCTGTAAATCCCCAACTCTCTTGAGGGAGGATAAAGCCATGAGAAGAAGTGTCTTCAGTGTCAAGAATTTATCCGATACGGTCTCCAAGGGCTCAAACAGATGCCCTGATAAACCTAGCAACACAATGGATAAATCCCATGAAGGAACTCGCACAGGGCGGAAAGGCCTCAGCCGTCGCGCACGCTGTATGAAACGAGAAACTAGTGGATGACGCCCCATAGAGGCACCGCCTATGTATTCGTGGTAAGCTGAAATGGCTGCCACGTAAACCTTAAAAGTGGCTGGTGTTACACCATCCGAAAAACAATCCTGGAGGAACTCCAGCACTGAAGCCACTGGGCAGTAAACTGGATCCACATTACGATTGCCACACCAGGCTGTAATCAGTCTCTACTTGAAAGCATATAAGCGTCTCGTAGAAGCTGCTCTAGAATTCAATATAGTCTCAGTGGTTTCAACAGAAAGACCGGGACATACTAATGCACTCCGCTCAGTGGCCACGCCCACAGTTTCCACAGATCCGGCCTCGGGTGCCAAATCAGCCCCTGTGCTTGTGATAATAAATCCTGTCTGAGGGGAATCTCCACGGAGAGCCCGCTAGCAGACTGATCAGATCCGCAAACCACGGCTGCGTGTGCCATCGCGGAGCCACCAGCAGCAGCTGTTCCACTCTGTCCCGCCGTATTCTGCATAATACCGCTGGGATCAACGAATCGGAGGAAAAGCATACAGACTGGTCCTGGGCCAGCTGTGAGCTAATGCATCCACGCCCAGGGGCGATGGGGGGCATAGGGAGAACCATAGCGGGCAATGCGTAGTCATGTTTGACGCGAATAAATCCACTTTCGCTTTGCCGAATATCCGCCATAAAAGAATCACCGACTGGAGGTGTAATCTCCATTCTCCCTGTTCCAGAGCCTGTCTGGATAGCATATCCGCTCCGAAGTTCAAACGTCCGGGGACATGAACAACTCGGATCGACAGAAATTTTCTCTGAGACCAGAGAAGAACATGTCTCGCCAGCCTGCACAGGGGGCGAGAGCGTAATCCTTCCTAATGATTCAGGTATGAGACAAACGCTGTGTTGTCTGATCTGAGCAGCACAAGACGGCTGATCAGCAGATTCGCGAATTACTGGAGAGCCAGAAAACTGCCAGTAATTCCAACCGGTTTATATACCAACTGCGTTGTGCAGCTGTCCACACTCCATGGGCTGGTAGCCCTTGACAAACAGCTCCCCAACCGGTCAAAGACGCAACCGTCGTGACGGTCTCTGGGAAAGCTCAAATCCCCAGCCGAACCCCGGTAGGAGAAACTCGGTTGGCATCCATAGCTTTAATCACATCACACAACTCCGTGTCACCGAAATCGTCGGATGCGGAAGACAACGGGGTGAAATATTTCTTCTTCCCGCCCACTTTTCCACTGAAAAGGGCGCATGTGAAGTAACCCCAGACAAATTACGGGGAATGCCGCTGCCAATCGTCCAAGTGGTTAACAGACGGACGCCCTGGAGCCGCAACGGGGCCAGAGCTACATCCATGCATTGAGAAGTACGGGGTCTACGACTTCTATAGCCCCTTTGCTCAGCAGAGTTGACATCTCCTGTCACAACACTGCTATTACCATCAGTCTACCACCGTGGAAAGAATTCAGCGGAAAGAGGCGGGCCTCTAAAAAACGAATTGGTGTATCCGTGACAATTGTGCGTAACACCCATTGAGAAATGCCGGGCAAGCGTTTCACGCGACCCAAAACGATACTAGCAGTCTCAAATTTCCGCTTTCTGCAACGCTGTCATACACATAATGTCCGTGCACGGAAAAGCCTGCGGCATTCGTGCACAGGGGAAGTGTATGCATAAGAGCTATTGCGTCCCGTTGTGTATAATCCTGAACGTGTCCACGGCAGGAATTAGACCAACGAATTGAACATCAGGCTCTGCCGCTAACTAAAACGGCGGCTGTGCGGGCCGTCATAAACGGGTCGTCTGTTTAAGACCCTTGAATCGCCTCTCGAAATCTGAAAGCTGGATTGCGCAGTGTCTGAGGGATTATTATTAATTATTTACGCCTGGCGTCACTGCCCGATCCAATGCTGCTCGAAGCGCTGTTTGCTGCGAGACAGTCAATGTTAGAGCGTAGGGAAAGCAGTGAGAGTGTTGGATGCGCATTAGCGGTCCAACAGCACTCTATAGTGGAGGGCACAGTCCCTGGCAAACATAGAAGGAAAGCGCAAGCGTCAAACTCGCTGCGTTTCGTTGTGTATAATCCTGAAGCGTGTTAACGGCAGGATTTAATCCAACAAGGTAACATTAGGCCACGCCGCTAGCGAGAACGCGGCAGCTGTGTGAGCCGTCATAAACTGGCCATATTTGCCAGCCTCTTGTGGCGTCCCTCAGACTCTGAAGGCTGAATAGTGCAGAGTGTCTGAGGGGGCGCTCAAATGATAGCTCAATCCAATGATGCTCGAGGTGCCTTTGCTGCGAGACAGTCAATGTTAGAGCGTGGGGACTGCAGTGAGAGGGTTGGATGTGCATTAGCAGTCCAACAGCACTCTCTAGTGGAGGGCACAGACCCCGGCAAACATAGAAGGAAAGCGCATGCGTCAAACTCGCTGCGTTTCGTTGTGTATAATCCTGAAGCGTGTTCACGGCAGGATTTAATCCAACAAGAAAACATTAGGCCACGCCGCTAGCGAGAACGCGGCAGCTGTGTGAGCCGTCATAAACTGGCCATATTTGCCAGCCTCTTGTGGCGTCCCTCAGACTCTGAAGGCTGAATAGTGCAGAGTGTCTGAGGGGGCGCTCAAATAACAGCTCAGTTCAGTGACGCTCGAAGTGCTTGTGCTGCGAGACAGTCAATGTTAGAGCGTGGGGACTGCAGTGAGAGGGTTGGATGTGCATTAGCAGTCCAACAGCACTCTTCAGTGGAGGGCACAGACCCCGGCAAACATAGAAGGAAATGCATGCGTCAAACTCGCTGTGTTTCGTTGTGTATAATCCTGAAGCGTGTCCACGGCAGGATTTAATCCAACAAGATAAACATAGGGCCACGCCGCTAGCGAGAACGCGGCAGCTGTGTGAGCCGTCATAAACTGGCCAAATTCGCCAGTCTCTTGTGCCGTCCCTCAAACTCTGAAGACTGAATTGTGCAGTGTCTGAGGGGCGCTCAAATAACAGCTCAGTTCAGTGACGCTCGAAGTGCTTGTGCTGCGAGACATTCAATGTTAGAGTGTGGGAGAAGAACGAGAGGCTTCTCGTAAAGAACCGTAATAAGAGAATAAAATTTGCCGAAATAGACACGACTCGATACGTCTTAGACGAGACTAGGTCGCGGCGGAGTTTGGCGCGATCCGTTCGGCTAGAGAGGTAGTCAAATGGCATCGCTATATAATAGCAGTCCGCCATGTCACTTAATCGTGGCAAAAACCCGCGCCGTTCGTGATATGCGCTGATAAGGCTGCTTCCAGGACCTCGAAACCTCTTGGTGGAGGTCCGTGAGAAGGGTAATTTATCCACCGCGCGGATAGCCACATAATAGCACACTGAGGAAGGGGAAGCGTTTCTCCTGTCCGCTCGGAGGGAGAGAACCGCTTATGCCGGTCAGAGCCTACTCTGAGTAGAAGCTGCGGTTAGACAACATAGTATAAAAGCAAAACTGCTCTGATTAACGTGCTCGAGTAGGGAAGAGCGAGCAAGTGGAAAACTCCAGTGCATCACTGTATTCATAGTCAAGCCGCACATATCGCCCCTAACCAACACCTCATGCGGGGCCTCGGCGACCGCAGAAGGGAACGGTGGGGGTTAGACGCGAGGCGACTGAAGAAATAGACTCCAGAGCGCGGATACTTTTCTTTATTTTACCATAGCCGTAGGCTATCACAGAGAGAACATGAGAGAGGCTGCAAACGAATCTCTCATGAGTGCCTCCCTGTGATAAACCCATATACGGCTCTTACCTTTCGTTGACTCATCGCGTCCGCGAAAGAGGAGTTAAACACTGCTCGAAGAAAATCGCTGGAGAACGCGAGATGATAGGGCACAGATGATTCGCTATTCCTGAAGGAATGAAATCTGAGCGAAATGGCGCGCTGCACCCAGGTATATCATGCGTGCGCATGCGTAGGGTGGTGCTATGCGCCATTTGGCCAATAGGATTGGCGGGATGGTATAGGGCTTCAGACATTCGTCACACCGGAGGTGTTCCCATACGTGGTGACGTCACCGCAGCATCGAAGTGACCTATGATAGGGAACTTGTAAGCCTAGTTGTTTTCAAATTATCTTAATTCTATACACTCATCTGCACTTTCACTGCTTGGTAAACTAACCTTACCCAAGACATTCAACATAAACCAAAATACCCAGCCAAAATTAAATAAATACATAACAGGGCTAACTATTATTTAAAAGCTAATCCAGTCAGCCATGCACCTAAACATGACCTATTCAGTCAAAACGAAAAAACAAGAAAATCCCTTTAAGTTTAAAACAATGCTCAATGTCAAAGGTAAATAGTTATTTACATAAGGGGAAGTTGTGGCCTAGTGGTTAGAGAGTTTGACCTAAACCTAGGGTTGTGGGTTCGAATACCATGACTGAGGTGCCCTTGAGCAAGGCACCGAACCCCCAACTGCTCCCCGGGCGCTGCAGCATAAATGGCTGCCCACTGCTCCGTGTGTGTGTGTGTGTGTGTGTGTGTGTGTGTGTGTGTGTGTGTGTGTGTGTGTGTGTGTGTGTGTGTGTACACTTTGGATGGGTTAAATTCACAAATTCTGAGTCACTTAATAAACTAGGGAAACTATTTCGAATAACTGAGGAAAGGAAAGGAACCACATACCTTCTGATTTGTCGACACTGCTGTGTGGGATGTGAAACTACAGCGCTCTCAATCAATATGCCCAACACAAATATGCCTAACGTTACATGTTATTGTGCCATATAACATATGGATAGTATGTTATCAGTACATGATGTTCGTTCTCTATCTGTACCACTAACAGGAACATGTTACTATTTACACACGACTAATCCTATTCAAAACACCTTTAACAGTTTCTGTTTACATTGGCATTTGCCCGGCATTACACTCAAACAGTCTTTGCTTTCTGAAAAATATTTACAGTAAATAGTATAAAGGCTACATTTACAACCATGTTTTTTAAACTGAGTTTCAAACTGTTTAGACAATGTTCCAAATATAAATAACACAAAATATAATAATAACAATAAACATTTCACCCCCTAAGGTTAGTAAAAAATAATTTTCCATAATTCTCATAAAGGTAACCTCCTTTTGCTAAGCATATGTTGACTTTATTATTATTATTATTATTATTATTATTATTATTATTATTATTATTATTATTATGTGTTATCCTATAATTATGGAAGCGCGTTTCTGACACCCAATAAAAATAAAATCACGTTTTGGTAAGACTTAATATCTCATAAACTCAAATGTTTATTAATAATTATGAATTAATATTTCATATATTTTACCAAGTATCTCATAATTTTTATTTCTATCTCATACATTTTTATCAGATGATTTAGACATCACATACTTACGTGTCATACTTATATCACTTTTTTTTTTCTTTTTTTTTTATGTAGTCCTATGTATTAATTTTCTTATGTGGAGGAACTTGGCTTCCGTACGTGTTTGTGTAAAGTGTCATGGAAAATCACATGCTTGGAAGAAGATTTGTAAAAAACAAATAATTTTCCCTGAAAGATCTGGCAACCCTGCATGTTACGCGCCTGTTTTCTTTTTTTGTTGCTCAAGTGTCGTTTATCACATGAGACGAGTCACGTAGTCTGAGCTGTTGTTAAATGCCTCCAGCGCTCGGCTTCACCACTGCAGAAACACACACACACACACACACACACACACAGACAGACTCTCTTCAGCGAGAATCACGAGACCAGCGCTGTCCACAGCACGCTAAAAAAATATCTTTGTCGTTATTTGTGGTGTTTGAAACTTTGTTGCGCTAAGTTTGATCTTAACCCAACACGAGTGTGGGACAGAAGCAAGTCTTCAGAGCTCTGGTTTATCATCGTGTTCAGTGGCACAGAGTTTAGAGCGCATTTCACCCACGATGTCCACCAACACGCAGCAGAGCAAGAGCTGCCCCATTCCCACGCGTGTCCTGCACCTCAAAGACTGGTCCCAGCTCCCAGACTGCTACAGCCAGACCCCTGGAGGAACACTCTTCTCCACCACACCAGGGGGTAAGACTGTGCCTAATAGTGTGCATGTATCTTTAGCTTTTAAAAAAATATATGGATATTTTACATCAAATTACGCAACAAGGTTATTTAAGGTTCATTAACATGATAAATAAAAATAAAAACACTACTGTCACCTGAGGAGGATGATGGCTGTGTATGATTGTGATTGAAACACTGTAGCTCATTTCTTATTGGTTGAACTCACCATGTGTTAAACCGCACTCAGTCTTAACTATTTTAAGCAATATGAAAGTCTGATGCAATACTTTTTAACATTTGCTATATTGGTTGACTTGCAATAAGTTATTTACTGTGGGTGTGCATTTTAACAAAGTACATTAAGACAAAAAACACTTTTCATGTTATCAGACTGTAATGATCTGAGATTTAGTTTGCCTATTCGAAACATCTCACTGTAACAATAAGTTAATCATTTATGGCAGATGCCTGCAGCAAGAGTGTCCAACTGCCGTGCTTGTTGTTATGTAGCAATGTCTGGTGGTCTGATTTGCAATTTACATGCTCCCATTTGATACTTGGCTTCGAGTTAATCTAATCTTGTGAAAAACAAATGCTTGCCCCTTTATTTAATGGGAAGGACCCTCTACCCCACATGTTTCTCAATCTCGTTTGTCCCTATATCTTTCGCATGTGGCTGTAACTGTAGCACATGCAGAGGAGGAGGCAGTTCTTAGAAACACCCCTCCTCCTTCACAGCTGCTGTGGATTTCAGGAATAACAGAACTCCGTGTGCTCAGGAAAATGGGTTCATTGGGGCCACTGTATCATGGACGTTTCCAGAGACATGTGCATTCATATATATCACAGTATATCTCGCTAAACCTGTTCCAACCTAAATAAAAAAAGACATATTTAGCTTGATGGACCATTAAGGTTCTTCTGCATTGTTTAATATATAATAAATAATTCATACACCAAAGAAAACATACAACAAAGAAAAAAAAGAGACTTTTTTTCCGTTGATTTTGGGGTGAAATCATTCATACATCTCAAGGTAGTATTTGTTGGGCTGTTTATTTAAAAAACAAACACATGAATGTCCCAATTATGACAATAATAATCCAAAAGTGAGTTTTGTTTTCTTAATGCAAAATATAATTTCCCTTTTTCCTGTTGTTTTTTTTTCTTCTGGTGCTTGGGAGTGGAATGTGATGCTTTAATCTAAACAAATTTCAGACTTGCTGAAGAGCAATGAAGGAACAAGCATGCTTGAGCAGAACAAAGTCCTGCTGAAACTTTTGGGTTGGTCTCCCTGCATTCCTCTGACCAGAGCAGCTCACAGTTGAGACCACTGTTGGTCCAACCCCTGTCACCACCTCCATCCACACCCTGACCCCCCCTCTCTCTCAGCCATCTTTTGTCCAGAACACACACTGAACTAAATAGCAATGGTTGCATAACATGTTTTTCAGCCACTGGTGGGAACGCTGGATAGAGTACAGCTTTAACTACAACAGAAATGACATTACGTTTGGTGTATGATAGCACCTTTAACAGCTCTTAAATCAGAACAAACCTAACCGGGGATAATGCAGTCCCACTACATGTTAACAACACTCATCTGTTACATTGTGGTGCCTCACGTCTCGGCTCTGCTTGCTCATGTGCAACGTGCTCAAATTTCCAAGAACTAAAACGGGAGGTGCTGAGTCCTGCAGTTCAGTTCAGCCCATGAGTGCTTCTTTTCACATGCAAAATCTGAAACATTTCAGTCTTTGTTTACAATCTAGCGCGGACATGTTGAGTGGCACATCAAAGTTAATTGCTATCTTTCTTTTGTTTTGTTAAACAGATTAGAATTGCTGTTCAATTTTGGTTTTAGTCCCAAGAAATCCTCATCAGAGTCACATTTTATCATTTGGTTTTGAGTGCTAAAACATTTGACTGGAATCTAAAGTTTGTTTTTTTTTTCTTACATGTTGTACCATGCAGACTAGAGTGTAAATATATTTTTCTAGCCGTCTGATTGGTTGATTTAATATACGTTCTATCCCTTCTTCAGGAACTCGGATCATTTATGATAGAAAATTCCTCCTGGACTGCAGGAACTCTCCCATCGCCCGGACCCCGCCCTGTTGTTTGCCCCAAATTCCTGGGGTGACTGTTCCTTCACACCATCCCATGTCCAAACTGCAGGAACTCAAAGAGGAGTTGGAGGAGGAGAAGGATCTGGCAGGTAAAAATGTTTTCTGCTCCAGAAAAAGAAAATGGCAAAAAAGAAAAACCTGTTTTGCAATCACAATTCCAGGACACTTTTAAGCAATCAAATTTCCCATGAAACGCATTCTTTTGGTATATCCTGTCCTGTCCTTCTTTGTTTTGCAATTTTGAGTTTATATTTCACAAGACAAACTCAGAACTGTGATATAAAAAAAAAAAAAAAAAATGTTAGGGAAAAAGTCAGAAATATGAAAAAGTTGCAAATGCAATTGCATAAAAAAAAAAAATATATATATATATATATATATATATATATATATATATATATATATATATATATATAGGAATAGCAAGATATAAACTCACAATTGCAAGGAAAAATACTGAAATAATTGTGAGAAAGTCACAATTACTGTTTTGATTTTATGGTGGGAACAGGGGAAAAGAACATAGAATACCTCAAAGAAACACTCTAATCAACCTCTATTTTTTTTTATAGCGGATGACAACCAGTTTGAGATGGACATTTGAGTCTTTCACCTTCCTCCTGTGGAGAATTCTTTATTTTATGTCGGGATGTTGCTGCTCACCCCACGATCAGCAGACATCACATATTCACCAGATTACAGGGCTTTTTAATGAGCTAAACCGCCAAAGGGTGTCTTATTCTTTTGTTTAAAAGTATTTGTTAGACGTTTACAAGAAAAGAAAAAAACATTATTTTCAAGTGGCAGTGTTTTAAAGTTCTTTATTGTACATATGGTTGTTTCTACTTTTTTTTTTTTAAGAAAATGTAGCATTACGTGTGAACCGGGGGAAATCCACGGCAAAATCTCGAATTTCTGAGCTTTATATCTCAACAAAGACTGTTGATTTTTTTTTAATGGTAAATAAATGTGCCAAATAAATGTCTGTAGCGTAAGTTTGGTGTTTCACCTAAAAAAACACATCAGAACATAAATGTACACCATTGTGTGTCCTCAGGGTTTTCCTTTTGTTTTATTTGCCTGGATTTCCTCAGGTTTTATTTTGATTGAAATAAAAGAAAAAAGAAAAATAGTTGTCATTTTATCTGTTTAGAGTTTAAGAAAATTTCATTCTGGGATACTGCTATACATTTTGGGTTTCAAAGTTGCATAACACGCCTACAAAAACCATGTTACTTCTGTAAACTAGATTTGATTTTACAGAAGGAATAATCAGAACTTGCAAGGCAGCAAGATTTGTCAACTAACATTTTAAGCAAAACATTGGCCATATGAAAAACTTTGTCGTGAATATGACTGTCTTGGAGGAAAAACACTAGAAGACACAAATGAACTTCATAAACAAAATGTTTGTAATATTCTTTTTAAATGTTTTTGCTAAAGTCTTTTATGCACCAAGTCTGCATTTATTTGATAAAACGGAAAGAGTATTGTAATGTATTAATTTAAAATAACTGGTTTTAATAGATTTTAACATAAGTAATTTATTACTCCAGGCTTCAGCGTAACATGATCATTTGAATTATGCTGATTTGATGCTTTAGAAAAACGTATTGTTAAACTGTTTTACTGCTTAATATGCTGGAAATTGTAATAGAACACTTATTGAAATATACATTTTAGGTCTTTACTGCCACATTTAAATCAATTACATACCTTAAAATAGTACTACTTATAAAAAATAAAAATAAAAAAAGACTTTAGCCTGGCCTCTGCTGGTAGGTGCCGTTACTACGCACCATGCCAATTTTAGACTGCTTTCTAAACAAATTGAACTAAACTCTGCACATATCGGCTTAATAAAAAAATATCCAGAACTGACAAGTGTAAAAATGTTGCTGTTGCTTTAAATAGAATTTTAAGTTCAAACAAAAGCAGAAATGAAAGATCCATCTCCAACCAACCTTACAACCTAGTTTTTGCTGTCATTTTGTACAGTAATAATGCGGTTATCACAGACGTTATAATTTCTTCAAATGCAAACTAGACTTTATTGGTTATAAAAGATGACTTCATTATGCAAAAGATACACAAAAGACTTAGACATCTTAAAAATCAAGTTTATTTCTTGAAATGTGTCCAAGACACTGGAGAAATGTGTATCCAGTGTTTCGAGAAAGAATCATGTTACAGTTACCTGTGTATGTTTTGAGGTATAGCTGAATCACTATTAAAGCCACTCTTAAATATATAACAGGATGAGAGGATTTCTCCATAAAAGCAGTAGAGAGAAAAAAAAAAAAAAAAAAAAAAAAAAAAAAATCACCAAGACTTGCCACTAACAGATTTCAACGGACAAGCTTACAATCGATAAGAAATCCCTTTTCAGCTCACCTTGAAGCCATGCAGCTTTGCAAAACAAAGCAAAGGTGACAAAAGGAAAGAAAATAAATCTAGAAACACTAAAGAAAAATTAACCAAAACTGTTTATTTTGAAAGCATTTTGAGGGCTCTGAGCCTAGATGTGATAGACACAGCCATGATGTAAAATACAACCATACAATACAATAGATTCAAAAAGGTACCAAAAAGTACAGTAAAAAAATAACACTTCCATCTCTGGAAATGTAAAAAGGACACAAAATGAAAAAAAAAAAAAAAAAAAAAAATTATAAAACAAACGTGAAGTGACATTTGCGCCCCCCAGTTCCTTATGCTTTCTGTACAAAATGAAGCAGAAGTCCAGATTCTGCCAACTTCCAAAAGTAAAAGACCCCAATGTTCACTGTGACCAGACCGCTGGCTCCTGCTCTGCAGCTTTACGACCTTTAAAGAGAGAAAACACTGAGATTTAGCCACATTAATCTACGCCAATGGTTAACTTGTAAATAAATTAATAATGAGGTGACAAGATGGGGCCTATCGTGATCTACTGCTACGACCCTACTGGACCATAAAACCCACCCCGAAATGGATCGCTCTATCTGCCTTAAAAGTTCAGCTGGTTAAATGGAGATGAATTGGTAAATGGAGCAACACAACCAAATTAACCTTATCATGAGTGGTGGGAAAAAAATTTAAATTCATACCTGCACTACACATGATCAGTATGGCTTGTAGCTACTCTGGTGAGCCCCACGTCTTGGAGTTTTTCCATAGCTTGTATTGCCCTGGTCTAGGGGGGTAAGAGAAAGCAGAGAAAGGAACTTGAGTCCCTCGCATTCACAAGAACCTGACGGGGGCAGGGAGGAGACCCCAAGGACAATCAGTGCTTACCGTAGTCATATCCGCCGCCGTAGCCGTAGTAGCCCCCTGTGTAATCATAGTTCCCATAGCCTCCGTATCCACCGTAGCCTTGCTGGCCGCCGTAGCCATATCCCTGGTTGCCATAGCCTTGATTCCAGTAGTTATTGTAGCCCTGATTCCAGTTCTGACCCTGGCCTACAAAACAAAACCAATTTTAAACACATCTGGCACAGTAACGTACCCTGAAATCTGTGAGCAGCGTGTAAAGCCATAAAGTGATTGGTTTCTGCTCCAGCTTTGTGCGGCATTAGAATGGATTTAGATTAATCAGATCCGTGATCAGCCAAAGCTTTTAAAACAGATTAAATCTGAAGACTTCACTTATACACACAAGATGAAATAGATTAAAATATCTGCATGTGAGCAATAATACAATTCTGATACAAATATTTATACTTGTCCGAAGTTATTGGAAATTCAGATTCGGCAGTACGTTTAAACTAGCCTTTGTCACGTTACATATCTTCTATAGAGCTGCTTATAGCTGAATTTAACTGGTTTCATAATTGGAGTAACTGAGTTACAGTTACTGAACTGAATTAACACGGACCAGACTCCAGTGCTTTATAGCAGAATTTACAATTTCTCATATTTCAGCAAGTTTCCAGCAATGATTATTATCCTTCTGTTTATTACCATGAAGTGGCTTTAAAACAATTTGTATTGCATGAAGCTATAAATAAGTGACCGGTCTCCGTTAACCTGTCAGCATTCGATTCATATAGACACAAAAGGTTAACTCTGTTGTTTTCAAATGCATATCTCTGGAAATTTGATGAGCATGCAGTCTTTATCTAGGTAAACTTTGCACAGACTAATGCAGCCTAAAGTCTGAGTGGTGGTTGAGACAGTCCAACAGGAAAGAAGCATGCAAGGGTACTGACCTCCACGTCCCCTTCCTCTTCCTCCTCCTCCTCCAAAACGACCTCCATACTGCTGCTGCTGGTACACTTCTTTTGGCTGCGCAATCTTAATCTCGCACTGCGGGGTAAAAGAGGCAAAGATGGGTGGTTTGAGTCACTGTAACAGAACATCTGCATAAATACTACAGCTAAAACGAATAACCAAGTAAGACTGCTGACGGTAAGTACAAGGTCAAATAGCAAACAACATCCCAGAAGATTTAATCACGTCGATCAATAAATTCAAGGTGAACGTCACAGTGGAAACACTCACAAGGCCCTCTTTTCCATTTATGTCCTTGGTTCCACTGACGTTGTGATATTTCTTTTCCAAAATTTTCTTGACAGCCTCTTCTTCCTTGAAGGTAATGAAGACAAACCCTCTCCTCTTATTTGTCTTTGGATCCATTGGAAGTTCAATGGTCTCAATCTGCAATGGTAAACAGCATCATGTGAATGTGTATATTTCCGATATAAAACTTTGATATGCATGTCTAAACTTTGTGTTCAGCTTGCTTAAAACAATTTAAAGAGGTTCAAAAAGGAACACTCCAGTACCTCGCCAAAGGCACCAAAATACTCGCGGATCCTCTCTTCTGTAGTTTCAGGGTTTAGTCCACCGACAAAGATCTTCTTAGCAGGTTCTTTCTTCATTGCCATTGCCTTCTTGGGGTCAATCTGTCGACCATCCAGTCTGTGCTCTTTTTGTGCTAAAACCTGTGTAAAGAGAAATTAATCGAAATTAACCAAAATCGAAGAAGAATCACAAGACTTCAGGTTTTCCAAAGAACCAAAGCTTACCTTATCTACACTGGCAGACTCTTTAAAAAGAATAAACCCAAATCCCCTTGATCGCCCAGTGTTGGGGTCCATTTTGATGGTGCAGTCCGTCACCTCTCCAAATTTAGAGAAGTAATCTTTAAGATCCTTTTTACTTGTGTCCCAGCTGAGGCCCCCAACAAACATTTTCCTGAGGAAACGAAGCAGAAAATCGGGAGTGAGACACCAGGAGAGGGCGTGGAAGCACAGATTTCAAAAATTTCCCCATTTCTCCAAATGAAAAAACCCACTCTCAATTAATAAACGGGAAAAACTGCAACACAATCACAATGTATTGAATAAGCGCGCGCACACACACATTCACAAATCATGCATGCTTAAGGGAACAATTAAAGAGGTAACAGTTACAGCAGTCCATTTTAAAAACCCGCTCCGTGTTCAATTCACAAATGCGCCCATCCCCCTACAAAAGACACATGGCGCCAACAAAGACGGGACAGAACAAAGGACTTTACGTTCGAGTATCCAGCACAACTGTTACTTTTACGTACCCAGCATCTTCCTCTCCTTTGCTAGCATCAATCTGCCCCCCGTCCGACGAGCCATTCTGCGGGTCTTCCTCGTCTCCGGCCGTGTCTTCTGCACCGGCGTCTCCTTGCGCTCCGGCCTGCGCCTCCCCGTGGCCCTCCTCGTACTGCCCGGCTCCGTTCAGGTCGTCCTCGTGGCCGTTCTCTGAGGTTTCCATATAATTCTGCTCGGCGTCTGACATGGTGGTAGTTTAATGTGAAAACCTAAAACTGCAGGAAAATGAGAAAAAGTTACGAAAGGAAGCGCCTTATGTAACACAGAAAAACCACCATTTTGAAAAGCGGCGCTCGCATTCTCATACGCAACAAAAATGTAAACATATCGCTTTCTAATTTAGGATGATGCACAGCTCTACTGTCCTATGATTAAATGTAAGGGTTAACGCAACTAATACGTAAACGGAGGCTAGCAAATGCGTAATTTTCACGTAAATACTTTACCGTAAAAGCAGCAGCAAGTGAGAAGTCTCCGTGGAATGCTTTCCGCGGTGTGGGCCCTTCCTTGTTGCGCCGACAGGCGGTTGGTTTTATATTACTGGATGGAAGATAAAGGAAGTTTAGTAAGGGCGCATTTAATTGGGTGACTTCGAATGCTAATCATTCTAATAGCCAATCAAATGTGTCGCTTACACGTCACAGAATCCGCCCCTAAACGCGCCTCATCTGATCCTTCGTGTCGAGTGGGGGAAGAACTCTTTGTTCTTGTTTGGTTTATAAACATGTTGACCACTTTTAAAGTAAATTAAAAGTTTATGTTTTTAGAAGGGAGCTACAAAACAGATAATGCAAGAAACAAGCAAATAGTAATGAGGAGGAAGTTACAGCGTCTTTTGCATAGGCATTTTAATTATTGCCTTTTTTTTGTGTGTGTCGAACAGTTGTATTAATATACTTAGTTCTTCACTTTAAAAATAGATTGTGAACCAAATATTTATCACCATCAGAAGGGAATGAATTTTAAGATTTTATTTGAATAATGTTAAAATGTTATAGTATGTACTATGTAGTGACAAGGATACTGCAAATTAGCAATTGTATATCTTACAATTAAATGAACAATGACCATTTAAAACAAACACACATTTGGATAAAAAAGGGCTAAAGCAAAATTGCAAACCTTTATTTTATAAAGCGGTTCAAATGATGAGGAAAATGACCAAAATAGAGCATGGCTGTAACTTCTTGTGGGAAAATTCTTCTTGCTTGGGAAAAAAAAATAAAAAAATAATTTACACTGCTGCCTCCTCTACTACTGTTCCATCAGATATGTTGGGCTTATTAGTTTTTTTTTTCATCAACCAGTCTGCAAGCCATGTCTGTAAATAAAAAGAAAAGCCCATTTTCACGATTTTATCCATTGAAATTTATTTTGAATAACTGGGTCCAGGGTGTCAAAAGTACTTTGACTTTACAAACTCAGACTTTACACTCAAACTAATGACGACATTAAGAAATACGAGTTACAATGAAATAATTACTGATATTGAGCACAGATTAAACAAATTACAGTGTGCATAATGGATATAGCTTTGTTGCAATGACATATGAGTTATGTGATTTAGGAGTTGCAATGAATATTGACTTTGTAAATTATTAGTCTAAAGTGCATAAAATCCAACAAAAGTACCTATTTATTTTGCCAGGAGTTAAAAAGGCACAGAAACTGGTGCACTGTAATACAACCCCACTACAGTACATGACAATTGAACTTCATAAGTCCATTTTATTATTAAACCACCTGCATAGAGAAGATTCATTTGGTGACATTCATTACCAGTCAGGATGCGTCTCTCTAGCCTTGATGCTGCTGACTGCCCCCATTATGGCTTTCCAGGTGGCAATGGCCTGGTGTCAGGCCAGTGCTAGAACAACAGCCGGTACAGAGCTCATGAAGGCAGTCAGATGGGGAAACTGCAGATTCCCATAATGCTCAACATAGAAATCACTGCACTGCTCTGGACTCAGCTGAAGCCTTCTTTTCTGTTAAATGAGAAAAACAAATGGAGAATGATAAATGCATAAGCAGAATGCAAATCTTACTAAAGCGTCATCCACAAAATATGAGATTTTAGAGTTAAGCACAATACATATTTACATGTACTCATTAAACAGGCGATTTGCGAATGAGGAATACACTCGATTATCACAAACAGGCAATAACACAAGTGCTGGAAACACAATGTGCCTAACACAGTTCAGATTAGTACAAGCTAGGAGTGAAATGGGATCGTGAAAGCATAAATGTGTTTTAATACAAATCATCAGCCTCGTTTTAAACAGTAACGTTACACTGTAGTGGCATCAGACACCACATGACTCTTGTACTCAGAAAACGGCAAACTAAGGATTGCCTCAATTCACATTTAAAATAGTAAATATTATGCGTCTTGCAAAATGCATTAAGAACAAAAGGGGAAAAAATTCGTTGTGTGTCCGTTCACTTACGTAACGTACGTTACCTGAAAAACTGTAAATCCAGACTGAAGAACAATGTCCTCAATTTCATCGGTTTTGTGGATGGAATCAGGTTTGATTAGAAGATACGAGGTGCAGGCATCCGTTTCTGAGGTCTGTCGCTCTCCAGGACTTTTTAACCGCTAACGTTTAAGTTACTTAACGTTAGCGGTTCACTATTTTTATGCCATTTACGTTACTGGACTTTTTCACGGTTACATTTGAAGTTGTTTGGACAGCAAAGGCAAAATGTCTCATAGTAGAGAGAAAATGGTTTAATTTACCAGAATAGAAGAACAATTTGCATGTTTTCTTACCTACAACATTAAAATAGTTCATATAATTCAAGAGCTGTATCATGTCCCGTCCTCAACGTTGAGTTCGGCTTGTTGGCCTTGTTGCTAGGCAACAAGTCGCATAGAATTAATCAAGTTACATTAGCGCCATCTAGCGGCTATAAACATGGTTGCATTTAAGTTGTAGTTTATTGCAAGGCAGAAAAAAGTAAACAGTCAATTGTAGTTCTTTTTAAATGTTTTTAATTTTATTTTATTTAGACATTAGAAAAGGCGTCTATCGGGTTCCAATGGTCACCTGCCACACTCTGATCAGGTTGTCCGTGTATCCAGCAAAGAGAGTCTGTGATGAGAAGAGAGACCGGGATTATCATCGGGTACCACTTTAGAAGCACTTGCAACAGACTTAAAATCATAATACTGTCCCCCTCATATTTGCAGGACTGTCACCATAAGGTTTCAGATGTTATAAGTGATTGGGTATAATCAATGGGAGCAGCTGATCTAGCTAGAATATGTAGACTAATGAAATGCAAGGAATAGTTCAGTAACTTATCCTAGAAAGAAAAGGATGCTGTAAAACCCACCTGTCCATCAGCAGACCAGGCCAGAGAAGTGCACTGAGGTGGCTCAGCCTTGCTGTTGGTGGTGATGATGTCCTGCCTCAGCTCATCAACAATGATCTTGCCCTCCAGATCCTGTTGAGAGGAAACAGTCAGCTTTGCAACAGCAGTATGATAATCTGATACCCGCTTGGGACAATAGTTCTCAGAAACAGCCTCTTTATCATCATAGCTACAGAAGGCATTGAACTTTCATCACTGAACTCTCTGCTCCAATATAAACGGTGACTAGTTGTGTACTAAAGGGAAATCATTGCATTTGAAACATCTTAGATGCACAGTATTTTAAAGTATATAATATGAAAAGCATTCATGTACAAACGCACCCAGATCTTGATGCTAGGTCCGGTGGCGGCACACAGCCAGTAGCGGTTGGGGCTGAAGCAAAGGGCGTTGATGTTGTCACCACCATCCAGGGTGTAAAGGTGCTTGCCCTCGTTCAGGTCCCACAGCATGGCTTGCCCATCCTGAAATGAGGAAAAACAGTGAATACAGATAGAAAAGTTATACGCTCTGAAAACTTTTTTCTGTGTTCAGAAACAGCCTCTTTTATAATCACATGGATTCAGATGGCATTAAGGTTTCATCATCTTCACTCGGTCATCTCAAACCTCTAACCCCTTCACTGACTGCAGTAGTGAAAACCAGAAGAAAAGGGACCAGATTACCTTTCCACCAGAGGCACACAGAGATCCATCAGGAGACACGGTCACGGTGTTCAGGTATCCAGTGTGGCCAATGTGGTTGGTCTTCAGCTTGCAGTTAGCAAGATTCCATACCTGTAACAAACACCCATCATTCAAACTGGCTGCATTAGCAAATATTCAGCCAATCCATGCAAGCCGACCTGATGAAATGGTTCACTTAGTAAAGGACTCGATCAGTTACCCATCATAATTGCAGGACTTGTCGTCAGAGCCCAAGAGCTCAGACAAAACAAATGTGGATTTGATTAATCACAGGGTAAAGTTGTTTACAGAGCAACTATTCTAATTTACATAAAGGTACAGACGAAAGGTCTCACCTTGACCATTTTGTCCCACCCACAAGACACAATGATGGGGTTGTTGCTGTTTGGAGAGAAACGCACGCAGGACACCCACTCAGTGTGGCTGTCATCCTGTGGACAAATCAAAAATAAAGGGTTTCAGAACAGCACAAGATGTCATAAACCTCAGGGTATCCGTTGAGTTTCCAAGTTAAAGACTTTAAGACCTGCACAAATAAAATACTGCATGTACATGCAGAACAAACCAATACAACCTCAAAATAAAACATGCATCTCATTCTTGATTAAACAGGCACACATTCAAATGCTAGCCAAGATAATTTTGATTAATAACCTAAGGTATTGCCTTAACTAAATCTTAAATTTGATCAGACTGAACTTAAGACATTAAGACTTTTCATGCACCCCAAAGCAATTTTCCCCTCTTTATGCGAGATGATCAAAGATTATTACTACTTAGGATCTCTCCATTAACGGAGTCCTAAACTTGTGTAAAGAGCATTATGGAGGTGTACCTGGATGGTGTACTTGCAGACTCCCAAGGTGTTCCACAGCTTGATGGTCTTGTCTCTGGATCCAGACACGATCTGACGGTTGTCAGCAGAGAAAGCCACGCTCAGAACATCCTTGGTGTGTCCAACAAAACGACGGGTTGTAGTGCCACTGGGTGGAAAAAAATAACATTTCACAAATTAACCTGAAGACAAAATTGTGTTTATACATAACTCAAATTCTTTAAACATACTTTATTAACATTGTCAGTTTTCAGTATTCTTCTTGTAAAAGTATTTCAAATTTAATATAAATCAGGGTCTCATGACTATAAAATTTGGCCAGATCAAAAGTATATTTTCACAGACAATATTGACATTCCTAAGGCTGATGATACACTGGTCAGCCAGATGAGACAGGGCCCAAAACCGATCTGAAGACTCATGAAAGAAACATGTTACACATTCTCAATGGGAGAGTGCCCAAGCAACACTGCTCAGAAAAAGCTGCCCGACAAAATTGCTCAAAAACTTGCCCCGTGTATCATCAGCATAAGAGTTTTAAGTTCAGAAACAGCCTCTTTATCATCACAGTGACACAGATGATATTTGAGTTTCATCACCACTTCAAATCCAATGGAAGAGATTTTGGACAACTGCCCTGTGCCTCCAAATACTCACGTTGTCAGGTCCCACAGGCGCAGGGTGCTGTCCCAGGACCCAGACAGGGCGAACTGACCATCGGAAGAGATCACAACATCACTCACAAAGTGGGAATGGCCCTTCAGAGCACGCTGCGGGATGCCATAGTTGGTCTCATCACGGGTCAGCTTCCACATGATGATGCTTTTGTCTGTAAGGTGGACAACAGAAGATCACCGAACAGATCTTCAAACTGTAAGCTTTCATTAGCTTTCTAATTCTGACAGCTGGAAGCATCACACACTAGTTGCTACCATTCACTGACTGTATTATACTCTATACAACCATGAACGAGGTCTCGATATAGTGCACAGGTCAGCTTTATACAGAGCTAGAGATGAAAGGAGCTTTTATTCAGTGTAATGTTGCGGGCTCGTGTCTCCGGAAGCGCATTGGCTGCAGCGCGGCTCTGCGGACACTTACCCCGGGACGCGGACAGAATCATGTCGGGAAACTGGGGGGTGGTGGCGATTTGGGTGACCCATCCACTGTGACCCTTAAGGGTCCCCCTTACTGTCATCTGCTCGGTCATTTTGGCGCAGGAGAGAATCACCTATAGAGGTGGATGGAGTCGGATTCTGTCGGAGGGCCGAGTCCTCCCTACAGCTCTCACACTGTGGCAAGAGGAAAAGGAAGAAACACACCGGAAGCAAAACTCTTGAGGGCGAACCATCTTCTTCAGGTCGCGCTCTCGTGTGAGATTCCTCATGTGAACAGCTTACTGCCATCTAGTGTGTACAGACAACAAAATACTTGTTTTTCCTCTTCTGATTTTCTGTGCAATAATATGTTCATTGTAGCCAAGTTTTATATCCGTGAATGTAGATTTGTTAAAGTTTCTCCTTGTTTTGAGGCATTTATTTTATTTTTATTTTTTTAGAATTTTACTTCAGTCCGTAAAACAATTATAACGAAAACAGCCTTAAAACTCTGAACTTCTGGGAACATACTTGGAATGTTATTTAATTTGTCTTATCATTACATTTGGCTTTGCATGCTTTGGTATTATTTTAACTTTTAATAAACCTTTCTACCTGAGAACCTTTTTTTAATATATTTTATTCATATTTTAAGTCCTTTGTGGAGAAATGTGACACCAGTTATAATTTTTTTTTTAAATAAAATAAAGATAATAAAATAGACATGAAAAGGCATGTACTGTATATAGGCAAAACAATATTTTATTTTTTTCATTCACCAATCAGTACAAAGATGATTCTCAACTAGATATAACAGAATTATTTGATTTACTACTGTATATTATGGAATATGTGTGTAAAATGTCTACAAATTGTTATTCCATTTCTATACAATGTTTCTATAGGCTACATTGCATCTAATTTGCATATCAGTGTGTCCTTGCAGGCAAGCAATAAAGAAAAAAGACCTGTTATAATAGGAGTAATAACTTGGCAACATTTTCATAAGAATATCTCATAAAGGAATATTGATTTATAATTTATTTCTGACTTGTTGAGTATCCTCAAAATGTCTGATTAAGTACACGTTTGTCCTGGTGTCCTCTACAGAAGACTATGAAAATTATGCCCTGTTTCATAACAAAAAGAATGTGCTCTGTACAGGGCATCCTGTGGCATGTATCAGAAATACACTAAAATATAATGTCTACAGAGGACAAAAGTCTGCCTGGGTCACATAAATAATTATTTATTGATTCTATAAGTACTGGTTAAATGTGTGTTCCTCAAGATTTTTAGCTAACATTTATAGACCTATAAAAATATTTATTTTTATTCATAATATAACATAATATAATATAGTAGATAATCTGGTGTAATGTTTAGGCTAGATGTTTCTCTAGTTTACAGTAACTAAATGATCAGGTCCTTGTACAGTTTAGAAACAGCACGCGCGCTCTGGATGTAAAAACAGCACGCGCGTTCTGGATCCGATGACGTAAAGGACTGTTCTCGAACATTCCAGCAGGTCGCCTCGACTCAACGGACGCCATTTTGAGCCTCACAAACGACGTCCAAGAAGACGGAGGAAATAAATTCGTCTATTATCGAGTACTGCTATTATTTAGAGATCTTTCTTAAGCGAGGTAAAGCAATTGTTTAATCTTTTGCTGACTATTTTACTCACACAACGCACTAATTTCTTTAGAACCGATTTGTGTTTTATCACCTAAAAGCGTTAACGAAGTCGCTGATTGTGTTTATCGTGCAATAATAAGTTTCACAAAATATATTTAATTGTCTAAACGGGTTTAAGTTATTGTTATTATGTTCGAACCATTTTAGACTTACCAAAAAAAAAAAGTGCTTCGAGCAAATAACGTTAACGTAGTTTGTTGACACGAGAAGGTTAGAACAAAGAGGCCACTTTATTTGTGGATCCTGCCCTATAATATTATATAACGTTAGTTTACGTGGCTAGAGTATTTGTACTTGATATAAAGGTTATTTATGTGTATGATGCTTGTTTTATCAGATGAGACAGACACGAATGCGTTCTCCCTGGCTGAGAGAGGAGAGTCTGGAGGA
Source organism: Carassius gibelio (assembly GCF_023724105.1). Classification (NCBI taxonomy): domain Eukaryota; kingdom Metazoa; phylum Chordata; class Actinopteri; order Cypriniformes; family Cyprinidae; genus Carassius; species Carassius gibelio. Next base: position 15,910,902 of record NC_068384.1, on the reverse strand, counting down.
GAGAATGAAGAGCAGAAAGAGACACAGACGAGACTCGCACAGCAGCGAGAGAGAAAACAAATACAGGAAAAAACACCATCAACACCACAAGAACAGCGACGGGTGAGAGTCCTTCTGAATTAACAAATTGTATAAGTTAATGTTATACCCGTATTAAGGCTGTAAGTTACTTGGCCAGCGCCCACCGAGTCTTATGTTGACATCTTGTGGCAGTGTGTTGTGTAATACTTGTTTGACTAGTGTCTCTTTGCTGGAAGTTTCCTAGAAAACATTTGAGGACCTGACCTCAATGTGTCAATCTCCTCCATTTAGACTTTAAGTCAGTGCCTTGGTTTTCAGGTTCATTACTTGGATCCACATCATTTTATTTGCCATTACAGAGTTATCATCAAATCAGGGCATTCACATAAATCATAAAGAAATTATTTTCTAAAGAGACTCTGAATAGAAAACAATGTATTTGGTAATGTTTAGATTAGAAGTCAGTTCCCATATATATTTTTTTGCATTATCTAAATAGGCATTACTTTTGAGATGAGGAGCTCAAATGAAAGACTGGAAACTAAAGAAAGATACAATTTATTTTCAGCAGGGTCAAAGATGACCCGTCCAATTTTGGTGTCCGCATCAAATTACATTACACTAGGCTAAATTGCACCCACATCTTAAATAGACACTTTGATGATTTTTGTTTTAAGAATTCCTTTTTTTTATGGCATTTTAATGGGTGTCTTTTGTAAATCATGCTAAAAATGAATGATAAACATTATTTTTAGCTCAGGAAAAAAAGAAAGATATTAAACTGGATTCATTCTGGATGAAAAAATACATTTAAATACAATAATTACATATACAAGGCATTTAAAATGTATTGTTTTAATGATTGAAAGCACTTTTCGTCTTTGCTCAAGTGCAGTAATACATTTTTTATATGTTCTAAAATGTATTTGTCAAATTAAAGAAAAATAATAATTTTCAAAATTTAATTAATAAAGACACAGAATAGAAAAAAATGCAATGACTATAGTGATGTTTATAATTTTCAGTCTCAGTGTAAATCAGTCGGTACCCTACCCAGTAGATTTTTGTTGCATTATCTTTTATAGGCATTATCTCAAATCTAAACTAAAGAAATATCCATTTTTTTTTTTGTAACTATGCATTTGTGTAAAAAATGTATGTGTGTGTACAATATTATTATGTTGGCTTGGCAACAAGCCAACATACTGTTATGCTATTTAAACTTCTTCTTCTTCTTTTTCTTATTATTATTTTTCTGACAGAAATTCTGAACGCTACTCCTCCTAGGGCTTTAAAGCCACAAGCCCCAAACTCGGCAGACACCTGCGGGATAGAGCGGTGGTGTGTGCTATATCTTTTCAGACTGATCAGACTTAAAGTTTTTTTTTTATTAATTTTTAAATGTCAAAATTCATTACCCATAGACTTACATTGTCTGAGAAAAATTGCGCCCCTACAGTTGCAATGACATTTAGGGGAGGGGAGCAGTCAGACGAGAGAAGAATCACTGCTGCTCAGCTCAGGCTGTCTACACGGAGCCGACAACAAGCGAATTCATTCCTATTTAAGACATTTTAAAAACGCTATTGCACGCAATCCACACGTTAGAACACACCAAGAGCTAAATTGAGATGTTTCTGAACTGTTTAAAGTAATAACATGATATATTCGCGGCAGCCAACTGCTCGCGAGCTGGCAATGTATTTCTCTGAACACTTGAAGTCCACAGAGAATTTACAGCCTTTCACATTAAAACACTGCAGCGAAACGGCACAAAACAATTAGAATAATATATTAAATGGTTTTAAAGTAGTTTTGGCCACTGTCACGCTGGTCTTAGCTGGTTTCTAACTGAATCATCAGGCTGAACATCACAGCGAGCTCGCGACGTATTCCTCTGAACACTTGAAGTACACATTTACAGCCTTTCACATTAAAACACTGCAGCGAAACGGCACAAAACAATTTGAATAATATATTAAATGGTTTTAAAGTAGTTTTGGCCACTGTCACGCTGGTCTTAGCTGGTTTCTAACTGAATCATCAGGCGGAACGTCACAGTGAGCTCGCGCTTCAGCCCCGCGCTGCGGGAAACTGGACTGAGCAGCTGATGGCGCGTGTGCACGAGAGAGAGCCGCGCGTCAACACTGAACCGAGCTCTCGTTCAGGACGTTCACTTCCTCCTGGACCTGAACGAACAAATTCAAATCGCAGTTTAAATAAACAGAAAAAAGAGCGAAAAGCGAAAGAGCTCAATTCAGCAGCGCGGTGATGTTCAGGGCAAGCAGAGACGCGTCTCAAAGTCTTCTTGCTTTTGTACCGACAACAAATACATACAAAATATGTCGAAATACCCGTGTTGGAAAGTGTGTTCGAATAAGTATGTGGTTATGTCTTAAGTGAAAGTAAAGAGTTGCAAAAAAAAATCGGATGTGTATCATCATAATGGATGCGTTTGTCTCTTAAAGGGACCGCGCCTAATTTACTAGCTCTGCTGTCAGAGTCTTTAATGTATGAAAATGAAAGTAAATCACTCACTGCTCTTGACTGATTTACCTTGTAGTACAAGAATTTATCCAAAGTCAATCCAAAAATCAGATAGAATTGTTTTACTAGTGGGTGCAGGCCACTAGTTCATTTATGTAAGTGAGTATGGCAAAATAGTGATCTGTGAAATATTATACCCACAAATTCTTAATACTGTAGGCTACCAGTGAAATTGATTAAAAAAATAATAATTAAGGACCTGCCCATGTTTTGCTTAAGTGTTTCTTTCTTTAATTGTTAATGCAACCTTTTCACACCACAGACTGAACCAAATTAAGCATTTCTTGCTTGGTAACTGTTCAACAAAGTATTGATAGTTGTGTAAATATTGTCATACTGACAGCTGTCTGAAGTTTTGGTTGATTCCATTACATATCTTTTTATCAAAGTTATCCGAAATTATCAATATGAATTTGTTCTGAGTTATTGTCATATATTATTACCAGTTTCTAAACTACAGCAAATAAACTGTGATTATGTGAGAAATGTTGAAGGTGTCTGAATACATTTTGGTTTGATTGTGTATTTTATCTTACAGTGAAGACTATGCAGTGCTATTTTAAATTAACATAAACAAACTTAAAAAAATGTAAACATTATGTAAATAGCACAAATAAATAAATAGAATGAACATACAGTACAAATTAAACAATATTAAACAGTGTGTAACTGCATCATCTATACAAACCATTGTGCTTGGACCCCTTATGATCTCCTTGATTTAAAATGCATTGTTTCAGTTATCTTGTGTGTCGTTGCCCACAACGTGACGGTGGCAGGACTGTGAAATACATACACGAGAAAAATAGGCATGACTTATTTCACATCCAGCTAGACAACCCTGTCATAGCTGTTATCATAGCCCAGGCTTTTTATTAAAAAAAGAAAACAGCAAGGGAGCATGGAAAAAGACTGTTGCAGGTGTATTTTTTTTATGGCATTATTATTTGTATTAATTTTGCAGCGGGGCAACTCAATGTTGGGCACACAAGTACTTTGGCTCTTTTGCTCCATGGCCAAGATGGCCAAGCCAACATCAAAGTTAGTTCACTAACTTTTAATTCTAGTTATTATTATTATTATTATTATTATTAAAAAAAGTGTTGCATTTTTTTTTTTACAGGCATTACCTTGAGACAAGGAGCTCAAATGAAAGATTGGAATCTAAAGACAGACGAGCTGTATTCAGAGACCATGAGGATGACAGCCGAGGTGCTTGTAAAGACCAGGAGAGAGACCGGGACGGATCAAGATGCCTTGAGAGAGACCGGGGCCGTGATCGTGACCGAGACTGGCATCATTACAGCAAATCCTCTGGCAACAGCAGGCGGAGCAGCCGGCACAGACACCGGCACCATCGCTCGCACCATCACTCTGACTCGGTATGACCACTGTCTGTCTCCCATTGCCATGTCAGCCTTGTATTTTCTGTGCCTTCTTTCTAGTTATATGCACTGTGGGAGATCCTCATTTCCAGTATTGTCTGAATGAATGACAGGAAGATGGTAAAATTATGACATCATAAGGGGGTTCTCACTCAATACATAACTGTAGTTTGATATCCACAGCACATAAAATGTTTTAAGGCACCTCATTCATGAAGGAGGGATAATAATCTAGAATGTTTTTCAATGATGAATTGTTATAATTGTCTACTTAATGGTTTGAGAAAGTATCTCATCTGAAAATATGTTGCCATTGTTTTTCTTCTGTAACACACACGATGTGGTGGGCCCTGTGTGTATCTCGTGGGCTGAATTTGCGTTGGCTGCTCCCTGTGGCCGGGCCTGGCTGCTGCGGGTATCTGAATGGGCCGAATCACTCCCCCCCCCAATCGTGAATGAATGAATGGCGCGTTCTGGTCCCCCGCGATTCTCATGGGTTAATGATGATGGTGGTGATGATGATGGTGGTGGTCCGAAACCCCAGAGGAGTCATCGCAGGAAAAGATCCAGGAGTATTGAGGATGATGAGGAGGGGCACCTGATCTATCACAGTGGAGACATGCTGAGAGCAAGATGTATAGAATACACACTTTTCTGTCTCTCTTCTGTATATTTTCATTTCTTTCACTACTTATTTTCTGTTTTGGGGTCAGTCTAATTTTACATGCTAATTTTGGGGTCCTGATAAATGCAGCTGTGACAGAGCACTTAGACTTATCCTGATGTGTGTATCACCAGTCTACTATTGTCTTATGTTTGTGGATTTATGCATTGTTTTTCTAATTTGAGTGTTTCAAAACCCAAGTGAAGTTTTTTGAAAGGGTTTGATGGACTTTTGTCAATTTGATGTTTCTAACAGTGTTTCTTTAAACCCGTAGATGAGATTGTGTGCACACTTGGAGAGGGAGCCTTTGGTAAAGTGGTGGAGTGCATTGATCATGAAAAGTAAGTCTTCATGCCACGTATGAGAATCGTAAAAGGTATTGCTCTTAAGACACCCCATATTGATTATAATAAAGGATTCAGTGAAATGGAAATAGCAACAGATCTTTTACTCTGTATTGTGGTGTAAAATTTAATTGATTATTGATATGTCATTTCACCAGAAAATTGAGTTTTCAGAAAATTGACAGGGACAAAAGAAATCTAAAAGCAAAATGTGCTCAGATTAATTGTTAAATTTAAAGAGCTAGTTTTCCCAAAAATGAAAAATTTCTGAAAATGTACTCGCCCTTAGGACACCCAAGATGTAGATGGGTTTGTTTCTTTTCATCTGAACAGATGTGCCAAAATTTAGCATTACATCATTTGATCATCAGTGCATCCTTTGTAGTGAATGGGTGCCATCAGAATTAGTGTCAAAAACAGCTGATAAAAACATCACATTAATCCACATGACTCCATTTTTGGGTCAACTGGTACTTTGAAATCAATAATATGGGTTTAGAAAATAGAATTTATATCATGTCAGTTTTAAATGTTAAGTGTTTTTCAAGAAATGCTTTGGTTGAGTAAGTGTCCAGTAATAAGTACATGCCTTTTTGTATTATCATGTGTGGTAATATTACTGTATGTGGCTATTGCAGGGGAGGAGCTCGAGTTGCGCTGAAGATCATTAAAAACATTGAGCGCTATCGTGATGCGGCTGTGTCTGAGGTCGAGGTGCTGGAGCAGATTAACTCACTTGACTGTGACAGACGATAGTAAGTGCCTGTGAAAACAGATGAGAATGAAATCTTAAGTAATTTATGCCTCTGTGATGCATGGCTGTGTAATATATCACACTTAATTTGAAATTTACAGCCTCCTGGCTGTGTCAAAGTCCAGACTACAAATTAGCAATGCAGTATTTCAAAGCTATTTTTCCTTTCTTCAGTGCTTGTGTGCGGATGTATGACTGGTTTGATCACCACGGGCACATCTGCATCGCCTTTGAGCTGCTGGGCTTGAGCACGTATGATTTTCTGAAGGAAAATGGCTTTCAGCCCTTCTCTATCAACCAAATCAGGCACATGGCCTACCAGATCATCAGAGCAGTCAGATGTGAGTCTCAGTTCTTGTTTTTCTGTGTGTATTTCGGACAAAACATAGATTTAATGTTTTGCATTTCTCTGCTTCTTTGTGTCGTAGTTCTACACAAGAATAAGCTGACACACACTGACCTGAAACCCGAGAACATCCTCTTTATTAATTCAGAGTATGACATCAAGTACAATCCAAAAATGGTAAGGAGAGGCATTGACTCCATTCAGACCAGTGCTAATTTACTATTATTTATTTAGTAGAAATGATCATATTAAAAAATAATAATATATTTAATATAATATTTTATAACTTTTATTAGGTTTTATAGAATTAAACATTTCTATTATTACTGAAAATATTTATATTTTTAAAAATATAGAAAATATTTTTCAATCATATTTAGTAATTGTGGTATTTCAACTTAAATCTATTTCATTTAGTTGACACTGGAACTTTTCTGCATTTTTGTTTAAAATTGTAATATTTATATTTTTTATATATAGATATCTTCAATAATTTTAGTAAAAAAAAAAAAAATAGCACTGATTCAGACGTGCTCTGTTATCGTGTATTGTGCAGTCAATTAATGATGTTGTTTTCAATTGTAGAAGAGGGACGAGAGAACACTGAAGAATCCTGATGTGAAAGTAGTTGATTTTGGGAATGCAACATATGAGCATGAGCATCACACCTCTGTGGTGTCCACACGACATTACCGAGCTCCAGAGGTTATTCTGGGTAAGCAGTTATGGATGCTTTGTTTTTATTTATACATTCTGAGGTGCATTGACTGCACACTTGCTATGATTGCATGTATTGTGAGCTATAACAGAGATATCTGTGTGTTTCTAACAGATCTAGGGTGGAGCCATTCCTGTGATGTGTGGAGTGTGGGTTGCATTCTTATTGAGTATTATCTGGGATCGACTCTGTTTCAGGTAATTCACTTCTGAGTTCAAATCCGTTCATTAATGTTAACTTTGGGTATACATAACTTGTTGATTCAGCACTTATTTAGGAGTTTGTGGTTTTTGAAATTATAGACACATGATAGTAAAGAGCATCTGGCCATGATGGAGCGAGTGCTGGGCCCTATACCAACACAGATGCTGCAGAAAACAAGGTAATTTCAATATTTGTATTAAATGTTGAATTGATGATATTGCAGTGTTTGTGGTAATATCAGGAAATTTTACAACACTAAATCTAGCCCTGGAAAAGTAATGGAAATTGTAAAAAATCTCAAATCTAGTTATATATATATATATATATATATATATATATATATATATATATATATATATATATATATATATATATATATATATATATATATATATATATATTACACTCTGTAATACTTCTGTAGCTAAAGTCCTTATCCAGTAACCACAGATGCTTAAAGAAATAATGTTGTTGTATGTACTGTATATAGAATGAAAATTGCTTGATTTTCTCATTATACAGGAAGAAGAGATATGTCCGCCATGATAAGCTGGACTGGGACATTCACAGCTCCTCGGGACGTTATGTTAGGAAACAGTGCAAGCCACTGAGAGTAAGTTTTTCGTTCTTGTTTTATAACTAAAGTTGGTTTGTGTCAGTGGAGGTTTTTGTTTTTACTTTTACTTCTGAATTGCCAGTGACTTTTACATTTTCTTTCAGCAATACATTGACTCCAGTAGCTCTGATCACCTTCAGCTGTTTGATCTCATAGAGAGGATGCTTGAATATGACGTCACGAAGCGGATCACCCTGGATGAAGCCATAAAACACCCTTTTTTTGACTAGATCAGGAAGAGCAAAAAATACTTGGTTGATTCTCTTGCTTTTTTGCTCCTCTCTGAGAGAGGCCGTTTCAGTTGACTGTATCAGTCCTCTGTATAGATCATACACTGCTGTCTTCTCATTTCTATTTATTGTGATTGTTTTTCAGTTTAGGGTATGTGACCTATTGCTCTTGAGTTCTACATTGATTTGTACTTGTGTTGTAACTGCATCATGATGGAGAAATAACTGTGAATGGGCAAGGTTTTTGGGTATTAAATATGTATGATAATTGTCTCAGATTTGTTAGCATTATCAATATGAACGTAGTGATATTTGTAAATGTCTTTTCAGTTATTCCTTGGTTTTAAAAATAAAATCAGTTATGATCAGAATTGTTTATGTAGGTGTAATGTTCTCACGCAGTCAATAGGGAGCGGTAGTTCACAACTAAATTTTCACATACAAAGTGTATTTCTATTTCTGGGCAAATGGGTTTATGAAGTGTACCATCGACGGGGGACAGTCAAAACATGGTTTAGAAATAGTTTGGTTTATAAAATTTACATTGGTTTTCAAATATTTCACAATCCACAAAAGTTATAAAAAATAACATCAACAATTGAATTGCATTAATCAGTTAAGTTATCTTCATCGAATGAATCCTCAACAAAAACATGATACTGGTATAATTTGTCAATTATATATCACCGAAAAGATGACGCTTCAAAGTGTGGTTATCTAATGTTACTACAGGAGCTAGATGAACAGAATCCAAGTACCAACATCTGTAATAGGCTACATAGAAGTTATGTTTTTTATAGATTCATAGAAGAAAATGTACTGTTATTTTTATCACAAACAAAGTTTGCATTTTAATGCTGACAATCATTTGGTTAATCATAGTTTGGCATGTGGTAGGAAAAAAAGTTTGCAGTCAATAGCCTAAACCACTTTGAAACTCCCGTTTTATTTCCTCACATACTTTGCTCTCAACCGTAGCATTTGCTAAAGAAATTAACTTTAAAATGTCACTTCACGAAATATTGCAGCCTATAGGCTAATTCTCACGCTGATCCTACATGTGGAGAAAAACACCTGAAATAGAGAGCATCTGCTTCGATCTGGAAAGTCGTTCCAACGCTCGTTTCACCCACACACACACACCGCGATGAATGTCAAAGGGATGTGTCTTAATACCTAATGAGCGCCCTACCTAGACAGCATTCTATACGTCACATTTTGGCCGTTTGAGAATCAATCCACACGGGTCTTCTTTGGCCACAAACACTGTTCACTAGGTAGTCCGCTTACTATGTTTTGAGACACTAATCCTTTTCAAAGCGCCGTGAGCTGCTCGTCGCTGCTCAGTCTGACAGCCACATCTCATCGATCAAGAACTGATCAATACTAAAAGTGATCTAACTATCGGAAACTCACTGGAGACTTTTTCCAGCATGGATCAATCTGCGGACGGAAATACAGAGAGCAAACAGAATGCTGCGAAACCGCTTTATCAGCGTTATTTGGTGTCTTTTCCAGCCATAGTGTGTTTAGTGTTGTCGCTGAGTTCAATAGCGGTGTGTTTTCTCATGACTTTCAAAACGCATCGTCTGGAGAGCAGGCTGCGCGAGCTGGAGATAAAGATGATTGACATCTGTCAAGAATCATCCAAGGACGTCTCTGTTCCACTGGAAACGCGGAAATCCATCGAAACACTCTTACAGGAGGCAAGCATTTTAATTCTTCATAAAGAAAAGCTGCAACATCATCCACATGTTTCGTTCTACTGATTCACGTGTTTCTGAATTATGTTGATTTTATTAAATTTAATTTAGACTGATTGATTCACAGTTATGATTAATCCCATTAATCGCATAACCTGCTCTTCAGCTGCCTATGCTTTTGAAAGCATAAAGGCGAATCTATCTATCTATCTATCTATCTATCTATCTATCTATCTATCTATCTATCTATCGAAAAGAGATTTAAATATAATTGCATGTGCAGCAACCTGCGTTTATGTGCTAAGTGATATTTAAATAAACATAATTTACAGAATACAAGAATGTATTACAGATTATATATAAAGAGAGAGAGAAAATAAAGAGAGATCGAGTTTATTGGTAAGTTGTAATGCATTAAAATATGTGAAATCAATTACAAACATGTGAAACATGAGAATAAAATAATGCAGCAGAATATAATTGGTAGGCTATACTATGTAATCCAATACTATTTAAATAATCATACTGTGCTGTTTGCCAGTGTTTTTGAAACCTATTTTTCAGTAATAGCAAAAACACGTTTTTTTTTTCTCTATTGGACACTGAGCAACACTGACACTTAGGTGACTTCTCAATATTCAGATTACTGCTCAATCAATGTGGATTTATGAATGACCTTTGATCTACCCCAAATGTAAACAATTGCTCTGTTGTATTTCCCATTTCAGAGACTGAATGAAGCGATACCGAAGTTGCGTGTGGTGAGAGATGTGACACAGGACTGCAACTGTCCTCCAGGTACGTCCACGAATCTGCTCGGACAGTCTTATAACGGACTGCTCAGCTCCAAAACATGGGAACCCCGGGATGAACCCAGATAGAAAATGTGATCAGTTCATTAATGTTTTGTTCTTGAACAATGATTGCAAAGCTATGATGTCGATGAGAGAAGGGTAAATCAGATGTAAATAGACAGATTGGAGCACAGAAAGTGCAGGTTTTGGTAACTTAATTTGTAACTAACTACATACTGATTGGTCAATTAAAGCATTTTGCAACCATATATTTTTGGATAATGATGCTAAACTATAAAGTCAGTTGACTTCCTACATAGCTGTTCTAGTTTCATGTCTTTTGTATTATTCGTTTTAAAAATAGCTTAAATAGTTAATATCTGTGTTGAAGTCTTATAATCAGTCTGTCATGCTGTTAGAGTTTTTTTTAGTGATAATGTTGACTGACTGGAGACGTCAAACCAACTCTAAAACTTTGATTAAGGGTTTATTACATGCAGTGTTCCTAAGGCAATTCGAAATCATCATGATTATAATAGATCATACAGCTCTGTGCATTTCCAGTTGTGATTTTAAATACAGAGTGAAGGAGAAAATGCAGAGCTGCTGCTTATCGATGAATTGGTGGTGATTGGTGAGTTTTTTGGGCTCCTTTCTCAGAAAATGTGGTTGTTAAACATGAGGTTGGTGGTAACTTGAGTTCGTGTGCACTGAGAAAACTGCTGTTCGTCATTTTCTTTTTCACAATCACTCTTTACATCGAGCCATGGTGCTTATAAAATCCAGTGTTTCCATAAATGTGTGTGGGTTCACATCTGAGGGGAGATATCGGTGTCGCAGGACAAGAGGGAGGTCACAAGCATCTGTTTATAGGTTCTGAGCATGAGTGTGTGTGTGTGTGTGTGTGTGTGAAGGGGCCCCAAGTATGCGTCTGTGTGAGTGTGTATTTCTGTTTGTTTGTGTGGGTAGTGCCGCAGAAGGACCAACAGAGGCACCGAACTGTAAGGTGAGACCCTTTCATTTTAGAAGCAATAGTTGGCACCTGAAACCTGAAGCGTGTTGAGTGGTCCTGGCAGCCAGGATCAGAGGGAGAAGTATTTCTGTCTGTTCTGAGTCAGACTGGGCAGGTTACAGTGTGTCTCCCCCTACAGGAGCTGATTGGAAGTACACTGAAGTACACTGATTTGAGGAATAGTTTAAAACCTTTAAAGACCCCTGACTTTCTTTTCTCCATGGAGCAAGAATTATTTTTTTATTTATACATTTTTTCTCATGCAGTTGCAATTAATGAAGCTTTTAAGCTACATGAAAGATGCAAAAATAAAATTAGGTATGATACAATTGCTTATTTCTGTCTTCTGAGGCCATACGATAGCTCTGTGTGAGAAACAATGAAATTTGAGGAAAAAAAAGACTTAAAAATACCTTTAAAATATTTTTTAACCCCTTTTCAACTTTGTGTTATTGTTTAAAATGATTATTTTTCAGTCTGCTATAATTTAGAGAAAGCTTTAATTTATAAATACATTTTATATATGGTAAAATATATGGCAATATATATGATATTTGAATATGGTAAAATATAAGTTTGCTTTAATTTGGTGAATGCCATCAATTTAAACCATACCTTATTATTATCATTATTATTATTATTAATAATAATAATAAAAAATAAAATAAAGAATTTATTTTAATTTATGCTTTCGAAAGAAATACATATATAATGAACACAATGTTGAAGGGTTGCATTTTATAATTAAGAGAAAGGGTTGCCTTTTAAAAATTAAATCTTGTTAAACACAGTTGTGATGTTTTTTGTTTTTTGTTTTTTTTAAGTTCATCAAATCTGTAGAAATGTGCTAAGTGTTGCAGGAGGTCCCTGTCGTGTCTTTCTTCTTAAGCACATAGTTTCTTTCAATTCTTCTTCCTCTATTCATTTCTATGGTGGAGTGAGTTCTCCCTAATTACCTGTCGACTGAGATGGTTGTCCTTGCATACTAAACGATGCCCCATCTGTTATCACCCATTTCCAGCAGGCACTGTTTGACAACAAGCTGTAACTCTCAAATGTAAGCACGAGAGTCACATCTTCCTGTCTCATTTTTCAGGCTTGCATGTTCTCCTTCACTCTATTTAGTCCTTGGAAAGGGTTGACAAGGTCAGGGACACATTTCTCCACTTTCCTACTTTCATTGCCCTAAGGATTTATTGTCTTTCATCACCCTTTTTTGAAAGTCACCGTGCACATGCACAAGTCTATTCAGGAAACATCTGAGCTTTAGGTGTGGTGTGTGTTTGATAGTGATTGACTGAAGTCGGGTGTCTCTGTGTCTTGTTTAATGCCCATTTCATTTGTTGATTAATTGATTCGTTTTTTAACACATGCTTTGTGTAAATGGACTAGGATTATCTTGTAAAGTGATCCTGTAGCTCAAACAGTACAACACTGCATTAGGAACATCAAGAACATGGGTTCAGGTCCCAGGGAATGCATGAATTGATAAAACCTATTCCTTAAATGCAACGTAAATTGCTTTGGATAAAAGCATCTGCCAAATGCATTAATATAAACGCATTCCAGCTTTTGCCTATAGTCTCAGACTCACATGTCATACTCATGGACAGCCTGCTGAAAATTTGATGTGTGTTGCACAGAAAATCACAAACAATTTCTTGATCTGGCCTCAAATCTGATTTACTGGCTGGTATCTAAATGATGCTTCATAGCATCAAATCTGTTCCTGTGGCTCAAACAGCAGAGAATGCTACAGATTATTGATTTCGGTTAAAAATGTCTGTGAAATTAGATTTTATTTGTTCGAGACACAAGATATCCAACAGCAGTAATTGCTGATTTTAGAAACTAATAGACAGTCCCTGTGAAGCACATTGCATGTTAGTCAACCTTTTCAATCAAAAACTGTGACTACTAGACTTTATGCTTCATTGATATGAATTTATATATGCATGCGTACATGGGGGACTGGAAACGCCAGCTATTTTGTAGACGTTTTGCATTCCATTGCAATTGAAAGTTCAAGTTTGGTGACCTTTGACCTGCATTCGTATACTCAAAGTCTTAAGGGGGTGGCAAATGCGGCCAGGATATTGTGCAGCATTTACCCATAGTCACACAGTTCGATCAGGCACATCAAAACACAGCTGAAAGATGCAGCATTTCCTATTTCAACTGCAATATTAAACATCAGTGAATAATTGAACTCCTACTTGTTAATGACTGTAAGTGGTACAGTATTAACATACAAAAGGTGTGAGAAAGGCTTGATCTGGATGGGTTTTGGAAGCGCTCAGAAATCAGAGAAGGTTTTGGGTGTGGCAGTGGGATCTGATGGACTCAGCACTGTATTTACTTTCATCCCTCCAAAAGGTCTGGCTTAAAATATCCGGCTAGGGCATGTGCATATGTGTAATATCTCACTAGGAAGTAGTGCAATTAGATACGCTACCCACGGCTGTGCAAAAGAGATGAGACATGCAACTAGGAATTAGGACTTTGCTTCTCTTACACACGTACACATACTCATACTTGTCTAGTGGTATGTGATTGTGAACGCTCACATCTGCGCAGAACCGTTTTATCAAGCAGTGCTGGTTTTGGTTCAGGACCTATTTTACACTAGACATCAAGTGGCAACACTTTTTGTTGAATGATTTTTTTCAGTAAACATAAGATATACTTTTATATTATTAGAAATATTTTAAGATGAAAAATATTTCACTTACTGGAGCAAAGCACCTGAGGTTTACATCATTTTCTGCATGTCTAGATGTAAGTCTCAAATATGATACATCAGGATTTAGAAGAAAAACTGAAATGTATAGGCTTTTTAATGTAAGTAGTCTGTTATACTTTATAAATAACTCACTGATTTATATTACAAGCTATCAGAATGTCAACTTTCTTTTTGGCCATATAAATAGCAGCATTTGTTGAATATGAGCTCCATATTCTATATTGTACTATATAAGTCAAAAAGCCTGATGTATCACAAACTGTACCTATGATATTCAACAAAATCACATGCAAACTTTTGTTGAAAAAAATAAATAAAAATGGTTCAAGATTCAATAGCCTGATTCATAAAAAAATAAATAAATGTATAAATAAAAAAGAAACAAAACAACAACACATTAGCTGTGATTAAAATAGATTCTGACAAGTATTGTCATATGTCAGGCTAAACAGGATTAATATACTTTTTTATTTATTTATGAATTTTATTCATATTTATGAATGTTATTAATGGCATACAGCATGTTTTCCCCTTCTGTATTGAATTTTTGGGCCGCAACCCACTTATTTAAAATCATCATTTAATTTTAAGCTATCCATTATATTATTATTGATACTGAGTTGTCTTTCAACAGGCATCTTATTGAAGTTTTCTTGTAAAGCCACACCCTGCACGTGCATTCTTCACTCTGAAAAATAAACAGCCCACTGGTCTGTTGGTGTAAAACGGTGGTCCGAGTACTGACCCTGAGCACTTCTTAAACATTTCGAACTATCGGTGCTCTGATTTATTGTTTATAAACAACATGAGACCATTTCAAATGCATTTTACTTTTACTTTATTGTGACACATTGTGCCTTAAAAACAATATTCAGTGGGAAATAATGTATGAATTTTGCACAATAAGATGAGTGACATTCAGATGAAGGTAATTATATTGTAATAATGTGAGCGTGGCGAAATATGATTTATTTTCACATCCTGACTACATTTGGCTTCACAAATCAAAAGTCATTTTCAAGGCTAATACTGCAATTAAACTAAAAATCAAATTTTTAGATGTTTTTAAAATTCAACATTTTTAGAGCACTGATCAGTTGATTTAGATTAGAAAATTGCTTGTGATGTTTTGTTAACTGTTTTTACGTCATTTTGGTTGAACAAATGATAATGAACACACAATATTATCTCAAAATATCTTGGCATTTTTGTCTGCAGGCTTGTACTGTACAAGAAATACGATTTGTCTTTGGTACGGAGGAGATTTGCAGTGTGGCATCTCAAACAGTTACTCAGCATAGCTTGCAGTATTAACTAAAATAGAAAGCTCTGCTAAACCTCCTGTGCACCATGACCTTTACTGTCCCTGGAGTTCATGGCTGATAATGGGGTGAATTTATTAAAGCATGTCTCTTTTTAAGACCTAAAAAATACACCACGGAAAATTAATTTTGTACAACGCTCTTGTGCAGTGGATTGGGTAGCTTAGCCACATCTATCTTGGAGTCATTGATGAAACCACATATAGAAAGGTTTCATTACAGGCATTTTGAATCATTGTTGAAAATGATATTCATTTTATCAGATATGTGACCACGTGTGGGCAGCGTTCCCCAGTGTGGAGTCTGACACAGCGTGCATAATGCAGGTCACTAAATTCCAGTGCGCCGAGGTGTTGCTGGCAACCAGAGGAACAGTGGGGGAATGGAAGTGATTATATTGTGTTAAGTTTCATTATTTAATGTTACAGCTGACATAGAAAGTTGCCATTAAATTTAACGAGGGAGAGCATGAAAAACGGTTAACACTTTACGCTTGTGTGCATCAGTTGCTTTGAGAGGCTTTCCACCTTCACACAATAGAATCTCCCACCTTGAACCTGATCTCAGATCTGCGTCTTTATATACAGCTGTATGTTACTGCAATGTGCACTTCTAGATTTCTCAAGTAATGGTTAAGAACCCCAATATGCATTATTCAATTTTGTTTTCTTTGGAAATTAGGCAGTGGATATCTAAGTTCCCAGCATGCTTTGTATAAGACTGGATAAGGAAAATAAATGTTGAAAGTGTTATTATATATGCTTTTTTTTAGTACAGGGAAAGACCTGTTAGTGTTTAATTCTCTAATGCTTGATATTTAAAAGAGTTTCGGTAATACTTTAGAGTAGGAAACACATATTCACTATTAACTAAGAATTTTCTCTCAATAAATGCCTGATTTGCTGCTTTTAATAGTTAGTGAGGTAGGTATGGGATAGGATTAAAGAATTTAGAATATGGTCATGCATTAATATGTACCTATTAAGTAAGTAACTAAACATACAAATGCACTTGGTCCACTCCGTTGCTGCCCCGGAAAAACAAACTGCATCCACTGTTCATGTAACGCTGGGTTCTTTGGGAAACTGAACACGGTAAACTTTCCCTCACATCCAAAAACACACGTATTTGGAGACATTCTCAAACAAATCCTATGCAGCGCTGCCGACGATTTCCTGATGAAGCGCGTTGATGTGCGCGGTCTCGCTCTCCTCTGGTCAACGTGTGCGCAGGTGCACTTTTCTGAGAGAAGTTTCACCATCGTCTACGTCATTAGATCCATGATCGAAAAAAAAACCAGCCGAAACTTCTACCAACCCCGAAGTAAGATTTTCAGCACAGCAATTCTCAGTCATCCGTCCAATTATTATTATTTTTTTCAACTTTGGCCATGTTTAGCATGAGAATCCATCTCTTTACACTGTGAACAACTCTGAATACACGAAACACCATTGTAGCCCCCCTTTAAGCCAAAACATTTGTTTGGAGTGTACAGTTAATGAGAAAGGATATATATATACCTCAAGAATGCAAACATGAGGAAGTGCAAGCTGCCTTTTAATATACAGTCTAGTAAGTATACATTGTGACAAAGCTTTTAATCTGAAATGTCCCTAATGTTTATATGAAAAATCCAATGCTGTCCTGGCTCACTCTTTCTCCGTCTGCTGTCACAGCGTGAAGGACATGGTTGAAATTTGAGAACTTATTGCTTGCTTTTAATGAACATAACACATTAAGCAGCCCACTTGACTTCATGTGCACGTGTCTGATATCGCTCTCATCCAGTACTCACACACACACACACACACACACACACACACACACACACACACACACACCTGTCTCTCCTAGTATAAACCGCAGAGAGATGTTCTCGCGCCATTACCTCAAATCCTGTTTCAAATTTCGGAACATATTTTTGTTTGGCATTTGTCCACATACAGATCCCATCCCATATGAATTTAAAACAGAACACAATTCTGCTCCTGCTTGCATTTCAGCCATGCAGACCTGATTATTAAAAAATTACTATTATTAAAAATGAAAAAAAAAAAAAAGATAAACAATGATTAAAAAATCATTTGGTGGATGATAAAATATGCTAAAATTCTAGGGTGACCATATGCGCCGTTCATACGGGACACGTCCCAGCCAGGAGTTTAATATAGCATTAAATATCCTGGTTTTGGCTATTTGCAGCTCCTTATGCTTTCGAATCCCTTTCACATGTTTGTTCGGTCGTTTGACTTGAAGCGTTGTGGTGCACGCTTTTTTTTTTTTTTTGGATTTGTGCGCAGCGACGCTTCAAGTCAATCGAACAAACAAACACGTGCGCATATTTGCATCGATTTGATCGTTCCCTCTAGATCTCACCTTCTCACACGCAGCCCCACGATTGGTCGAGTATGGACAATACCTGCATGTTATTGGTCAAACTGCTCTGGATGTTTTAGTCAATATTAAAATCCTGGCATGGATGTGTCCCTTATGAACGGCGCATACGGTCACCCTATCAAATTCTCAAATTTGGTTGTGTTCACTGTTTCTCATATGCCTAAATGTTTGTGAATGTTTTCAGTGGACCAAAACCTAAACTGAGCTGGAACATGACTGTGGTAGTCACATCTGTCTGAAACATTCAAACCCTCCAACCAAACAGTATCGTTATACTGTCCTCATTTAAACAAATTAATACCATATTTTAAAATAAAATGATACAGCCTGGAGATAAATGGTATTAATAGATCTTTTTGAATTATTTAAAGATAAACAGAGAAAATTGATTCAACAAGGTTTACAATGACACCTTTCCCACTTTGATTCCTGAAATCATTCAAGCATTTGTGCTCCCTTGATGTACACTTTAAAGACTAACAGAACTCAGATTTTCCCCCACTGCTTTTGAGGCTTTTTACAATTAAGTATCGATCTATCCTGTCATTCCCTAACCGCAGTCGAGTGAAGTGTTCTGTCATAAACTTTCAGCGTAACGTCTAAAATCCCATTTGGCAGGAGGAGTGCTTTTATAACTTTCAGGTTGCAGTAGCATGGGCCGCCCTGGACCTCTGCCTGAATGAGAATCTTTCACCATCTGTTAAAAAAAGTTAGTGCTTGTCTTTCTTCTCAGTGTGTAAATGTGTGTGTGTTTGAGCCTGTGTGTAACCATGTTTATGTGTGTGTGTGTGTGTGTGTGTGTGATATTTCTCATAGCCTTGAATAGCACATGTAAAGAAAAGGAAAATACATGAGCTTGTAACCTAATTAAGATCTTTAAACAGGGTTATTTCCAGGCACTGAGCAATTAGAAATACAGTTTTGCCTTTAACAAATGTATTTTGCAGTTAAGTCAGGGATTTTCTTTTTTCAGGCAAAACCCCTCTGGCCTAAAATGTTTAAATATATGACATATATCTCCAACAATATATACATAGACATAAATATTTGTATTGCAAGATATTTATGTGTATATATGGAATTGTTCCAGTTTCTAATATGTGTCATATATGTTTTAATGTCATATGGTAGTGTATTTCATTTATGGATATTTAATATACAGTGCTTAACAAATTTATTAGACCACCAGCACCAAATATTATATAAGGTTTGTTGTTTCAGTTTGTTATTTGACTAATTAATGAAAAATTAAATTTAAACAAATTTATTAGACTGTATTTATTGACTGTAGTTGGGCATCTAAATAAAAAAATAATACTTAATAAAAGTCTTCTTTCTAAATCTTTCTAAAAATTGAGTTAAAGATAGATTGGATTAAAGATTATTAATGACAGGTTGATTGCTTCTCAACACAGAAGGTTACCTTCACATCGCATCACATTATGGAAGATGATCATTCATTTAAACAGATGAAAACCAGTTGATTACTGGTTGAAAGTTCAACGCAGTGGTTGCGTACTTCATAGATCCAGATGTGTGTTGTAATCATTGCTCTTCCCATTGGTAGACAATTGACAAGGACAGCAGGCATTAAAATAAGTTTCTTGCTTAAGGCTGGAACACACTACATGACTTTTAAAATCTGAACAGATTTTACAACACTAGGCATCATATACTTACTGACTTTATAATAGTCACAGAGAAAAAACGATCAATACACTAAATGACTGAGGATCATACACTACCAGGCTGTAAAATGGTTCTGATCACAACAAACTCACGTAGAAACATGTGCCTTGTTGCTAGATGAAAACAATGTGTGCTTAAATCGGCTCAAAATATTAAACATTTTTGATATACTCCAAATGGAATGAAATCACAGTCTGAAGCCAAGAAGTGTCTGTGAACAACATATACATATGATTTATATACTCGTTTTTATGATAAAGGATGGAGCAATACGCTGGTTTACAAGATCAGTTCTTTACTAGCAAGCTGTGGGTCCGGTTTGCTAACATAAGTGTAAAACAACTTTTAGGATAATAGAGGCACTTAACAAATTATTAAAAGGTGTATCATACTATGAAAAACATAAAAAAAATATATATATATTAAATGAATGGGTCTTTGGAGAGCCAACATTTTCTTTTTCTTTTTTTTCCTTTTTTTATTTATATTTTTTTTTTTTTACAGCAAATAGCTTCATGCTTATAGTTTATTAATTTGCCTTTTGCTCAACACCTGGGACACAAGTTAACCGAGTTCAGTAGTCCAAACAGATTCAATGAATGCTTTAATGGAGTCAGATGTTTGCGCTAGAAGAATAGTGTCCTCAAATGTGTCATATCAGTCAGTGTTTATCAGTAGCCTATTTTCAAATGTTTTAAGGATTGAGACTAAATGTGAAGATGTGTGTAACATTTAGTTAATGAGAGAGATATGCTATAGGTATGAAATACAGTTGTGGAGCGTTTAATCAGAACAGCATTGCTAAAATCCCTCTTGTTGAAATTGAGTCAAAAATCTATTTAAATGTGTTTTAATAGCAATGACTGGCTTCAAGGAGCAATTAGTGTGATTAGAGCCTGCTGGTTTTCTGTGGGTTGTCCTAAAGTTTCTTAAATGAGCCTGGAATGATCATTAATGGTCTAAATTTGAGTTGATAATGCAAACAAAGTATTACACAAAAAGGGAATAAAATGTGTTTATTAAATAATAGAAGAAAAATAAAACTTAAAAGTCCTAAAAATTCGAAATTTGTGAATTAATCCCAATCTTAATGCTAATATATATATATATATATATATATCTATTCCATATGTTGTGAATAGCTCTCTCTGTGTATTGGTGAACATTTTTAACCACAAAATGTCTGTGGTATGCAGTCAGCCAATATCTTTGAGTTTTTGTGGTCCCAGAATCCCCAGACTGTAAGGTTTAGCTCTTAAGTGTGTATGAATGTTTGGCAGCAAACTATGGTAAACCACTGCAGAAAATGCATTAATTGTTTATCTAATGTTTAACCTTGTAATACCTGCTCTTTGCATCAACCCTTGTGTGTGTGTGTGTGTGGTGCTTTACCTTATAGAAAGTTAGAGTCATCTATTTCTCTCAGATGAGCTGTGGAGGATAATACTCTGTCAACAGGTGGAGGAAAACAGAAAACGATCCCATCCTGTGTGGTAGAATAATTGTCCAGTATATTTAGTAACTTTGCTGTGCTGACAGATTGTCAGCTGTTGTCTGTCTGAGATTTATTCTGACTGTTTATCGGACACTTAGTTTAAGATATTTCAAGCCTATCGAAGGCATCTGAAACGTGTGAAAGTGCTTATTTCATGTTCTTTATGGGCATAAATACGACTAATGTCGAACTTGCACTAACTTGCACAGTCAAAGGTTTGGATACTTGAATGAATCTTGAATCTTGAAAACTACCTTTCAATCTCATGCTTAAATGCTTGAAATTAGCTTTGTTTACTTATAGAAACTGTGCCTACACATGAATTTCTTCAAGAGCTGCTTAATATATGCACCGACACAAAAATTCTGACTGAAAATAATGATAATTTGCAGTTTGGTAATCGAGTCAGACGTTAACTCAGTTACCGATTACCAATTTAGTTAAGGATTCAAGTGATTCAAACCAGTAACTCTTCTTTTTGGACTCATTATGAATAGAAGCAAACTGTAAACGCGCTGTATGTTTTTTAATCATTTAAAAGAACTGGCTCATAAAAGTGATTCATTTGTGAATCAGACTACACTGACTCACTAAAATGAACCAACTCAAAAGAGTCACTTGTTTGTGAATCAGACCATATTCATCACATCGTATGTTTGTTTATACATGCAAGCCGCTAGTTGTCCTCACGGCCTGCATGAATAACTTTTTTTTTTAATTTATATTACAATATGATATCTTATATTTTGATTGTTTACAATATTAAATTGTTTGTATGGTGTTGTATATTTTCATAAAATAAATCTTTCCAAGAGTGGATTTATGGTCTTCTGATGGTGACGTTGAGTCATCGTGTATCATGATGATGATGATGGTGTTTATAATTTGTCTCAAATGTCAGTGTTGAACACAAACCCCCAGGGTTTCCTGCAGGCCTCGCTGGACAATTAGACCAATGCAACACCTCCTCCCATTCCCCCTGCACCCCTCCTGAACCCAATATCCCGCTGTCTTCACCCCCCTTTCCGCTCTTTAAGGACCAGACCTCCATCAGCGCACAGGCTGTATCAGATGACCTCATTACCCTGGCCTCTCCTCTAAGGATTCAGCTACTGCTAACTGTCCATCAGCAGTTCACCATTTACAGCCCCAGTAGTGCTGTGTATGAGACAGCGGTGGGCGATTGCACAATTGCACTGTGCGCCGAGCAAAACAGAACGTGATGGTATCCATCCTTTTAGGATTTTTGCTTCTGGTGCTTTTAGACTGAATGGTTTATAGATATTTAGAAATAAAAGTATTTAAAGCACATATGGGATATGGAGGTACACAAAAATGCAAAATATTTCTGAAGGATATTAAACATATTAAATGTAAAAATGTACTATTGGGGACATGTAACAAACACTGTTTTCAGTGTGTCAGGTAGTTTTTATTATTACATATTTTAAATTTGCAGTTAGATTAATGTGTAGGACACTTTGCTATAATTGCTATAAGATAATTCATACATATTTGTGCATATAGTGTCCCAAGGACAGAAATGGCACCCATTGCGTGGAATGGCCAAGAAGCCTTTGATGCTAACCAGCCAAACCTTGTATGGGAGAAAGCAGGAAGATTATGAAGATCACGTCTTCCTGATTTGAGCATGCAGTCATCATTAGATAAAAACCATAAAGAGCTGACAGAAAGTGAGCAAAACATGAAAATAGACAGATGTGACAGACAGACCCGGATCAGTGGATTTGAGCAGCGTCTTAAAAGAATACAGAGGAAAAGGCAGACAACCTCATCATCAGAACATGCAGTCTTCATTAAATCAGTAAAAACAAGAAAGCATTTCCATAGAACAATGAAATGAGCATCTTATGAAATCATACGGCACTCTAAATGATTCTTAAATCACTCACTGATATGTCTAATTAGTTTGACTTGCTAGGGGAAGTTCTCAAACAAACAGTTGGTGCAGATTTGAAAAGGCTTTTGGGCTTTTGCTTGGCTGTCTTTCACTAATGTGTCATATTTTCACAAGGGGTTCCAAGTGGATGCCATGTGTCCAAGACCCAGACTTTTCATGCTAATAAACCTAAATACATTATTGAATCTGAACAGTTCATAGGTCTGCCTATAATTTATTTTCTTTACTCAAGACTTTGTGAGTTATGCTGGACTGTAGCAAAGTCACCTTGTGTTCGCAGGGTATGGCTATGCAGTTTTTAATCATTTGTTCCTGAATGGAATTATCATACTGATTTTGATGTATGATTTTGATTCACTTTGTCGCAAAACCTCAACTGTGCGCATGCGTCAGTGGAACCAGACGATAGGCTTCAATGTTTCCCGGCTTGACTGTTAAAAGCAAATAATTGGCTATCCAACAGGAGGGGCGGGACATGTGCATACAACCACCATTTTTGCTGTCACGGGTTTTCCTTATATAGTTGTATTGAAGATTGAGGAAGTGGCATGTCTCTTATAAATTGTCTCTGGGACAACTCAGTTGAAAAGGTGTATTTTCTAGCTATTATTTAATGGCACATATCCATCATCACATTAAATTCAGACTGCCAATTTTTTACTTGGGGCTGTAAATTCAGCAATTTGTTTTGATTGACAGGCAGTGCAGTTTAGTGCAGCTGGCCTGTGTTTACGTCATTGCTGGAATGTCAAGGTCACGATCAGGCCTCAGTTGCTCCTTGTTTGGACTATTTTAAATTGATTGTCCGGATCAAGATATGGCATGTTTCAACCACTGCAAGCAAGAATCACATTTCTAAGTTTAGCATTTAGCGATGTTGATTCCCCTCTGCGGCTTGTGACTGCACCCGGTTGAACATCAGGGCGTTAAACCCGTCTCATGCTTACTGGTGCTGGAACTGAGTGTGGATCGTCACCTCCAGGGTTGGGGCTGTATCTGGAACCGTCACGAAACAGATTATGAAGTCTGAGACCCCCCAGCCGTCAGTCCCTGAGGGAGATTAAAGATCCAAAGGTGCCGGCCCGGACAGGAATCTGACACAGAAGGGGGTGGGGGTCTGTGCTCGTTGTCGCAGCATGAGGAATTAACGTAAGCCATGACGTTATGAACATCCTTCTCTTCCTACTGGGTATCAGTTCTTTGACTGCTTCTCCAGTGACGGACAGACAGTGTAGCACCTGGTGTAAATATATAAATGAGCTCAGTTTAGTATGTAGTGCCTGTGGTTGCTGACAGCTATAGGGGGATAAAAATATGTGAAGCACTTGCTGGATTTATCACTGACTGTATGTAACGGAAGAGTAAACAGGCTTATGTGTGATTTCTTCATATAATGGAATAAAATCTATGAATAAAATCAGCCAACTAAAGCTGTGTCAGGAATAACATACAATTCTTGCTGCAGAATATAATATTTATTTTGTGAAAACTATGCAGATATTGTGTATGCCTAGAAAACTTTTGCTAAAATATGCAACATGATGCAGCAGAGAATAGTGCAGCGCACAATGCAAGTGAATATTACGAATGAACTAGAATAGTTTTCCCACATATTTTTCTTGGCTGATTGTTTGATTGAACTGCCATACATTTTTGGCTTTTACAAAATATTGAATTATTATTATTTAATTCAATTTATAAATTTGTATTTTTTAGAATTTATTTATTTATTTATATTTTTATTTTTTTTGTTAACTATGTTAACCATTAGAATCTGACCAGTTTGATCAAAGAGTAATAATGCCTTTTTATTAGAAAAACAAAAACAAAAAAACGAATACAAAACAACCAAAATAAAAAAAATAAAAAAACACCAAGTTTGTATTACATGTTCTATTTTTCAGTGACTACTAATCATAACAGTTTGAGTGTTTTTGGCTGCATGTCTTGCGCACTTTACAGGATTATTTGTCTACTGAGTAACATTTCAGATGAAAACCAAAGAGCTTTGGGGTTTGAAATGCTTGTTCCCCCAAAAACCGCAGCCTTGTTGCCACCCACTCTGTCTTAAGATCTCTCAGATTACACCAGGCCAATTGTTAAATTACTCACAGCGAAAATGTTAATAAATGAAGTGCTGGCAGTTTGTTAGTCATTTTTTACAAATCGCACTATGTCATTGTAACAGTTTGGTAAACCATTCAAGCATTTTTCTCAATTGAAGGATGCATTTAAAGACTTGCCACAGAGCCAGATGTCATAAACAATTGCTAAACTTATATTCAGATTGATTTGATTCCTGACACACAAAATAAAATGATCAACTGATTATTTCCGCATGAGCTGTGTTGATTCTTTGATTTTCTGCTGAATTTGCCTAATGCTAAAAGGTGTTATGGGATTGTATGTAAGCTGTAACGGGACTATAAATGTTGCTCAATGCTCTGCAGGCCTTGTGAATCCACCAGTCCGGTCGTTTTGACACTGATAAGCTCATACCGCACAGAACGGTGCATCCTGTCTCCTTGCGTGTGACCAGAAAGCACTTGTAACATCCAGGAAAACAGTCTTTCGTGAGCAGTGCCGTTTATAGGCTACCGAGGTAAGCATGTGAGGGAAAGTGTTGGTTGTGATCCACTGTTTGCATGCATCCACTACACGCACGCATGCACAGATGATGACTATATTGAGATGTTTCTCTCTGTGTTGATAATTGCCACTGGGTGGGGTAGTTAGATAAAGAATGTGTGGAATGCAGTACCAAAACACTTAAGACCACCTAGTAAGTTTCAATTTTATAGTTTGTTACTTTACATTTATATTTTATGCACCTTAGTTATTTAAATTATTAATTTTTGTTTGTAACCAAAATGAAAATTTAAGTTTTAATTAAATAAACATTAATGTTTATTTTGTGCTATAACTATTAGTAAATAGAAACAGATGATCGGTTCACGTGTGCTCTGTGCTGCTGCTTGGACTTGGGGCGGTTAAAGTGATCTGTCACACCACTTTAAAGAGCGCCAAAACCTGAAAGCTGAGACTTTGCCTCATATCAAAAGCACAAAAGCTTATGGAGATGACTGGATGAAATAAAAATGTTTCGTCAATGATTTCAACTCTCCAAAACCATTTCAACCAAAACCAAAAACTGTGTGCCATCATGATCAGTCGAAGTAGGTGAATAATGGCCCTAGGCATCAGCAGGTCCATCGATGGCCTTGTATACCAAGACAAGTGTTTTGAACATGATCCTAGTAGAGATTAGAAGCCAGGGGAGTGAGTGTAGCAGAGGTGTGACATGACCTGACGTAAGTGGCAACATGCCATATTTATATAACTGAGGACAACATGATTGGAAGTTCAAATATCTGTTCAGAAATTCTTTCAGTTTGGTTGTAATAGTTGTTATAGATTGGGGTCCTCTGGGGTTTGTCTGTCTGCACAACTTGGTTCTCTCAGTTAGGTGCATTTGGCATCCAAAGCAGTTTACATTGCATTCGATGTGTATCAGTTCATGCAATTCCTGGGAATGGAACTCATGATCTTGGTGTTGCCAGTGCCATACTGTACAGGAACGCTAGATGCTTGCATAAAATTCCAGTCAAGAAGTGTTCATTAAAGCCATCTTCTTGAGTTTTTGAGTTGCAGTGGCATGTAGCAGCTGGGAATCATGGTACAAGTTGTTCTCATACCATCTCTTACTTCTTTCTCTCTCTCTATCTTTCTCTGTCTCTCTTTCTCTCTTCACATTTTTTTTAGTATACTGTTGGTCAGAAGTTTGGAATAATTAAGGCTTAATGTTTTTGAAAAAGGTCTGCTCACCAGGCTGCATTTATTTGATCACAAATACAAGAAATACAGTAATACTGTGAAATTTTACTTTAACATATTTAATATTTAAAATATTTTAGATTTTTAGAATGCATATAATTATTTTCATTATAACTAATAATTTCTTGTTTATTTTATTAATGAAGTTATGAGTGTCTCCAAAGGGGAGTTGTTTTCCCCCCTTTAAACCGTATGGCTAAGCATGTACATGCACATACACTGAGTCCAAGGTCATCCTGTCCATTTGGGTGCGGGGACAGCTGTCCAACACTCTTTGAGGACAGAGTTTGGCTTCCTCTCAAGACAGTTTTGAACAGCGGCCCCTTACAGAGGTCAGCAAACTCTCATGCCACTGACAGAGTCTCTTCAACAGCTGATCAAATGTTTTACTCATTACATTATACAATTATACAGACACGTCAAGAAATCACACCACACCATATATGAGTCCTTTGGCTGGTGGTAGTTGCTGTCAGTTGTCAACGTGGTTAAATCAGATTTGATCTAGATCTGTTTTCTACAGTGGTCATGAATATTTTGACTTTTTTTTAAATAATAAAATAATAGAAATTCACACATTCTATAATTTAATCAATTCATTAGAACTTAAGTGTAATCCCATGTTGGTTTAATATGCTATAAAATCATGTTTTTCACACACATAAGTTGTGATTTTGGTGTGAAATATTTAATTACATATATCTTTATGTAAATATACAATATATATATATATATATATATATATATATATATATATATATATATATATATATATATATATATATATATATATATATATATATATATATATATATATATATATATATATATATATATATATATATATATATATATATCTCATTATATATATATATATATATATATATATATATATATATATATATATATATATATATATATGTGTGTGTGTGTGTGTGTGTGTGTGTGTGTGTGTGTGTGTGTGTGTGTGTGTGTGTGTGTACACACAGCTTGTTAAACCATGAAGATCATAAAAAATATTTTGACATAACATTTCATGTAGATTGCTCACCCTGTATTTATGGCAGCATCAGTAAGCCATGTTGCTTAGCCCGGCTCTTCCTTTATGTTTTCCCATGGCAGAGGGGGGTTTAGTTGGTCAGACGTTATTTAAATATACACAGGGAACGTGTTGAATTACCAACAAAGTGTCACTTCGTCTCCTCTGTGTGAATTCCGCAGTGAAATGTCCTGCGTTTCTGTCATACACATCCACTCACTGTGCTGGAAAGCTCAATCACCTTGACCTTGTGCACTCTTGTTTACTGGCTTCCTGTACAGCAGATTTGCCTTAATCAGCGGCCGTGTTTTGATACTACCTGAAAGCCACAGTTGTGGCCAGAGAGGTTAATGACGATCAGGGAATGGAGGTTTTTCCAGAGGACTTTCTCACATGTCAGCAGCATTATAGTGTCACACCAACCTATGAAGATGTTTTAATCTCCAATACACCATATATTGCTTTTTTTGTGTGTAATAATAGAGCTTGCAATGCATTTCAATTAATTATGCCAAAACAATAAAACAAAGCTCTATAATTAAAGTATTGTATGTATGTGTGTATTATTATTATTTTTTTTTTTGGCATGATAATGTTAAAAAATGTGGGGTTGGTAAGATTTTTGAAGTCTCATATATTGGCATATATGTAAAACTTGTACTAAATATCTATAAAAAATGTAATTTTAGAATTTATTAGGGATTTAGGGTCAAATTTTGTACACTGTTTTGCGTAAAGAGCTTTACATTTTACAATTACATATGTGCGTATATGTATTTAGGAAGTGTTTGATTGGCAGTGTGGGCCTCAGGAAACAATTCTTTCTGTAAATTTGTGCCAGACAGGAGCTACCAGCTCATAAAACCCTGAGTTTATAGCCTCTAGCATCCTACACGCATAAACACTCACACACATTGTGCTACACTCCTGCAGAGATCCTCTGCCCTCAATAGACAGGATCCCTGCCCCAAAAGGAGGAAGTCATGAGCTCATTAAAGTAAGGTCTTTTCTATGGGACTCAAAGGAACAAGCCATGATTCGAAATATGTCTTTCAAATCCAACATTTCACTTTTATATCATGTGGAGACTTGTGTCGACTCTTTATTGGTCATCTGGAAATTAGCAGAGAACATTAAAGTGCATGTTGCATTAATACATTTGATTTGGTTGTTGTTTTTTTATGTGAAATTTGATGTGGAAAAAATCAGTTTATTGCTTGTAGATGCTTTTTGTTTAGAACGTATGCACACAAAATCTACTCCATACAAATGTTTGACAGCTTCAGATTAAGTCTTTTCTATGAGGCATGACTTGGCCCTTATATTTGCCAAGTTTACACTCAGCATGTTTGCCTATATGTCTTTCTCCAGTAAACATGCTGTTATGTGCTGGCACATGATATCATCTTGGTTTGAATTGCATGCCTCTTACATAGATGATATCCCTTGCTTTTGAAGTACCAGCTGAATCAAATAACTCCAGGGTTTTGTTGCAGTGTCTTAGATCAGATTGAGAGGATCATGGTCCATTAACTAGTGGATTGTGCTGGTATCGTTGATCCGTGGCCTCTGTGCATGTGGCCAGATGAATGCAGATGATAATCTTTTTGATTTGACAAGCCGTATGAAAAATCAGCTCTACTGGATCAGTAACACACGTCCTTTTAGTGTCTTGTGTTAGTAATATTCAGCACACACATGGCAAAAATTACACTAAAAGACTTACAACGGGTCTGGGGCCAGTTGCATAACCATAGCCACTTTGTTAATACTGTTTAAAGAATTAGTTTGACATCTGACCTCGGACTCACAGTAAACCAATTTATCTTTTTATGTAACTGACTAAAAAATCATCACCAGTCTTTTAGAAAAAAATAGATGGCCAACTTTTATGTCTAGTCTAAAATCGGATTCTGGTTTGACATGATGCTTCTCATGCGTAATTTCTTAGATGGCCAATAATAAAATTATGAAAGCTACTAAGAAACACACTGATCTGTAAATTGTCTCAGACAATATACTCAGACCAGCAGCATGAATGCGAGTGTGATATTGCTTTTACACGACTGTTTACAAAAAGGAATTGACATTTTAGACACAGAAGTGTCATTTAATGCTTTCGAGCAGAATCAAGCACTTGTGTTTGGGTGGTGATACACCGAAACACACAGTTGTGGTGTTTTTATCTCAAATGAATCAGTGTTTTTTAAGGAGTCAGTTGAGTGAATGATTCAGTGAGTCACTCATTCTGCTGAATTCAGAACCGCATACTAGCATGGTTCCTTTACTATGTGTACTATCTTTTATTTATTTATTTGTTTGTTTTTTACATATTTTTCAGTAGCAGAAATAATAAGTGTAGCATTTTAGTATTCTGCTTTGATCCTGAATAAATTAGTGTTTTTTTTAAATATAGGAAATCAGCTGACTGAATGATTCAGTGACTGGTATACTATTAAATATGAAGAGACATAAATAACATTTCTAGTTTGCTGGTTGTTACAAATACTACAATACTGTGCTGTTTTCCTATATGTTGTAATGTCAGGCTTCATTAACATCTAACTACTGATATCTGTCCTCTGTCTGCTCTTTAGAGGCACGGCATGTCTTTATTTGGGAACGTGTGCACCATGGCTTTTCTAGCCTTGCTATTTGGAAGCATTTGTGAGTGTTTGATGGCATTTCTTCTCTCACTCTGCACACCTGTGCACATCCACTGACACTGTGATTGACAGGTCATTTCATCATCGTGACACATGTGCTTGACGCTCGTCTGATTGACACGGTCAGGCCCTTGCCCCGTGCTCTGTGCTGCCTCCTTTACAGACCTGAGGTCAGTGTATAAAGTCAGCAGAGGTCTTGAGTGGTCGTCAGGTGATGACATCCCATTTTTTATTTTTTCATGTGCTGTTTTTGAAGTGGAGAGAGCAGGTTTATTAAATGGTGAAGACAGATGCTCACTGCTCATAATCAACCCCACTAACATCTGACCTCACAGCTGGACTG
Organism: Carassius gibelio; assembly: GCF_023724105.1. Classification (NCBI taxonomy): domain Eukaryota; kingdom Metazoa; phylum Chordata; class Actinopteri; order Cypriniformes; family Cyprinidae; genus Carassius; species Carassius gibelio. The sequence continues at coordinate 15,880,115 of NC_068384.1, read as the reverse complement.
CACAGACCACTGGATCAAGAGCCTGATATGTGTGTGTGCCCGCATGTGTATGACAGAGAGAGAGAGAGAGAGAGAAAAAAAGAGTACTGTTGTTAATACTCAAACCAATCACAAAATCTTGTATTTTACACACAATATTAGTACATAGTTACATGAACAAATCCAGAACAGAACCATAGCACGTTTCTAAAAAACACCCAGTGAAGGAGATTTGTTCTTGAATGAATCTTTGTTATTGAATGAATCGGCTTAGTAAATGATTCAGTGACTCATTCATCATGACCCTGGATGAGTTTGGAATGGTGTTTTAACGTACTGCTCTTACTATTTTTTTTGTCATGCCTTTATATGAATTAATGAAAAAATTAAAAAATAAACCTTGTCCTATCATTCTACATTTTGGATTAATATTACACCTATTAAACAAAATAGAATTATAAATATGTAGTCAGCAATAAACGTTAAACAAACTGAAACTGTTATATTTCAGCTTTTTCACTTCATATCAGTTCTGCACAGTTTGCACATTCTTTCAGCCTACTTAATGAGGTGCATCCTGGGAGTTTAATGCAATTTAATATTCACTGAATATTCATTGGTGGCATGTTGTTGATTCCCATGAACATTAATTTTGTTTAAATGTTACAAAATGCAAAAAAAAAAAAAAAAAAAATGCAAAAAAAAAAAAAAACATTGTTGTGTATAGAACAATGCACTTACAATGGAAGATTTTCTCTGGGTAAACACTCCCATTTCATACAAAATATATTTTATGCCAATCCTTAAGACATATTATGTTTGTGTCTTGTTGGCTATACTTTTGAAACAATGTGATAAGGATGTATTTTGACAGTTTTTCTATTCCTGCAATGCATTGTCTCATAAACTTCTACTTTAATTGCAGTACTTTTTGGAATGAAATTGAGTGCAGAAATAATTTTCTCTGGTAAATCAGATGCTGTCAGTACAGCTTAACTAGTAATGAACCCACAAAAGTGCCCTAAAAAGCACTGTGTCAGGACAGATTTACCACAAGACGTATGAAGTATGACATTTTGTGTCAAATATGGCTTAACTCACAGTAGCTTTTTCAAGACAAAAGTAATTATGTTTTTTTACAGATGAGAGCCCAGTGTTAACGAACACATTGTCTCTTATCCAACTAACCAGAGCATGTACTATTGAAGCCTGTCTTTGACCTGACTATAAGACTATATCTCTCATGGCCAGTGTCAAAGCACGCCCCTACTCTCCTAAAAGCACAGAGCTTTACTGAAACAGGGGTCATTCATCAGCACTTGGCTAAAATTATGCAACTGGTTCTTATTAGTGCAGCGCTGCTATGTTATACCAAGTGTGTGTGTGTGCGTGTGTGTGTGTTTTGGGGGGCTCTTCCCCTGTCCTGTTCCAGATGTTTCCTCTGTGTTGGCAGATGCTGGCTATCAGAAGAGCATGACTAGGCTGACCAGCCATCATAAAAATAATTGAGAATAACCGTTAAATGCCATTGTTTATCGATAAGTTAATCCACAGTTTGCAATATCCTCTTCGGTACCTTCTGAAATAACGCTTCAGGATATAGAATTGTGGCTACACGAAATATGATCTATAATCTGGAGAGTGAATGATATCATGCCACTCATAATTTAAAATAATTTAGGTATAGTAATTCATGTTTATAATGATTTGGAATTAATATATTTTGTTTATAATATATATTTATTTACATTTGCATTTGGCAGATGCTTTTATCCAAAGCAAATTATGCATTATGCAGAAGTAAATCAACTCATTAATTTCTTGGAAACAGAACCAATGACCTTGATGTTGTTAGTGGAATAGTTTTATTGTAGCTAACAATTAAGTATTACAATTTTTTTTTAACAGCTTAATATTTTTCTGGAACACGGTCAATCTCAATGGGTTTTTTTTTGGGTAAGAGTTGATGAACAGATTTAACCAATACGTTTTCAAATTTTGTCCTTGTAAACAAAAAATGTTTAATAAATCTGTGTTTGATCTCTGCTGGACACATGTTTGTAATTATTGCTATTTGGTGTGTTTGTGATGATATATGTCAGGGACAGCAGGGGCTTTCAGGTGCCAGAATTCAGTTGGATTAAGCTAGCTATTGTTTGTGCATAATCTTGTTTAAAGAGTCGGTAGGATCTGGTAGGATCATTTGTTGATGACAAAATAAACAAAATTTTCTGAGAATCATTTTTGTCTTATAAATGAAGCATGATGATTGTTCATTGTTTGTATGAGAGTGGTCATTGTAGCCCCATCTCCTTCCTGGCCATGCAAATAAGCATTTCCTGTGTTCTCTTTTAAGAGATAATTGGCATTATTAAAAACAGATTTAAATAGTTATTTGTAAGAGCAGGCCAAAGCTTACTGCAAACACACCATTATTGTATTAACATACAATGATTTTGCCTTTGTTTTGAAACGGCATTTTGTAAGCGTTCCGCTTAATATGACTAAACTTTATCTTCAGAATGATTGTAAAAATATAATAGAATATGGCTTCTGTGTTCAAAAGAGCAATCAGGCGAATCCCATGGAGAAACATTCAGATCATATTTCACCCCAAAATCCTAAGGAATAAAATAAGAAATATTATTTTGCATATTTTAAGACCATTAGGATATTTTGGATTGTGTCATTATTTTTGTGACAAACAAAGCTAATTTTTTTTACGGTGGCCAAGAGTGCTGAAAGCGTTGCAAATAAAACAAACCCCCACATGCAAATAGAAAAAGACACCTGCGATAAAAAAAAAAAAGCGCAATGCAAATTCTCACAACACAGCCAAATGCAGAAATGCGCTGCAAATATTCAAAACACAAACAAAGGTGCTGCAATTACAAAACAAACAAACAAATACAGAAACTCGCTGAAAATTTTCACAGACTACATAAGAAATGTTTAACGGAAGCTTGTTTTATGTTTGTGTTGTGAGTATTTTCAGGTGATTTTTTAAAATTATTATTTGCATGTGTTTTTTCATTTGCAGCGCATTGAGCTCTCTTGGCCACCGTAAATTTTTCTTATTTTACATCAGTTATTGATAGTATTTTATTTATTTTGTTTGGTAGAAATTAATATTTTTATTCAGCATTAAATTGTTCAAATATGGTAGTAAAGACATTTCTAATTTAACAAAAAAAATAGTTTCAAATAAATTCTGTTCTTTCCATTAAATAAATATTTTGTAAAAGTAGCAATGTTACCAAAAAAGTAAAAACTTTTTGTAAAAACTTAAAAAAGTTTTCAAATATATTAAGCAGCACTGAAAAAAATATGCACCAAATCAGCATATAAATAATAAAATATTAACTAATCGATAAAAATATAATTGCTGCTAAAAGTTTTTACTGTATTTTTGATCAAGTAAATGCAACCTTGGTGAGCATAAGGGACTTATTTCAGAAACCCTCTTAACGATCCCAAAGCATTGAACAGTACTTCATGCACTGATATAGATCACAATTCCTGCTTCATTCATGGACGATTCTTCAAAAAAAAGACGCATGGGTGATTCTCTAGCAACATTTTACCTTGAGAAGTTTCAGAAGCCATTACAATTACCTCTTCAAATACATTCCACAGACTTTCCTCTGAGAGAGGATGGATACCATGGGTTAAAATGAACACATTATTACACAAGGGGTCATCTTGCAAGAGCCTTTGCTTTTCAAGGGAGTTCTGGCCTCCTGGAAGGGTTGGGTGATGCAGTTATCATCTCAAACACAATGTGTTATGGGGACCTGTGAGATTGCTAAGTGTGATAAGACAACGGTAAGTCGCTGGCCTTGGCTTCTCAATGTCAGGCAGGCGAGACATCCATGCAGCACCATTTGGTACATATTTGTGAACTGTTAATGAGTAAAGGGTTTGAGCGTATGGCTTTATTAGAACCACATGTGTCAGTTTCGTATTCAAAACTTTCTCAGTTGCATTTTTATCAATGAGGAAAGTCCAGATGCTCTGTGAGAGGTCCAACTAATCTCAGAAGAGATATAATACTATATCCAGTTTGAAATGAAAAAAGATCTCTTCGTTGGCGCTCCAAAAAGTGAAAACACATTGTGCAGGGTATTTTGGCCTTTCAGAGTGAAAAGGGCTTCTGTGTTTTCTTTTCTTGCATTTAAATCAAGAGGGACAAGAGCACTGGAGTTATTAGCGGTAACATTCAATCTGTCCCTATCCACTCACTCTAATGATTTCAGCTGGAAGTGAGACATGCCTGGCACTGATTCTCATTTTTGTTGTGGTTGTGGGGATTGGATTTTCTGTGAAGATGCAAAAAACACATTTTCTGTATTGAATATGAGCTGATTTGCATTCAGACTTGACTGACCATCTATTTTATACAAAGAAAGATTTTATAATTTGAAAAGGATAATTGACCCCAAAATGAAAATTCTATCACCATTTACAGATATTTTTTTCTTAAAAAACTTTACAAAACTCTTTTCAATACAAAGACAGACTGCTATTTTCTTGTCTTCTGTAGCCATATGATAGCTTTGAGGAACTGAGCAAAATTTACGAAATCAAATGGCTTCAAAACTTTTTTTTTTAAATGTAGAGCATTACTGGATCAAGGTTATTATACTTAACTAAAACTAAAAACATAAAAAAAATCCTTGAAATAAAATAAATGTTAACACATAAAATAAAATATGAAAACTTGGTGCCAAGGCAGCATTTCTTATCTTGATGTGCTAAAATATCTAAAACTAAAACTGATATAAAAATGTATATAAAGTATATAGACATATACATAAGAAAAATATTCTATACTACAACTTTGAAATTGAAAATGAAACGTATATATGTATATATATATATATATATATATATATATATATATATATATATATATATATATATATATATATATATGTGTGTGTGTGTGTGTGTGTGTGTGTGTGTGTGTGTGTGTATACACATTCGAAATATTAATAAAAACCATAAAAGTACATATAATAGTACTAACTATAATTAGTATCATATATGATACTAAAATAACACTGTTATTGACCATTTTAAAGAAATCTTTATCATGCTGTTTCTGTAGCATTCATCCTAATTCACTTTCATTGTATGGAAAAGAGCTCCCATGGGAAAACTCTGCTAAATGTTTCCTTTTGTGTTTCATGGAAGAAAGAAAGTTATATATGACATATGTTGGAACAACATGAGGTTAAGTAAATTTTCATTTTTTAGTGCCTGTGGGGAAAAAAATTGTGGTAAAAAGAGTTCTGTTTTACAGCCCAAAATTCTCATTTATTTCTCTAATGTAAGCAATCCTACTTGTTTTCGTGAGTAAAAGCCACTTACTGTACATAAATCTCACTGGGTTCGAGCCCTTTTGTTTTATTATGCACCTGTGTAAGTTTATAGAAATCTGCTCCAAGGAAAGAGAGCAAAGCCGAAAGCTTTGAAAAGCCACTCGTGCAGTTTACCGGGATGGAGACCAATCCATGCAAACAGGAACCTCTCAAAGTGCAAATGATAACAGTTTCTTGACAGCTGTTGAGATGTTTTACTAAAGATCCCTGGGAAAACCTTTATTTCTGGCTACGTTTACTGTACATCACTGGTGAATGGTGGACTTCAGAAATCAAGAGCCAAAGTCTCTCTGTGTTTGAGTATTTATTTTAGTTCAATCAATGTAAATTCATGTTCCATTTGATATATATGTGGTTTCCACTGTAAACACCATTCACTGTCAACAAGGAAGTAGGGCTATACGTTTGTATTATACAAGTTCACAGCAAAGTCTAATCAAGTGTGCTATTATCGGATATCGGAGAATAGAATGAGAGCAATTCTAATTTTACAAAGATCCCTATATCAAATAAATGCTGTTCTTTTTAATTTTCTGTTAATCAAAGAATCCTGAAAAAAGAAAGAAAATGAATCATCACGTTTTTAACCCCATTTTCCAACACTGAAAATAATAAGACATATTTATTGTGCAGCAAATCATAATATTAGAATGATTGAAAATGCAGCTTTGATATCACCAGAATAAATGACATTTTCAAATATATTACAGTAGAAAATGGTAATTTAAAATGATTATAATACTTCACAATATTACTGTTTTACTGTATTTTTGATCAAATAAATAAAACCATGGAGAGCAGAAGAGACACCTTTCAAAAACATAAAAAGTAAAAATGTTGAATGGTAGTGTGCATTTAACAGAAATAATGTAATTTTTGCTCAGTAATTGTAAAGGGATGAGTTTTGTGATCCTGAGAACTTACCAGTCCCACCAAAACAAGTCTGTTACATATTCAAGAGACAGAATATGCAGCATACCCATAAAAACATCCAAATAAATGACTAGGGGCTACAGTTAGTGATGAAAGGTGCTTTTCCTTGTTTTTCATATGATCATGGTCATATAGCTTTTATCTTTTTGAATGTTTTTTTGTGTTGCATTCAATAATTTTAAAGCATCTATATTTTTTAAAGTGGGCAAATGTCAGCAGATGGTTCCATTTTCACAGAGGCATCTTTTAGCTCTCTCTTATTTTCTCTGGTCAGGGAGGAGCAGGAATTATTTGCAGTGACCATGTATCTCCGTGCAAAGTTGACGGTTTATGATGGTGTGCGTGGATGCATGTCTGTGTGCGTGCATCGAAAAAGTGAATTCTTCCCAAATTGGCCTCTCCTTGGCATGTGTTTGATGTTGAAGCAGAAACAGGTTTAACTGAGGATGAGGTGCAGGGTAACCTTTCCACTCTCAGAATATGATCTTTCAGATTCAAAGAATGGTTTCGATTTCCTCAAAATAACTGTGGGCCATGTAACACGGGTCACAGAAAGTCTGAAATCATCAACATTTAAAAACAATGTGCATACATTTCAAAAAGCAAGTGAGAAAATAGCTTTTGGGATGAATCTCAATAAAACATGTCCAGGTCACACCGTTTAATCGAGATCCAAAATTATGTTTTGCATGAATATAATGAGGCCTTTTTTTAGATTTCACATTAAATTCTCTTTACTCTAATACACTATATACTACCCCCCCCCCCAATTAAATCACATAAATTAAATGCAGCAAAAAATAGCCAACTTTCATTTATAATACTATATATACTTATATATACTCTGTGTGTGTATATATATATATATATATATATATATATATATATATATATATATATATATATATATATATATATATATATATACATACACATATGCACACATCTTGTTTCACAAAATTATTATTATTCTTTTTTTTGCATTATGCTAATGAACATTGTCTTTCAAAGTAAATCTAAAAATAAAAAATTTGTACTTAATGACAAACCAATTACTTATTTTGATCAATATGTGCATATTCCAAATTAAAAAAATAATGGTGCAGAACATGGACATTTTTCTTTGTTGTTGAAAGATTTTGTTTAATTTATGCTGACTTTTGGTCATGCACAGGTTTGATTATTTCTTTCTAGTAATTTCAACAAAAATATATATACAGTAACAATATACATATATCCATATTCATAATCATTAACGAGGACAGTGATGCCATGTGCCGCATGAAAGATAGCTTGGAATATTCCTTATATTATGTTTCACATTTGTGGACCAGATATAGGATGTAAATTTATGTGTAGCTCTCTTGAAATCACTCTAGCCCTGAGCGAGAATGTTATTGTTTTCATTGGAGCGGGAAATTTTCATGCCTTAGGGATAGATCTTTTTTTTCTGCTAAATTCAGTGCTATTCAATGGCATATTTAATGAAATGGATCCGCATGAAGGCAGCAACAAAAGAAAGGCTGTGTTTAACCTCTCTTTGTCTGTGGTGAACTCTATGGTGTAGCAAGGGAATGCTGGGTAAACATGTGCCATCCAGGGAGCGAGTATTGGCCGTGAATGTTGGATGTAATGCAGCACTAGGGCGTATTTAGCTCAACTGCAGCCAGAACTTTAATCCGACAGGTATTATCACTGTAATCAACAATGATAATAACTTTGTAAGATTATACCTCGGGTATAGTTCAGCTAAAATTGACATTTCTTTGATCATTTACTCATTATACTGTTGTTCCAAATCTGCATGACTTTCTTTCTCCATAAAACACTTGGAAGATGTACTTGGTTGCTGATTTACATGCAGTTAAAACATTTTTTTTAAAGCAAGTCACTAAATGTGAATTTGGTGATTTTTTTTTTTTTACTTTTAGATATCACCATATTTTCCCTAATTGATTAATCACTGTACATTAAATGAATCGTTCAGCCAAAAGTGGAAGTTTGCTGAAAATGTACTCACCCTCAGACCATTAAAGATATAGGTATATCTGAATACATTTGGAGAAATTGCAAAATGCCCAAAATCTCAAAACTGACCAGTGCCTGGAACAGTGGTTTTACCTTATTGTCTTGCCTTACGCTTCAAAAAGAGTTCAAAAACACCATAAATACGACTTGTGAAGTGTATTGCAAGTCAAACAGTACCATACAAGACCTGTCATTTGTTGTGTTTCAACATAGAAAGAAAGGCATACAGGTTTGTAACTACAAAAGCTCCTTTTTTTTAGGTTAACTATTCCTTTAAGATGGTCTAAACCCAAAGATGTTTATTAGTCTGGTTTCACATCAATAGAGTGATTCAGACATTCTCCAGGGAGTCAATATTAGCGGTTTTTCATAGACACATTTCAGTATATTCTGATCAAACCTCACAGAAGCTTCCATCTTTTCTGTTCAGCCCAGTGGAGTCCTGCCAGCAATCTGATTGGCCTGAAATCCAGATTGGTGTGGAGTGGATGGTCATTTCCTGTTCCACTCACACCTCACTGCACTTCCCCTTATGACATCAGCCTTTTACCCATCACTGAGCAGCAGAAATAAACTGGACCAGGATTACAAGGGCTGACACAGGGTCAAAGGTCACAACGTCTGTGACTCATGACCAATCTCTGTTTGCAGGGAGTGTGAATCAATGTATCGATGGCTCAGTGGGATGTTGTTGCATGATGAAGGTTCATTTAATATTCTCAAAGCCTGCTGGTCGTAGAGGTCGAGGAAGAGCTTTTGATTTGATTTAGGCCCACAGATATTGCGGTGTGCTGTCAGCATGGGTAGAAAACAGCAATAATATAATATAGCAGCTTGGAAGTGTCGTGGCAAAATTTAAATCAACTCTCATCAGCATAAGAGACAGACTCATTCTCAGGTATAATTAAAAAGAAAGCTTTTATCCTTTGCAAAGAAGGTCAGACAGTCATACAGCAACACTGAGTTCCTGCAGAGTGAAACTGACCCAGGAAGAGGGCAGTCCTCCACCTTATATACCTCTGCTGCTTCAAGGTTACAAAGTCTTAGCAGCTGTAAATTTCCACCCATAACAAGGAACACTCTCTATGGGCTGTTTCTCACACATTTAGGACTTAGGGAATCGATTTTGACCAAACTATTAATTTTAAAATAATTAAACAATTAAAAAAATATAGATGTAAAAAAACTTGTGTTGGGGCTTAATTTATATCATCTTACTAGCCTAATCTCTGTGAGTAAAGGTTTTTCAAATGATAACTATATATTCATTAAGGCTTAAATGCATAATGTGGACAGAGTATTTACGCTGATGTTGGCATTATTCTTTTATTAAATGTCATCTGATATGTGGAGAAGCAAATCCGGCGGAGCCTTTATCTTAATTGCGTTATTGCCAAATACCCATCTTAATTTAAAATGTATCTTAATTTAATCTGTTAAAAAAGATCGTTTTTATTGGTGCGTTGGTTTATTTATATGCTAAATGAGTCTATGTCTAGGGGAAGTCATGGGAAGTCGGGGAAGTCGTGGCCTAATGGTTAGAGGGTTGGACTCCCAATCGAAGGGTTGTGGGTTCTAGTCTCGGGCCGGACGGAATTGTGTGTGGGGGGAGTGCATGTTCAGCTCTCTCTCCACCTTCAATACCACGACTTAGGTGCCCTTGAGCAAGGCATCGAACCCCCAACTGCCAGTGTTGCCACAGTTACTTTGAAAAAGTAACTTAGTTACTTTACAGATTACTTGATTTTAAAAGTAACTAATTACTTTACAAGTTACTTTATTAGTTACAATCAGCAGCTGCCGACAACATAAAAATGACAACCAGTTTTGCCAACACTCACTTTATTGCAAGTGTATTTCTAACAGTAACATCCACAATCTATCTCCTGACAAAGTTGAACTTAAAAACTATTTCCTGAAAAAATACATGTTTTTACAAAAAATAAAGGCAGCCTTTCTTGACTTAACATTAATACATTATTTAATAAAAAATATTAGATTTCTCTCCATCACTGAATACTCCTCCATGTAAGAATAAAAAAGCTGTTATGTGAGGCAGCGCGGCATTGACAGTGGTAGGGATCTTGTTTATTATGGCATGAAATGAAGGCGAGTCAACCGTATTTAAAGGCATTTCCTCCACAACAAACTGCCCGACTAACTTCTTCAACTCTCCCCCACTTACTGGTTTTGCGCCGAAGTCCAGTTTGTGTGACTTGCTCTATAAATGTGACTATGCAGTGCTGCAAATCCAAATGATTTTTCAAATTCGATGTAGTGTTTTTGTAGCTAGATAACACATTGTCGCCGCCAGCACAGAGTGTACAACGGACCTTAATGTTGTCTTTTAGCTGACACAAACTCAAAATAGTGACTGTATCTCCATCTAGAAAACGCGCATCTCTCGCCTCCCTCCATTGTTTACGTTTGTGTCGCTGCGTGGCACATACACATGATGTGAACTTCATGAATGCTGAAAACGTGACTTGAAAAAGTGACTTCACTTCCCGAGATGCAGGAAGAAATAAATACATATTTTTATAAAAAAAAAAAAAAAAAAAAAAAAAAAAAATTGTAACGCACTGTGACTTGGTTAAGTAACTTTAATCTGATTACTGGTTTGGAAATACTAATACGTTAGATTACTCGTTACTGAAAAAAGTGTTCAGATTAGAATAACGCGTTACTAAGTAACACGTTACCGGCATCACTGCCAACTGCTCCCCGGGCGCCGCAGCATAAATGGCTGCCCACTGCTCCGGGTGTGTGCTCACAGTGTGTGTGTGTGTGTGTGTTCACTGCTCTGTGTGTGTGCATTTCGGATGGGTTAAATGCAGAGCACAAATTCTGAGTATGGGTCACCATACTTGGCTGAATGTCACTTCACTTCACTTCACTTCACTTCACTTCACTTTAGAATGCTGAGATGTTACGATGTTACAGAGGACTTATTTTATTTCTTTATTCCAACTTCCAAGTGGCCTAGTCTACGTTGGTTATGAATAAATTATGTTAAAACATGTACAGTATTGTTCAAAATAATAGCAGTACAATGTGACTAACCAGAATAATCAAGGTTTTTAGTATATTTTTTATTGCTACATGGCAAACAAGTTACCAGTAGGTTCAGTAGATTGTCAGAAAACAAACAAGACCCAGCATTCATGATATGCACGCTCTTAAGGCTGTGCAATTGGGCAATTAGTTGAAAGGGGTGTGTTCAAAAAAATAGCAGTGTCTACCTTTGACTGTACAAACTCAAAACTATTTTGTACAAACATTTTTTTTTTCTGGGATTTAGCAATCCTGTGAATCACTAAACTAATATTTAGTTGTATGACCACAGTTTTTTAAAACTGCTTGACATCTGTGTGGCATGGAGTCAACCAACTTGTGGCACCTCTCAGCTGTTATTCCACTCCATGATTCTTTAACAACATTCCACAATTCATTCACATTTCTTGGTTTTGCTTCAGAAACAGCATTTTTGATATCACCCCACAAGTTCTCAATTGGATTAAGGTCTGGAGATTGGACTGGCCACTCCATAACATTAATTTTGTTGGTTTGGAACCAAGACTTTGCCCGTTTACTAGTGTGTTTTGGGTCATTGTCTTGTTGAAACAACCATTTCAAGGGCATGTCCTCTTCAGCATAGGGCAACATGACCTCTTCAAGTATTTTAACATATGCAAACTGATCCATGATCCCTGGTATGCGATAAATAGGCCCAACACCATAGTAGGAGAAACATGCCCATATCATGATGCTTGCACCTCCATGCTTCACTGTCTTCACTGTGTACTGTGGCTTGAATTCAGAGTTTGGGGGTCGTCTCACAAACTGCTTGTGGCCCTTGGACCCAAAAAGAACAATTTTACTCTCATCAGTCCAAAATTTTCCTCCATTTCTCTTTAGGCCAGTTGATGTGTTCTTTGGCAAATTGTAACCTCTTCTGCACATGCCTTTTTTTTAACAGAGGGACTTTGCGGGGGATTCTTGAAAATAGATTAGCTTCACACAGACGTCTTCTAACTGTCACAGTACTTACAGGTAACTCCAGACTGTCTTTGATCATCCTGGAGGTGATCATTGGCTGAGCCTTTGCCATTCTGGTTATTCTTCTATCCATTTTGATGGTTGTCTTCCGTTTTCTTCCACGTCTCTCTGGTTTTGCTCTCCATTTTAAGGCATTGGAGATCATTTTAGCTGAACAGCCTATCATTTTTTGCACCTCTTTATAGGTTTTCCCCTCTCTAATCAACTTTTTAATCAAAGTACGCTGTTCTTCTGAACAATGTCTTGAACGACCCATTTTCCTCAGCTTTCAAATGCATGCTCAACAAGTGTTGGCTTCATCCTTAAATAGGGGCCACCTGATTCACACCTGTTTCTTCACAAAATTGATGACCTCAGTGATTGAATGCCACACTGCTATTTTTTTGAACACACCCCTTTCAACTAATTCAACTAATTGCCCAATTGCACAGCCTTAAGAGCGTGCATATCATGAATGCTGGGTCTCATTTGTTTTCTGAGAATCTACTGAACCTACTGGTAACTTGTTTGCCACGTAGCAATAAAAAAATATACGAAAAACCTTGATTATTCTGGTTAGTCACATTGTACTGCTATTATTTTGAACAATACTGTATAAATGACTCGTTGACAAAAGGCAAACGAGCTGTGCGTGTATGCGCACATCTGAATGTCGGGCTGCGCTGCACACGGGTTCGGGCTTTTAAAAGGCTGTCAATCAAAATGTCCTTCTCGGGCTCGGGCCGAAACCTGTCGAGCTCGGGTCCTGTCGGGCCTAACTTTTAAGGCCCGATTACAGCTCTAATGCCAATATTGGCGTTAAAAAAGGAAACGTCTTTTTATCAGACATGGAAAATCGATTTTACAATCGATTCAATGAACACTTATGTCTTCGAAAATGCTTTTTACACAAAAGTAACAGCCCTCTATCCGCATAGCATTTATCTAGATACCTTGCAAATGTCTTTCGGTCCTGCAAGGGTACAGAGCTGTCCGTCACGGGTATCATCGCAAGTCTCTAAATGACTGTGATTCCACAGTCGACGAGGGCAGCATTTCCTCCACCACACACGCTGCTACAGCTCTTCACCTGTCCAGAAGTTACCTTCCCTCCGTCCATTTTAACAGCACGAGTTCTCCAGTAATTAATTAAAGCGCATGCTCAATGACTGACGCAGCTGCCCCAAAACGTGATTAGAAATGCATTTTAATTTATTTACTTTAAAGGGGGGGGTAAAATGCTCGTTTTCACTCAATATCCTGTTAATCTTGAGTACCTATAGAGTAGTACTGCATCCTTCATAACTCCAAAAAGTCTTTAGTTTTATTATATTCATAAGAGAAAGATAGTCTGTACCAATTTTTCCCGGAAAAACACGAACGACTGGAGGCGTGGCGTGTGGGCGGAGCTAAAGAATCACGAGTGCGAGTAGGCTTTTGAGTTGAGAGCGTTTGGAAGCTGTGACACCGTTAGGCAAAAAAACCAACCAAAATAAACCATGGCTAACAGTCAGATTCAGCGTATATTTATGATCCAGAATCAGATCCCGAGGCTGAAACTGAACGAGAGCAGCAGCAGCAACGTCTCGCTCCGAGCAGGGCTCGAACCCTGGTCTCGGCATGGGAGGCGGACGCACTAACAAGGAGGCAGAGATATTTGAACCAGTTTTACTCACTGCCTGCGGTTCCAACACACGATCGTGGCCCTTTTTCGTTGGGATTGCATCAGCCTTAAGAAATAAACGATACGCAAATCTGTCGTCAAACTGGGCCATGTTTGTAAAACAAGCATCTTCGAAATGCAGGGAACAAACACAAACACTTGCACAACTCCGTTGAATGCCTCTGCTCTCAGTGCTCTGCTATACGGGAGCGCGCACTCTTCCGGCAGACATGCCCTAGGACCCATATAAGGAAATTCCGCTCCATCTAACGTCACACAGAGCCATACTCGAAAAAAACTTTCGAAACTTGTGACAAACCGGAAGAAGTACTTTTGGAACAGAAATACAGAAATCCAACTCTTTAACAGTGTAAAAAACTCAGTATGCATGAAATAGCATTTCACGCCCCCTTTAATGTTTTTTCTTACCAATACATTTGTAACGCAAGTAACTTAATTTTATTGACATCAGTAACTGTAATCAAATTACATTTATTTTAAATGTAATGAGTTACATTACTGCGTTATCACGAAAAGTAATTAGAATACAGTAACGCATAATTAGAATACTTTGGGCCCTATTTTAACATTCTGAAACGCAAGTGTCAAAGCGCGAAGCGCAAGTAAGTTTGTGGGCGGGTCTCGGCGCTGTTGCTATTTTCCCGGCGGGATAAATGGCTCTTGCGCCCGGCGCAAATCTAAAGTGGGTTGGTCTGAAGTAGCTTCATTATTCATAGGTGTGGTTTGGGCGTAACGTGAAATAAACCAATCAGAGCGTCATCCAACATTCCCTTTAAAAGCAGGTGCGCAAGTTCCATTATGGATTGCTATTATTATGGCGTATTTACCAGGCGCACGCCAGGAGCGGTTCACAGCCAAGGAGACTGATGTTCTTGTAAGAGCAGTGAAAGACAGAGAAGGTGTGTTGTATGGGGATGGGAGAATAATTAGCCTGAATAATTTGTAAGCTAGATTTATGCCTATTTTTTCACATCTTCGTGGCACACCACAATGATTTCCGTCATCTCATGTGTTAATATTTTTTTAGTATAACAATTTATGATTTGCAAAAATAACTATTGCATCTGTGTAGATTACATGAGCAAAGTGTATGCGCGTTGTGCACGCTATACATTATGGTCAAGCATGCGCCCTTAAAATAGCATAATGAACAACTTGCAACGCGCCACTGACTTTAGACTAGGTTTTTTCTGGTCAGTGGCGCAATTGTTTAATGGAACAGCAAAATAGCACCAGGGATTGTTTGCGCCGGAACACACCTCCTTTTTTGCGCTGAACCGCCCAGGGAGCGCAAGTTCATTCACTAGTTTAGCGACGTGCTTCTGTGGAGGGAAAAGCGCGCTTTGCGCGGGTGCAAAATAGGAATGACACATGCGTCGGTGTACAAAGTCAATTGCGCTGGGTGCAAGATAGGGCCCATAGTAACGCGTTATACCCAACTCTGAAAGTGGCACTGTGACATTTCTCAGCCTGTCCACATCTCTGGTCTTTTTCTAGCTTTAAACATTCTGAAGTAAGAGCTCCTTCTGTTGTTTTGTTCTTCCACAAAGCAGATTGAAGGAAAAAATAAATCTTGCAGTACAGATAATAGGGAGTTGTCAGGCATGAGGTCAAAAAGGAGAATGAACATTTATTTCCAGTAAGAACGAGAAATTCATCCAAGAAATTTGGGCGGAAAAATGCATTGAATATGCCCAATTAAACTGCTCTTTGATTTAACAGCATTATACTCTCTGCCTTGTAGACTGACTGATTTTACTAGATTTTTACTTTTCATAAGGCAAGTGTGCGTGGTGCATGTCCATGATGCTGTTCTGTTTGGTTGCTTGCAGACCCGCATTAAAAGAGATATTCTGGTTTCTAGATTTGGTTTCGGATCACTCCTCCAATGTGAGTTTATGGGATTTTTGTCCACTATTTTATCATCTGTTAGGCCAAAATGGCAATTTGGTCACTTGGAAAATAATGTACAATACTGTACGTATGGTCAGAAAGTTGATTTTTTTTCTCTTTAATTCAGAAGGATGCATTAAATCAATAAAAAGCGACAGTAATATTAAATTATATATTTTTTTTACTCATTGACGACTTCTGGGAAAAAAGTATGGTTTCATCAGAAATATCAAATATCAGTAGTTTTCAGAATTGAGAATAATAAGAAATGTTTCTTATTATTTCTGAAGGATCATGTGACTGAAGACTTGAAGTATAGATGCTGAAAATTCAGCTTCATCCAAACACGAATATGTTTTTTTTTTTAAATATTAAAACTTATTTTAAATTATTTATATAAATACACACACACACATATATATATATATATATATATATATATATATATATATATATATATATATATATATATATATATATATATATATATATATATATATATATATATATATATATATATATATATATATATATATATATAGACATACATTTGTGTCTGACTCACATAACCTGATTTGTTTAGTATTTGTGTGAAAGTGAATGACCTTTTTAGGCCTGAGAAGAGAGATGGTTTATTTTTGTAGAATCATCTTAGTGAGTCATCGAGGTTCTTCTTAACATTGGACTCAATTTCAAGGGATACATTTGTAGCGCATTCGTAATTTCCTGTTTGTGCGTCAATGTTTGTGTTGCACCTGTGCCAGCCTCTAGAGCCAGGTTCACTTCAGCTCAAGAGATCTCTCAATGTCTTCTCAGGCTACTCCTCTGGCTCAGGTCACGTTATCCAGAGGCAGATTAGAGCTCAGGCAATAATTCCAGTGTTTTAAAAGCATTTCTCTGTAACAGAGGTTTTACCATTACATGCAGAATTTAACGCACAGCCTAAATAAAACCAGGTTTTAAAGTAGCTTTTCTTTTCAGCAACCTCATTCAAAGAGTTTTATCAACTTAGGGAACATGTCGGAGAATCCCCATTATGTTTATTAATAAGAAAAGCTCTCTTTGCATCGTCTTTCTTTACTCAGATGTGTTGTGTCTTGACCTTTAACCCTCTGAAGTCGTTTAATGCGTATACGCGTTATGAGTCATTTTCTCCTGATAACCCTGAAAAGAACTTAAATTACACTTTCAGTTTTGATCGTACAGATAAGAGCAATACATCAATCGAATCTGTAAAGGGTCTGCTTTTTTTATATACTTGTACTACTTTTCACATAACCTGTAAACATTTTACTAGTTAGACTTTTTCCAAAGACTTTTTCAAAACTACAATTCCTGATATTATGAAGTTTCAATAACAATATACAATAGTATACCATGCAAAAGCTTGATGTAAAAAATATAAATGTAACAAATAAATGTAACTGTAACAAATGTAACAAACAATGCTGTTCTTTCAATTCATCCCCCCTAAAAACACTGAAAAATTTTCTCAGCTCTTTTCAACATTAATAATAATAATAATTGATGATGATGATGATAATAATAACAATAAATGCTTTTGGTAGAAAATAAGATTGTTAAAAGGATTTCTGAAGGATTGTGTGACTGGAGTAATGATGCAAAAATGTAGTTTGAAAGTCAGTTTGATTGTTCTAATAAACTGTTTAACTGCACTCCCAAATGGATATTAAATTATGTTCTGGGATAATTAAATATATTCTAAATAAACTACAAACATAAAATTATATACATTTATTTTGTTCTCACATTCTTTCTTGTAACTCCTCCCTCTCAGTGGCAAACCTGACTGAAAGGCTTTGTCTTTTCAGGTGTAAATCACAATGATATTACGTTAATTCATTTATCGGATGCTTTTATCCAAAGCCACTTATATATATATGTCAGAGGTTGCGCGCCTCTGGAGCACCCAGGAATTAAGTGACTTGCTCAGGGACAACATTGGTGTCTCACAATGGATTCGAACCCGTGTCTCTAACACCAAAGGCATGTGTCTTATCCACTGTGCCAACACCACCCCATATACATGATAGTTGACGACTACTCGCATATGACTTTTACCAACAAAAAGTGTATTTGAAAATGTTAATCAATATATTGTTTTATGTAAGTGAGTAAACAAGATGATTTTCACATAATTTAGAAATAAAAATTCTAGGCTATAAGCTCCAGTTCTCAAAAATCCCATGAACCAATGTTCTTTATGTGTTTTATGGCCTTATTCAAGTGTTTTAACATTTTTAGTTTTGCACTAACCATGCATAACATTTTTTTTTCTCAAAAACACAACATGTACAGTACATACATGCTGCTCACATATCATTATAGCCCAGTTTGTGCTGATTACAGGGAGATTAGACTTTAGCCATTTAGATGTGTATATAAGAAACTGAAAAAAGCACAAATGTCAGGGCATGACAAAACTTCTCCAGGCCCCAAAAATACCCTTAGACTCCAGAGGGTTAACTTGACTTTTTGTGCTTGGAAAATGGTCGCTGGTTTACAGCAAATAACATAAAAGTGTTTATTGAAAACCCTCTGTTTATCCATGTATTTATCTTGTGTTTTGGGTAACATTCCAAGATGCTGTCGGTTCAGTTTTGCAATGTGCTCTTCACTTTTAAACCATCTGGGCGAATATCCATTTTGCTAATAGATAGGGTTGCCTAGATTGATTTGATAAAATACCACAGTTGTCTTACTGTGGAACGCAGACCTTTTCTAGAGCCAAGTTTATATTTTGATTCCTCCTGGCATAATTTTCCATCGGTTGAGTTATAAATAAATTAAATGGTGTTGTGCATCATTTTTTATGCAGTGTACTTAATCTTACTTGGCTTAAATACTGTCTCAGTGCTGATCATTTTTGTATCTGTATTTGTGTGAGTGCATCTTGTGGCATCAAACTGCAGATGTTCCCCATGCTAAAGTCTGAATCGAAGCATAGTGTGATTATCCTAAAATGGCCACCAATTACTTAACCTCCCTTACCAAAACAAAGAAAAAAAAAGCTCTTCCCAAGCTAGGCTATTTATTTATCCAACTGAGCTCTGAATAAGTCTTGAAATACAGGGAAATTAATACCAGGCCTTTGATTCAGGGGTTGAGGTAATTGTTTGCATCATGGTATTCCTTCTGTACTTGTTTGTTTGTAGGTCTGAGAGAACTGAGGAAGAAACACACGCTACTTTCCCCAGCGTACCTTCAAAAGTGTCTGGATTCGTTTCAGCCTTTGGTCTGGTCCTGTATAATAGTCTGTCACAGCAAATCATCCTTTTTTTTAGTGAAGCATATGATGGGAATTGTTTGGCTCTTTTGTTTGCATCTCCACACTAACAATAGGGCTACATCTGCCGGCAGAGATTTTCAAGCTCTAAGAAGGCTCAAAATACATTTTGATGAGAAGATATTGCATTATTTAAAAAGTGAAAGTGAAGTGAAAAAAGTGAGTGACATTCAGCCAAGTATGGTGACCCATACTCAGAATTTGTGCTCTGCATTTAACCCATCCGAAATGCACACACACAGAGCAGTGAACACACACACACTGTGAGCACACACCCGGAGCAGTGGGCAGCCATTTATGCTGCGGCGCCCGGGGAGCAGTTGGGGGTTTGATGCCTTGCTCAAGGGCACCTAAGTCGTGGTATTGAAGGTGGAGAGAGAACTGTACATGCACTCCCCCCACCCACAATTCCTGCCGGCCCGAGACTAGAACCCACAAC
The DNA here is from genome assembly GCF_023724105.1 of Carassius gibelio. NCBI lineage: Eukaryota > Metazoa > Chordata > Actinopteri > Cypriniformes > Cyprinidae > Carassius > Carassius gibelio. The sequence continues at coordinate 15,860,430 of NC_068384.1, read as the reverse complement.
CCTTCGATTGGGAGTCCAACCCTCTAACCATGTATGCTTGTGTCAGTCTTATTGACAGTATGTGATTTAATCAGATATATGTGTATTGCCTCAAAAAGGAATCAAATAGCTTTAATATGTATTTGTTGTATCAGTTTTCATTTTACTTATATTTCTAATCCCTTTAGCAGTCAGAAATCACATGTGTAAAGAGCCGAAGACTAGTCTAGGCTCGAGTTCAACAGATCCAGTTGTGATTTACACTAAACCAGTGTGAAATAGTGGCCTTCCGCTATCCGGGTCAGTTTGTTTAGTGCTGTCAAAACTCCCTGTGTTGCCTGAGCTTAACTAGACCAGTTTGAGGTGAGCAGAGTCAGCAAAGACATTCAGATGGTTGTGCTTTGCGTCAGAATTTCTTTGATAAAGCTTTATGTAACACTTTCGCTTAACACCTCCTGTTGGAAATAATGTTGTTGAAAATATCTGCCATAACTCTTTTACGTTCCTTTTTGTCCTAAGTGGACGCAACAAGTGACAAGACTTCGGCTGAAACAAGACACTGAGCTGTGCACAAGTGTTCTTTTCCTGTAAGCCCCGCCCACTGTGAAATCTCATTGGTCCAAAACCAGACTCTACATTACTTTTCATTACACATCAAATACATTCTGATGTGGCTGTGATTGTGACATTTCACACTGCTTTTTTACTTTTATTAAGGGCAGAAAATGTACTGGATACTGGAAATGGTTAGGAAATGGTGGACTAAATCAATGTGGAGTTTCAGAACGATGCAGCATGACAAATTTTTTAAACCACATGTAACTTTTCGATTACCATTTACAGTCTTTAAATAATTATGTGGCAATTAACATTGAATATCACCAAGCAAAACCAACCAGCCTGATGGCAGAGCTCTTTGAAGTGTAATGTCATGATTCTCAGGATCTCTCAGCCCAGATCAAAGACAGGTTTGGCAGGTTTTCTCCTTCATTGATCACATTCGGAGGGGCATAAAATGAAAGATCTCTTTCCAATCAGCACAGTAAAAGTCCATGGGGGCTGATGAGGAAGTCCCTGTTTGGGGTTGCCAGATGTGCCATATGTTTTTGAAAAACCTGTAAGACAAGTGTCAGCCCAGTTGCTGCTGAACACAAGGCACATGGAACCACACAAACTGCCAGAAAGCCAGACATGAGATATCCACACACATGTAGAAATCAACTTCAATACAGGTACTGCATGTTACATAGAAACCAGCCATACAGTGTCAGCCAAAGGACTGCAGGAAATCGGCTCTGAATGTCTTCATCTTACTCTAAGTTTTGCTTTAATCTCTTACTAAAATTTCCAGGTCAAAGTTTAAACCAAAATTGAAAATGAAGCCTGCTAATTAAGCATATTTCCCATTTCCCATTTTATCATAAAGTGTCTGAATACTTATTTTTATAATAATTGTATTTAAATTTGTGTAAACTTTACATTTAAATGTATGCAAAGAAACAATACTATACTAAACTAAACTTCTATACTAATATGAAATATTAAATGTCTATTTATTTATGTATTTATTTGTTTGTTTGTTTGTAGTAATTACAAATTAATAGAAAGTATGAGTCACAAGCTAACATGAATATAATATAACTACAAACTTAGCGTAAAGGGTGCCAAAATCTCAATGGTTTTAAAAACCACTTTCTTTAAACAAAATATAGTTTAAAATGTCTCTCTCTCTTATTTATTTATTCATTTATTATTTTAGACTAGACTAGTCATTTGTTGACAAGATAAGTGTGATTCATCCATCTGTTTCTCTCTCTTTTTATTTTCCACTTCTGCATGGGACTGATCCTTTTTATATTTCACCCCTCAATGTGCTTTAGCCAAAGACAGACACATATATTGTCCTTATCACTGACACCTGGGTTTATTCTTATCAAGCGTTTGATTTTATGGACATCTAACCAAAAGTAAGTTCAGTTCTGATCAGGCATCGCATCCATGGCCGTGTGAATATGGTGACCCAGCGTCACCAAAAATATGTTTTTGCAGACTACAAACAGACCAACGCATTTCTCTGTACTTGAAGTAAACTTCACAGAAGAGCACCATTTAATGTCCTTACAGCAAGCAGACCCCTCAAGACTCACAAACTCTCCCGAACGTGTTTGTTCCTGGCTGGACGGGCTGATTTAGTATGAGACAACATTGTTTTGTTAGTTTAACTAGAGATGGAAGTAATTTACAGCCACAGAACCAATGACATCTTTATTTCTGTTCAAGAGGACAACAATAAACCAAATGTAAGTCTCGTATTTACTTTAGCTTCAGTCTTTAGTCGCATGGTATAGAATGTGTACTCTCATTTAATTAAAATAGACCCAGCCAAATGCCTGTCAGATTACATTTGCATCATCAAATCTAGTCTACCTCAATGGGAGTTAGCTGGACCACCGTAGTGGCACTCGCTACTCGCCCAGAGCCGGCGTTCTTTTCGCAGTCTGCTCCATATTACGACTCTAAACCCCCCATTGTGTTTAGCCTACACCACAGCACAAAAGAGTCCTGCAAAATAGGACACATATTGTGCAATGTTGTTTTAGCCCACTGGGAAGAGGAACTTCAAGTGATAAAATCTCCAGGGCCTGCCTTATTTAGGGTTATTGGCCTGTTGCACTGAAGCACTATTGTTGGTTTTCTGTGCGTGCAGATGTGTTTGGGTGCTTTTCTGAAAATGGGTACTTTTATATCTCAGAGGTGCATTTTTTTAACACTGTCTCTGTTTTAATTTTTTAAATTTTGCTACTTTTCAAATGTTATTTTGTTTTATCATTGCCCAAGACCCAGACCCAAATATAGAAAGAAACATAATAAAATATGCTTTTTTTTAAATAATGATAATATAAACATAGAATGTAAAGCACATCTAAACAATATGTAAAAATATGAGCTTTGCTGTCAGTTTGCCAACAATTTTGTATGAATGAAGTCTTAAAAAGATGTGATTAATGAATAAATTAGTAAGATAAATAAAGGGTATGTACTGGGTATATGTTGTTATAATAGTCTCTGGCTTGATTTAGTTGAAACTTCAGATGGGGAGCGTGTTCAAAGTGTTCTGCATTGAAGTTTTGATGATCCATGTGTGGTGAAAACAGCCATAATATAATGATACCAGAAACATGCAGCACTGCTGTTCCTGAGCTGAGCAGATAATTCAGATTCTGAGCGGAGGAATAATGATTTATGACTGTGTTTCACATCACACCATAGAAGATTCTGAAACTGAAGATGATTGGCCAGCTATCCAGTGCGTTGTGATTGGCCAAATGTTTCAAGCATCTGATGGAAATGTAACACCACACAACATATACTGTTATGGTGTGTCTATAATAAAGTAGTTTCACTTTCACAATGAAATACACAGCTTCTCCACGAAATGGCACTGGCGGCAATAGAGAGAATAAAAGGTATGCCTTCTTTCTTTGAGTGAACATTTAGGCTGCGTTTTGCAAATCTTTCCACATAATGATGTAGAGATGTGTGTGTGTGGGGTGGGGGTGTTTAAATTAGCCATTTTATTGGGGGCTTAGCAGGTCCTTAACCTTGATAAAGAATATCTCTTTGGATTTGAGATTTTACAACTTTACAGATCTTCTTTATGCACCAAGAGCTTGTAACACTCCAAGGAGAAAGGAAAAATGTAAATCGAATCATATGAGCCCTTTAAAATCAGTCTTGTGGAAACCCAACCTTAAGATGTCTTAACAAGTCTTTAGTCAAGGACCTTCAAATGAAGGGCCTCAATGCCACGATTTACTGGCTGTCGAGCAGCGTTCCATTTCAGGTTGAAATTTTGCCCGGTATTCATTTCACATTTACAAAAAAACTGATTTTCAGGTTGTGAACTGAATTATATAAATCTCTAAAAACTGAATGTGAATTGGGCTTTCCACTGTGTCTTCCACAACCCTGACACAAACGGCTCATGTCACTTCATGCAGATTATCGGGTGGGCTTTGATTATGGGCTGTGCCAGAACATATGCCAGAGACCCTCTGGAGCCAGAGGTGGTCTTATGGACCAGAGTTGTCCAGCTGGGTCTGCAGAAGCCCTTCAAAGATAAACACATAAAAGTCAGTGTTGGACGGAGAGAGTGCAGAAGAACGCAGCCCAGGGGTGGGATGCCGAGTGGAAAGAAGGATTTGAAGGCTTGCAGAAAGCGAGAGATGTCAAAGAGTAGGTATCATGGGAATTCAGGGGTAGACCGAACAGGATACGAAAGAAAGGAGGGGGGAAGTTAGATCCTGAATAAACAATAATGGTGTTTGATTTGGATGTGAGGTTCATCTTCTCTATAGACGTGAGACGTTTGCTTGATAATGTTTGACCGCAAAGCCCACATCACTCTGGAAAAGAGAGAGAAGCCAAATTAAGGAAAAATACACAATGTCAGAATAAATTTTCATGTAATGAAGCAGAATGAACAACTAATCAAGTTTTAAAATAAACAGAGAGAGGTCTGAACAACTCTGGTGAAATGAACAGCACAAAATGTTTTGTGTTTTGGATGCTGCACTGCAAAAAATCCATCAAATAATCCATTTTTTTTTTCTTAAAACAAGAAACAAACAGTTAATTAATTTTGAAAACATCTTAATATATACATTTTGCTTCTTAAGTTAAGGTATCGTGTTTTAAGGATTCATTGCTGGAATGTTTTTACTGGAACACAAGACAAAGATACTGATTAAGAAAAAGACTGTTATGGTCCCCATGCAGAAAAGGGTTATTATAGTTAACTAAAACTAAACCCATAAACCATTAAAACAGTTACTTGAAATTAACTGAAAACTTCTTTCATTTTAATTTAGTATAACTTGGTGCACTAAAATAAAATAAATTAATAAATAATAAAATAAATAAAACTAATAGAAAACTACATAGACTTATAAAAAACATATTAAAAATATTAAGAATAAATATACATACACTGTATAAATCTATAATGTTATCTCAGTGATACTGAACTGACACTGCCCCAGAACCGGAATAGGATGCGTGTGTGCCTGACTACTTAACTAACATATAACCATCAAGATTTCCTTGCTCAATGCTGGATGAAAAGCATTTCTATATTGGTCCACCAGCTTGACCAGGACTAAACAGCTTCAATCAGTTGTGACCAGCATTGAAGGGTCTGCAGGACTCATCCGATTCACATGGAACTTACATTGCAATATGCAGTAAAGGGATTCTCATTAAAACATTGTTTTATAAATCATACAAACTCCAATACACACATTCCCAACCTGTAGACTGCTCTCACCTGTGTGTTTGTCTATAGGCTCCCCCTTGTGTACACACCTCTATGACACAGTTTTCTAAAATGGTCTCTTCCAGGGGTGTAAAGATGAATAATCGAATTAGTTAATTTACTTATTTTACTGTTGTATTTTACTTACTTAGTTGTGTATATACTTATTTTTACTTCCTTTAAAGACAATAAAAATGCTAACTCTTTCCTTACTTTTCTCTTATGAATTATGCAAAAAAAAAAAACAAATTAGTATCAATTTTGATTTTATGTTATCTCTAATCTATAGTATCTGTTATGTTTATGATGAATGCTTAGTGACTCCTGTCCTGACAGATCCTTGATCATTTTTTGGCAACCCTTCGCAGTACAAACTCAAGTTGGATAGCAGCAGAGAGTTGTACATCTCAGGGCATTTTGGGACGAGTGCTTGCACACATTCAGACGCTCCCCTATTGTGTTACAATGTGAGAGATGGTTCAGGGCAGGGCAGCTGCTGGAAGACAGTGGTGAGTGTGTGTGTGTGTGTGTGATTGATGGTCGTGTGTGTGAGTGTCTCGTGAAACAGGATCCTTCAGAGGAGAAAAGAGATGGGGAAAAGAGACAGGGGGTTCAGTCAAATGCCACACACTTCTACATTATCCATCCATCCATCCATCCATCAGTCTGTTACTACACAGAATAATCATTTTATGAAAAATTATTTTAATGGTAAAAATTGTTGCAATAACAGTAAAAATGGTAATAATTTTACAGCAAAAAAGGCTACTGTGAAATGCAGGTGAATGAAAGGGAAGAAGAACAAATCATAATTTACAGTGAAACCAAGAAACTGACATTATCAGAAATGATCTGTGTGACAGCTCGCATTTGATGTTTTTGCACTGAAATACGTATTTCTTTTTCTTTTTGTCTTTTTAGTTATCTATATTAGGTTTATGTCAATGTATTATGTTGTTAAATTAATGTTTATGGCATTCTGCTGTTACCATGAAGAGTTGTTATTAGAATTATGTATTTGTGTGTGTGTGTGTGTGTGTATGATGCTATGCACCTTCTATATGTTAATATGTGCTATATGGAAAAGCTGCTTGCGATTCATCGTGTGGCATTGTGTTCTTTTTTTACCAGCAGTGTTTTGAACGTGGATGTCAGGACATTAAAAACCCATTTTTACAATTTGGTATATTAACATTATTTCAGTTAATGTAATGTTATTTATTCATTAATTTATGTATTCCAGTGACAAATTACAAATATGTAGGTTCATATGTAGGTTTTGTGCATGAAAGAGATTTTAACTGACCATTAATTTTTTTCTTCTTCTGCTTTTTGTCTCTCGTTCTCATGTCACTGGCTGTGGCTTCACTGGGTCAATCCACCTTCTCCTCCATCAGGTATTTCAGTTGTTTTTATTTTGTGTTGCTGTCATTCTCTGCTGTCCATCACTGGGCATTAATACAATTTATGGTCTATCATGCAGTCATGAGTTTTACAATGGGCCTCTCTGCTGTTGTTCTTCATCAGTACTTGACCTTTTCTGATACTACAGTATGTTTAAGTTTCAGTATATGCACACTGAACCAAAATATACTTTAAACAACATGATATCAAACTTGATGATATTTATATTTAGCAGTGGGTATTTACATGAATTGTGAATGAAGGAAGATGCTACGTACAATGTGTGTAAATTGTGGTAGATTTTGTTTACTCCAAGTGTAAATAGCAACAAATAGCATCATGTTTACAGTAAATACAAGTACTGATGCTATTCAAATAAAGTGTAAATAGAAGTTATATATTATTTGTACTAAAGGGAAATCGTCTGAGCAGTGGTGGGTGGAGTTTCTGCTTTTACATTAGTTAAAGGTTTTGCGAGAGTCACGTTATGCTGTTTTGTAACATTTATCATGCAGCTGATTTTGAGGTAGCTTACAATGAGACATTTGCTAATTAATAAATACATTATATATTTGAACAAACCTAGGCTTCAGAGTGTAACTTGAGTCATTGTCTTCAGATCATAAGACTTGAGAAAAAGACTACTATACTTTTCTAAGCAATCAGACTTAGATTTTTTGCCTGGCTGATGCTAAATCTATCCCATAGATTTACACAACAGAGTTTTTTTGGGGTTCCTTTTCTTCAGAAAATGTAAAGGTTTAGGGTTCATTTTGTTATCGTGAAAAATGAATTGATTAATAACAGTTGTTACTTGAGATTTAGAATGCCAACTCTCTCTCTGACTCATTTTTTTGTATTCGGGTAAAAGTTATTTCTGCCCAGCAATGGTTTGTTTACGTTATAAAATTCAGACATCAATTAAAAAGTTCCTGACAGACATTCACCAGGAGCTAAGCATGTTGGGAATTAATTTGATCAGGAAAAGCAAATCTTAGTCTGGTCTCTGTGGCGTTTCTCCTTCATATTGAAGTGATTTGTGTATTGCAGTGAGTCTGGATACAATTGTTCATTTTCGTCTGACTGGCTCTTCAGTGATGCACTCATGTTATTCACCTTGTCGAAAAAATACCCTCCTCCTCATGCTTTGTTGAAGTGAATTGCCTGTTAAGAAGGGAGCTGCTTTGTGTTGTCTGTTCGTAACGAATTGTTAAATATGTAGTGCTTATTCCACTGTTAGGTCTACAGCATGTGGTTCATTTTGTTACTCGATCACCAGGACACACAAAACAAAGTTTTCTGATGAAATTGTTAGTGCTTGACCTTGGGAAACTTGCCCCTATGATGCTAGTTTGTTGCTAAAGCATTCTGAGTGGTTTTAAGTGTCTAAATGTGGCTTCATCATCATAATGGTCATCACATTGAGTAGGTAAACTCAACTACTCACTAGTCACTTTTACAGCCTCAATGTATATAATCATACCCAAACTATTCTAAATCAAACTTTCAGAATTTATTTTTAAAAATAAAGACTGAAAAAGTGTCAGAAGCTTAGTGATGTTAAAGTAATGCCATCGTGTTGTAGTTCGTTTATAGCCTACATTAAGCTTTTTACTTCTGCCGATTATATTTACTGTAGGCTTCAGAATTCCCAGAAGTTGTTTTAATTTGTTAAGATTATCATGCTGAACAGAACGTGTAAGAATCGTAAAACTTTGTTGGTCACAGAGCTTATTTTCTGCAGTAATCCTTACAATCTGAGGGAAAATTGTAATTCTGATGGCAATGCCCATAGTAAAAAGTTACTGCCAAAGGCTTAAAAAAAAAAGAATGAGCAATAGTAGTGATAGAGATGCTTGCCTTAGCAAACAACACTTACTTGCCCTTTTACTCACCCGTAAAAACATGTACATACACAGACACATACTCACTCATGGTGTGATCTTGTCACAGACCATTTGCCTCCCCAAACTCCTCGTTCCTGCAGGAGCTGAGTTATAGCGAACTCAGTGGGAGTTCAGCAGGGTCTATGACCTCCTCCTGTCATCTGTTTGGGGACGTCTGTCTGCACGGTCTCACCAGAGAGACATCCAGGCTGACACACAGGCATTAGTGTATAGCTTGGCAAAAAAACAGAGCTGATTAGCATCTCTTAAACTCTACATTACAATCTCTGACAAGGTATGGGCCGGCGATCTGCCAAGAGGGGGTGTGCAGTGGTAGTGAGCGGGTGCATTTTTCTGAGATCAACGAATCAAAGGGAGCGATAAGATCTCTTCACAAATAATCCTTCTGTGTGGTCTTAACCTCCACAACCTTACAGTCAGAGAACAGAAGACAACTTGTCTCTAAGTACAACTGAACCTTTTTACTGTGAAAACAGCAAGCGGTCTGGTTGGCCGGCCACCAAGTGAACAACAAACTCAAAGCCAATGACCGTCTATATAAGGAAAATGGGAAATCACCTTTAACCTGAAAAAAGCATGCTTAGAAAAGTGGCCCGCTGCCAGATCAAGCTAGCATCAGCGGACACGGTCTTGGGTAGCTTTACAGCAAGCCGTCAGTCAAACAACAGAAATATGGTTATCTAGCAGAACAGGCCCAGTGAGAGAATTTGCGTTACACTTGAAACCAAATAAAAAATAGTAAAATGACAGCTGTACAAACATGGAGATGAGAGCTTGACAGTTTAGCGTATTTTATGGGGCATTGCTGTGTCAGTTGAGTGATGCAGGGAGTTCGCCGCGGGGAAACTTCGTAGCGTGAGATCAAACGCTGTTGCGTACAGTTCAATAATAAACTCCTCCCTGCCCGAACGCTGTTGTTTCTCACCCTAGTCTACAAACAAATTTTACGACTGTAAAAGGAGAAAGGGTTCGTCCAGGCCTTGTTGTCCCGAATACAAGCTTCCGTGAGCTTTAATTACGATGTGTTTTAGATCATAGAATTGCTTATGTGTTTATATTTTGAGGTAGTAAAGAATGTGTACTTCTCCAAACAAAACACTTAGCGGTAGATCCTGATTTATTGGACCGATGAAGTTTGCAACTAGTAAATCTCTTGAACGCTGAAAGTCATTGACAGAGGCCAATGCTACACATTCTTACAAACTTGTAATCTCACGTGTGTGACCATTTGCTCTAATTTATATGTGACCCTGGACCACAAAACTAGTCTTAAGTGTACATTTTTCAAATTTTTGATTTATACATCATCTGAAAGCTGAATAAATAAACTTTCCAGTGATGAATGGTTTATTAGGATCAAACTATATTTGGCCGAGATACAACTATTTGAAAATCTGGAATCTGAGGGTGCAATATTTATTTTTTGAGGCATACAATATTTTTTGGGCGATTTTAAAAAATATACCCCAGCGAATTAAGACTGGTTTTGTGGTTCAGGGTCACATATTACAATTGTACATGTAGTAATATATCTTGTTGTTTTATCGCTACATTTCATGTAATTTGGTTTGCAAGGCACTAATGCTATGCAGCCCTTTATCCTGAAGTTTCTCAGAAGGGACAAAAATGTTTCTTAAGTGTGACATTTAAAGAAAAGTTATTGATAATCATTTGCACCAATTATTTAACTAGATCTTGTTGTATTAAATGCTTTCACTTACAACTTACCACTATGTTTTATATTTGGTTTGCAAAGTGTCAATGCAAACTGTGAAACACATGCCTTTGTTTAGTTAACGATTGATAATAGGGTATTTCTGGTATCAAGATCACGCCGTTGAGCATTTGTAAAAATAGGCCTTTGTAAAGGTAAATAACAATATGCAGATTTAAGTATGTAAAAGATGATAGAAAATTGATGAAAATGTTGCTTCACAATAAATTGTTTGCACCACCAAAAATCTTGGCGATGTGGTGTTTTTGTGGCGATATTTTGCGTTGTCTTCAGATATGAAAAGTTCAGTGTATATCTTAGAAATAAATATAATTTATTACAGTGATTATATTTTGTTTTTGTTTTATGTCAAACACATTAAATATTACATATATGTATGTAATATAATGTGTATTTCCATTACAAGGTACTATTAAAAAGGTCTTAAATTAAACTTGTTCATGTCTGTAGAAACCCGGTAATGATAAGTGCTCCTTTGTCTCATAATAAAAAGTGTAAAGGTGGGTCATTTGAAGTAAGATAATTGATAATCCAATCATTTTACTAGTTCTAGTTAAACATGTTAGTAGACATATTCAGTTGTTAGTTTAGCTGTAGTACCATTAAATGTCATGTCATTTGATGGCTTCTATTAGCAACTTATTTCTAAGTTTTATATAATTTGGTTTGAAAAGCATGACTGCTATACATTCCTTGGTTAATTTAAGATAATACGTGTCAAGCTGAAGTCGTACCTTGTTTTGACTGGTAATTAAACACCTAACATTTTGTTTGTTCTAGATTAACAACGTCAATTGTAAGCGCAACTATAGTACCGCTATTTCAAGTGGTTTGGTTTCAAAGACCAAATGCTTATTATTTTGTTCATAGTTTCTCTGAGGGTATGACTATGATGCTAATACACAATTTATTGACTATTACTGCTACTTGTTTAACAGACTGAGGGCAGATTTAACTCCAGACAGATTTATGGACTCAGGTCAGGATTATTCCTGAGAAACCGGAATGGCCAAAAACTGTTTTTTACAAGATGTCTAGATGGTCATCCTTCAGATATGTTGGTTATTTTGAGAGGAGAAACAGGTGTGTAATATAATATTTGCTAATTTTCCAATATTCCTTTGGGTGGTATGGATAATCAGCCTAAGGAGTGTAAAATTGATCTGCAATTTGTATCTCCAGATCTTTTCTGCAGCTGCAGTTGCTCAATCTCAAGTGGTCTATTCATTATTGGTGCAATGACTTCAATTGTTTTGTGCAAATTCAGTTTCTTTCTTTTTTTAGAGAGCTTGGAAACTTTTATATTTTAATGGTGGGATTTTAAGACTAACAATTACAATATGCGTGCAGTTAAAGGTTACGACATTAAATTCTGCGTACAATGTGTGAAATGATTGTAGCTGATTTAAAAGGCACAATTTCTTTTTGTTGTTCCTGATGTTTTTTTGTTTTGTTTTTTAGGTCCATTTCGGTCTGGTTGTAAAATGGTGCATTCAATTATAATGATCTGGGCAACAGACTTTAACGATTCTCGTTGTAATTTAGAAATAAAGCTCTAAATTAGGTCTTAATGTGTCTGTGTGTGGGAGTGCATAGTTGCTCACAGAAGAAAGGCAGTACATGTGTGTCTAAAATATGGCTGGTTTACATGCCTGTTGTATGTGCACTGGGGTTTAATGAAGACATGATTCAAGCATTAAGTATTTCCATACTAATTTTAGACGCACCCTCTGCTTTGTATAAAACTGCACCTGTTTGCTTTCTTCCATCATGCATTTACTCTTTTTTAAGCTGGTGTTTTAAAATAATGATTATATATGATGGCTGAAAGCATTTAGGTTTGTCAACAGGAAAATTGTCTACTTCAACTGGCCAATTCTTCACCTCAGAATCAGAATCAGAGCAGAAATACCAACGAGAATGCGGCTAGTTATAAACTGCCCATAGAGTGTTGCTCATATCTTTAAAAAGACTTTAATTGTTGAAAAGAAAGTTGGATGTACAGCTGAGCAGAACAGCCGAGCACCTCTCAAAGCGTCAGTCAGTCCTACAAATGCATAACATAAAAGACAATTTACAACCTTTTATCTTAGGCTTTCACAGCCTCTGAGAATGTTTGGTTATAGTACATCAAATGAATAATTTGATTTGTCTCAGGCGACTCACAACCGGGGCCCCAGACCATAAATTATTTCTCCAGACCTACAGTATGTTTCAACCAAAGGATTGGTAGGCTTCTGAACACAATGAGGCATGTGGGATTATTTTTTTTCTCTCTTTTTTCATGACTCGTCGTTAATATAAATGTATTTCAACGCTTCACAAGCAAGTCAGTTTGATACTACCATATCACCATATGCAACTCTGTACTGTACATAATTCACATTAGGAAAGAGCATGTGTGGAGTAAGATGTTTTTTATTCATCTAATGTGTACGGCTGTACATTGCGTTCATGTTTAGTGTATTGGATGCTAATTTGATTACGTTTCATTCATTGCTGTACAAACTACTCATGTTAGTCACATATGTAAAAAATCACATTTGTAAATGAACGTTCTATAATCCAATAAGGTTTTCAGTCCACACCCGAAATCTGTTCTACACAATCAGTGCCCTGACATTTCCTGAAGTCATCTACGACATGAGGAACAGTAGTAAACACTTGAATCATATCAAACATCTCTTTAGCCACAGTATCCGTGGCTGTTTGACTTCCGGAAACTACAAAGAGTTGATTAAAAGCATGGGACAGTGATGTATGGCCTTTATTTAGAGAATATCATGTTGCCCATTATGGCTTATTATGGTCTGTTTCTGGTACTTAAAATAGTAAAGAAACAAATGACTTTGATACTTTTGAACTTCACTTCCTTGCTAATATACACACATGGCCATGGCCCATTTATGGGGCCGCTAGAATGAGTTTTACTTATGTTTGTTAGTTTTCTCATTACTTTCAGTTATCTCTGAATTACAGTAATGTGAAAATTATGAAGGTAAAATATGAAGGTAAAAGTACAAATGTGATATATATTATGAGTAAAAACAAAACAAAATCCCAATATTTTGTGCATAAAAAGTATTTGGATCTGATCAGATTCATCCATAAATTTGGAGATATAGAGGCCACAGCTAAAATATAGTTGTTATTATTTTTTCCATTATTAATTAATGAATTAATTAATTCCATTAATAATGTGGCTTTTATTGAGATTGTGGTCATATAAATAGTATTACACTGCAATAGAATCTTAATGGTCTTAAAAAATATATATATTTTCTTCACTGCAAAAAGTTATATCAGTATAATATCCGTATTTTTGTATTTTTTTAAAACTAAATGATCTAAATCTTAAATCAAGATTTAATTACAAAGGATAATTAAGGTGTTAAGATTTTTTTTTTAAGCAAAATTAAGTGAGTTTATGCTTAAACAAGAAAAAAATATCTGCTTAAGGAACACTTATAAATAAACTTGTTTCCCTTTGAATTAAGCTTTTTTTTTCACCATTACCAAATATATGTTTTTCTTATTTTTATCACAAACTCACTTAATTTTGATAATTTTTCAGAAAACAAGACTTAATATCTTAAGTCATTGTGCAATTAAATTGATCATAATTTAATAATTGTGTTCCTTGTAGCTCAATTGGTAGAGCATTGCAGGGTTTTTTTTTTCATAATTTAAGAATATATAGATAGCAGTACTGGAAAACCAGACAAAAACATTAACCCTCTATGGTACGCAATATGATATCAGTGAGGAAAAAAATATTTGTTATGTTTTTCCTGCTTAAAATTGGACACTATAACAATATCAATAAACATCATAATTATTTTTACATGTATTTATTAAGGAAGAAAATATATATTTTTTTATTATTATTATTATTATTATTACTTTTGATTTCGAACGTTTTTTCCAGGTGAGGTTGTTGGGATTGTTTGTGAGATTCATCCAGGTGTTGTTTATAACCTGTATTACATGTTACTCAGAAATAAACATTGTTCAGCATTTCCGTTGTTATGCTCTTTCAATCATTCATTGTTTAATTACATCATTTTTGTAATTTTCAGTTTTTTTTCCACTCTTAAAATCATAAGGCAGTTTTGTTTACTGGTTCATTGGCTGACCCTTTGGATGAGAGTCTTGTCTGAGCGACGGGAGGGAAAAGGAAAAAGAGAGCGGAGGAGAAAAAAGCTGGGATGGATAAAACACTGTTATGCAAACCTCCGCTCATCACTCACTCCTGGACCAGATTAATTGTCCGTTAGAACAAGGCCACAGTGTTGCCTCCAGATGTACTCGGCGTAATGATGTCACCGTTTAATGTTCTTCTCTCTCCCCATTTTCATTGTTTTATACAATTTTACGTACATTTTACAGATGGCCTGCACATAATCATTACAATCCGTAGCAATAAACTGATGATTTCACGGATTTGCATGGATACATCACTCTGATGAACCGAAGCTTACCAAGTTTGAGGCGCTTGAATGTATTAGCTTTTGCTTAAGCATTATAAGCTGGTTCAGAATGAGGGAATCTTTCCAACACCTTTAAGTCTTGCCCTGCCAAAATGTTCTTTTCCCCAAAGTATTACAGCATGTCTCTTCACTTGTTTTCTCTTCCCTCTTTTTGCTTCTGCTTCATATTGAATATGACATGCATAACATCTGCAGGGTTGTGTGACATTCATAATTAAATTGCAATTCAGTCCCTGAACTAAGGTGGCAGGATAAAAATGCCATTTTCAATAAAAAATGTAATAAAATTTGAAATAAAATTGCACTCATTTTAATTATTTTAACAAGAACATTATTTTCTAAATTGTAGAGATTCTTTTATATATATATATATATATATATATATATATATATATATATATATATATACATTACAATACATTAATACATTTCTGCTCAATAATTTTTTGACTAGGAAAATCTTTACATTTTTAAAGAAAATTAATTGAAATTCAGAGAACAGTTGCAGACCAGCTGCCCATTATATTTAATCTCCAAAACCAAATTTTTGTTTTGGACCCGGCTGTACAAGACATGCAAACAGATCTTTTCATGCATTGAGTTTCAACAATGCATTATTTTGCAATTCATAGAACAGTTGCAGACCATCTGGCCATTTTATTTACTCGCCAAAGCTGAAAATGACCAAATGTGTTAATTTTTGGCCCAGGGTGTTCAAAATGTGAATAATGGTGTATGCATTAAACACAAAGAAGCACATGCACACACATTTTAACATGACCTCTGCTGTAAAATTCAAATATCCAGCTTGTGGACAGCATGAGCTTACAGGGTTTCCTCTCTGCACCTATCAATGGAATTGATCTGAGACATGTGATTATGTGAGTAGTGAAGTCGGGTTATCTTCCATTCAGCTGCGGTCCCATATAGGTTGCACATGGGATGCATAGAACTGTTTGTATGCCAGACCGTTTTAAGTTTTGACTATGCATGTAGTTAGTTACATTAACCATTGAGATGGCAGCTAGATAGACCTTGCCTTTTTTATGCATTAGAAGCTCACATTACATGTTTATTGTTTGGAGACTCATTAGATATGTTTGATAAACTATTATCTAATATAAATTTAGATTAAATTAGATTAGATTAAATTTTAGTTAAAACTGTCTACACTGAAACTTTAACTACTTAATTTTTACTTACAGAAAAAAACACTTTTATTGATAACTTGCTGGGTTTTGCAATCAGCTGGTTTGATGTTGGTTTCAGTAAAGGGAATTGGCTGAACTCATTGGCAGGTTAACTGAATTTGGGCAATGTGCTGCCTCTCAGGTTCCAAGCGGGCAGCAGGGGTTACCGGACCCCTCTGGCAAACACTACCTTTGCTTGGGGGAGCAGGCAGTGTGTTTTGAAGGCGCTGACCCACTGAGAGATCAGAACTTTTCCTCTTATTTGCACAGCCGTCTTGGTGCAGCGGAACCATAATGACCTGTCATGCTAAATGATGTGAGCGAGTGAATTTGATACCGTCCCACTTCTGCGAGCAGGGAGCTGTTTGCTTTGTCGTGCTCTTTGATTGACTAACTCTTACATACATTTTTGTCCACTTAATACCGCATGCTTCAAATATGGCTTCTTTATTGGTCAGTTCAAAATCTTCTTTAAAATGTCTTCTTTCACTTCTTTCACGACAAGCTAGAGGGTCTGCTCAAACGAGAAAAATGATGAGAGGACAAGACAAGGAAGTTGTACAGGCACAAACCTTAAAGAACAAAAACAGCCTAAACTGTTTAAATTTCCCATGCATGACTGGTTATTTGAATGCTTTTCGTTGAGGCTTAGGAAGAAATCTGCACATCTATAATGTCATCTGCATTTATTTTAATGCCACAGTCCCACATGTGGAATGCCAAGATTCATGAGAGATTCAAAAGACAAGAGATTCATGAAAAGAAAAAGCAATATCCCTAAAGACCAGCTGTTTTTAAAGGATTTTAGGAGCTTAACAACACAGGCTTTAAGCTTTGAAATCTTTGTAATCTTAGTAGTTACATTCTGTTATAAATAACAGAAACTGCAGAGCAGAAGATGACAATGACAAAGAACAATGTTTTCTTCTCCCTCTTGTTAGATGTGGTTCATGCCTCGTCTGGTCAAATATATATTCACAAGGTTTCCGTTGTTTAGTACATGTTGTCACATAAAAGTGATTTGGATGATTAGGTTGAAAATCATTGCATAATATACTCAAAAAAATTTGGAATTGAATTTTCACTCAGAAATTGCTAGTAAATTTCACAAGGAAATGGCAAGTAATACATTTAATTTTACATGAAATTCTGAAGTAGGGTATAAAGTTGTTATATTTTAAAATGTACTCCAATAATATTTGTTTTATTTACATAAAAAAAAAATTACATTTCCAGTCATTCTTGATTACTGGATAAAGATAAAAATATATATATATTTTATTGAGATTGCACTAAAAAGACATTTAGCCAATGAAATGTTATAGAACTGAGAATACAAGCAGATTACAAGTCATGTACATTTTTAATTGTTCACGTTATTTAAAATGTAATTATTTTTCTGTTTTTATTATTATACTTCTAATCAAATGTTGTGATTAATTATTTTGAAGCTTTTTTTATGTCTTTGGCAAAAGTTACCTAGTACTTCTGGACCCAAAGCTGCTAACTAGTGAACAGTCACTTGTGCTCTCACCACACAGAAACACTTGTATGAGAAATAAAACAGGTGGAGGATTTTTGCAGGCCAGCTGTGATCGAATGAAGACTTAAACAGTTAGTACAAATATTTTCCTCACGTTTGGTGTACATTTTTTAATTGTTTGATCTGCTGGATAATGGACTTGTTTATTGTGCTTTTTATCTCTTTGATCTCCATGAAAAAAGTTTGGGGATTGAGAAGTTTTCAGGAACAGGGAGTATTTGTGTCTCAGATGGAGTACCAGCCTCTTTGATTTTCTCTTTTACTATCTGTTCCTCTCTGACTCATTCTCTGTCTCAGTTTGACTTATTGTTTTGGTGGGTGTAATTTCACAACAAGTGGAACAAAAATGTTGTCAGTGTGTGATGTTCAAAGTTGCTTTATTCTTTGCACTTGTCTGGTGTAAACAACACATTCAAGCCCCAAAATGCATGAGAAAACCACTGTCATCTCTGTTTCCCAAGGGCACATGTATAAATCCAGACACTCATCCTTTGACCCACCTTTCACTCACCTGCGGCAGCTCTTCCTGAGGGCACCGGAGAACATTACTTCTGCTAAACAAACCACAGGCAGCAGATCAGCCGGTTCACATGACCTGTGCCCCTTTGCTTCTTTCTGGAGAAGCCCTAACTTTAAAAGAAGTACATTCCACAGACAGATGATGTGTCTGAAACAAACTGTCTCTGAAAGACTGTGTTAAAGAACTGCATGCAGTTGTGAGTTTTTAAGAGGGCTATGCAAATATTCACTATGTATTTACAATGCTTTTGCCGGTGATATAAAATTAAGTAATATTGCATTAAGGAGCACTGTACATGACATAAAATATATTTAAATTAAAATAAAATAATTGTATAATAATAATAATAATAATAATAATAATAATAATAATAATAATAATAATTCAAATTAAATAATGTAATTAAGAATTTGTTTCCTCATTTTAGTAAATTGTGGCCATGTTGTACTCATTTGTTTGTTAACATGGCCATGCTTTTGCTGTGACTGCAGAAATACTAGAAAAACCTGGTAGATAAAAATTAAAACTGGTTATTATTTATTATATAAATATAAATACACACATGCATGTATATATTTAAGAAAAATACAGTAGGTTGTGTTTATATATTAAATATATTTATATATAATATAAATTATCTGAATTTAAATATATACATGTAAATATTTTCAAAGTATATACTGTATGTGCATGTATTTACATATAAATCAGTCCCTCCAGAAAAACGCAGATTTTTTTTCTGTGATTGTTGCGGGCAGAAATCCTTGATTTTGCGGCACGTTTTCGTAAAAAATGCGATGGAATATGCGGGATATTTTTGCAATTTATGCGATGAAATTGCGTGAACTTGCAAAAAATGCGGTTTGGTGAAAAAGAGAAAAAAAGGTGTTTCCCCCAACACCTTTTTCTCACTAGGCTACTACCTTAATGTAAAGAGTAATTTCTTATTATTTCCTATGATAAGCGAGCATACTAAATCACAGAATATTTAAGTTGCAATCTCTTACTGCAATGTAAATTATTTTACATACTACAAATATAATTACAACTGTAAGTTTTTGTTACTGTTCTGTAACAAAAAAGTGCAATCTTGCAACTGTAAAGTTGCATCAACTTCTGAATGAAACTACAACAGTGTTAGTAGCCTAGTGAGAAGGGGGTGTTGGGGGTATCACCTTTTTTCTCTATTTCATCAAACCGCAGTTTTCGCCAGTTCTCGCAATATAATTTGACTCCACTGTCATGTAGCAAATCGGGAAACTGCTTTGCGCGTTCTTTTGCGCTTATTTTTGTTGGGAAATAAGAATGATTTGCGCGCTTCAAATTTCACCCTGGTTTCACCGCGGGGTTTGCAGATGATGTTTTTACGTCACGTAATTACGTCACTTCACATGGTTCCCATGGCAATAGCGGAAAATGGCTCTTTTCTTGTGTGAAGTAAACTAAACATTTTTCAGCTTTCTCCTAATATATATGTGAGTTTTTTGCAATGAAAATACAGGGATTATGAAATCATGCTAGCCCCACATATTTTGCTTTCTGAAATCTGTAATTTATGCGGCAAAAGTGCGGCTTATTTGAAAAAATGCTACCCCCGCATAAATATGCGGCCTTTGGCTGATTATGCATTAAATCAAGCGATCGCATAATCGCGTTTTTCTGGAGGGACTGATAAATAATAAATACACACACACATATTATGTAAACAATTTTTTTTTATTTTGGATGAGATTAAACATGATTAATCCTTTGACAGCACTAATTATTGAATATATTGCATATTTATATTGCATATAAAAAGGCTGAAAGAATAATCAGTTTTTAGTTTTATCCACCAGGCTTTTCTAGTATGTCTGCAGTCACAGCAAATGAACAGGATGTGCATTTAAAGAGATTTTTGACCCCACGCTTGACCTGGTCCAGACACTTAGTGACCTTTAACCCTGACCTTGCCCTCTCTCTTCCCACACCCCTTCACCAGACTCTCTTTCACTCAATGATGCTCTTATTTCAGGTTTGCAGATTTTCAGAGTTTGCAGACAGATGCGGAAACATTTTGATATGAGAGAAGTCACTCAATATTTCCTGATACTACGTATAAGTAATCTATAACATTTATTCTTGAACTTTATTATATTTCATAATATATGTATATATTTGTATATATAAAATTCATGTAATGATGATAATGTAGTGAATTGTTTGTATTCTGACAAAAATATTTTGCAAGATACATTTAATTAGTAAATATTTCTTTGTGGTATCACCTGATTTGTTTCAGAGGACTCTGTAAAGCTTGAAGTTTTAATCATTTTTTCTGCTGCTCAGGGTAGAAACTAGGATTTGGGGTTGTAAGCGTTCTTATGGTGCCAATCAGCATTGTCACCACATCATTTTCCTGCAATCAAATTCCTTCCATAGCCATCAGTGTTTATTACAATGAAAAATTCTGCCAGTCACATTTCCCAGAAGTCGAAGTGACTGGGACTCTTGAGGGCACTAAAACACTAAGCATTGTCAGATGTGACGGTTTTACAGTGGCATTTTGAATAGCAACACTCAGCGAACACTTACGTTGGGTTCTGCCTTCGTCTCTTAGCATATAAGTCTTCCACGCTTAAGCAGCTAAGTTAGAGATCTTAGGTGAGTTGTTTTAAGTGGTTTACGTTTGATATTGATATTGTTTGGCAGTAAGCAAGGGCACATTCTTGACGTTTACACAGGTGGGGAGATCCTTTAGAGGACCATGCCAAAATATTTGGGCGCAAGTAACATTTAGCATGTTTAAAACCTTTTCTAAATAGAGTGCTCGAGCCTCCTGGCGTGTACATGATTAAACCATGTGTAAGAGTCCAGGCCGGAGCCAGAGAACAACAACTGTACACTCTTGCAATACACTCTTGTGTTACACTAAGCTTGCACATCTATCTATCTATCTATCTATCTATCTATCTATCTATCTATCTATCTATCTATCTATCTATCTATCTATCTATCTATCTATCTATCTATCTATCTATCTGTCTGTCTGTCTGTCTGTCTGTCTGTCTGTTGTTGCATCCATCCATCCATCCATCCATCCATCCATCAACCTATCAGTCATGTTCTGTTGTTCTATCTATCTATCTATCTATCTATCTATCTATCTATCTATCTATCTATCTATCTATCTATCTATCTATCTATCTATCTATCTATCTATCTATCTGTCTGTCTGTCTGTCTGTCTGTCTGTCTGTCTGTTGTTGCATCCATCCATCCATCCATCCATCCATCCATCCATCCATCCATCCATCAACCTATCAGTCATGTTCTGTTGTTCTATCTATCTATCTATCTATCTATCTATCTATCTATCTATCTATCTATCTATCTATCTATCTATCTATCTATCTATCTATCTATCAAGCTTTCAATCGATCATTCTATCGAGTTTTATAAAGAGTTTTATCTGCTATTCTATTCTCTGTCTATCGTTCTATCTGTCTTTCTATCAAGGGTTAAGTCTATCATTCTGTTGTGTTTTATTAAGCTGTATTTCTTCTTTCTGCTGTTCCATCCATCCATCCGTCTATCAACTTATTGTTCGTTCATTTGTTCTCTTGTTTATTTGTTTGATTTTTCACATGTTTGATCACATGTTTGTATGTTTGTTCTGTTGTTCTTTTTCTCTGTTGTGGCTTTTAAAAAACAGTTTTGAATGGTTTTCGAAACCAGGGTATGGGATGAATCTATGAAAACAATTGGAGTGATCTGGATTACAGATGTGGGGGCCAGTACTTGGGCTCACAGAGATGAACCTGGGAAAACTTTGTTTAGGACATCTGTATGCTCTCTTTGCATGATTGCACACACAATCCCATACTCATACAGACCGAATGAAGTGAAAGCAAGTGATGGAAGAGCTCTGGTTATGTCTTCTGTCACACATATGCAGTTTAAGCACCTCTGTTCTCTACGCACGTAGTTTGTTGAATTAGTACCCTTCATTTTCTCTGTTATTTCTTGGCATGACTCAGAAATGAGGCTTAAGCAAAGGTTTGCAGTCCAGGCCATCTGTGTTGACTTTTCTGATAAAGCCATCTGAAACTTTCATTAGCCTCATCAATATGTCATTTACCTCCAGGCCTTGAAATATTGCTTTTCATATTAATAACTACATTTTTATTACTGTTATTGTTAGAATTGGATGACGCCAGTCATAACTATTCACAGACTGAATGTTGATCTGATTTTGATTTCCATTCAGACAATACCTGCAGGACATAATTAGACCAGGCGATTGAACAGACTTATAGCATGTAAGGTGAAACTGAACACCAGTGCAGAACTTCTCCTTTCGTCTGTCCCGAGGCGCTACCTTCTCTGGGATCTGCAGACTAAATTATGTCAAACTCAGATTTTGCCCTGAAGAACTGGAGTTGTTTTAATGGATCTGCACTCTTATTTTAATAAAATCCCTGTTAGAAAAATCAGGTCACACTTTAGAAAGCCTTGAATCATGGTTAATCAGTTCCCTACTATGTGCCAGCTAACCAGAGCTGACAGAACATCCATCTATTTCAGTTTGCTGTTTGATTTATCTCACCTGGTCTTTCAGTTTTAAACAGATTTTCCCCAGTTTGTTATTGTGAGGTTAGGTCACCATGACTAATTGAGACGACTTTGGGCAATCAAATCAATCAAGAGTAGATTATTGCTATATGAGGCAGATCCAGTAAATAGCATAGAAAAAATATATATAGGAATACATTATAGAATGCAAGGTAAGCCATTTAAAGAATTAAAATAGGTGGTAGAGATGTTGCAAACCACATACTCAGTCTGGATTCATTTGCTTGTCAGTGATGTCTGAAGTATATATGACTGTTCAGGCCTGTGTTTGTGACATGTCTGCTCTATGGACCACAGATTGTTGACAGGAGTGGGCAGCGAGTAACCTCCTTCTGCCTGTCCTATAGCAAGCAAATAACTTAATTCACTTTCAACTCAGCTGTTATCAGACACGGGGTAAGAAGGGGCACCCTTTACATCCCAGACTTGAGTAGATGGAGGTTGCTGGGGTAAAAGCCATGAAGTACATGGAGTGGTTGTGTTGAACAAGATTTTTTGCTATTAAGCAAACATGCATTTATCTCTGTTTCTACAGCCATGCTTTTTAAAGGGCACTTCATATTGTATTTCAGATTGCTGGGAGATTTTTAAGTCAGTGAACTGATTTAGAGGATTTAGGATTTAGACGTTTACAATAATGTTTAATGTTTGTTTTACTGCAGCACATTTTTATTATGTGATGCCGTTAATGATTTTCTGAGATTTGAAAAAAGGTACAAAAAATACTAATTTAGCTGGTTCATGAGGTTAAGAGATTGCTCTGCAATACATTTTATTACATTGTGCAACTACATTTCCATCATTCTTTGTGGCAAAAAAAAGAGATAAAATACAGACACAATATCAATAACACACCTAATTTGCATCATTTGCATTCAGTTGGTTACAATAGCACTAAAAACCTTCCTGTCTTTGTCAGAAAGTAAAAAACACAACAGTCCATTTTTCATCTGTTTATATCACTTGCAAACACATCATGTCATAATTGCAATTTCCAAACACCTAAGAACTTCCCATGGAGAACTTGAAAAGTCCTTGAAGAGTCATAGAAAAAAAATATTTAGTTTATCAGTGAAATTTAAAGTCAGTTTGACCTTTCTTGTCACTGCAACTGTTACGGAATAAACCAAACACGTATTTGGAAAAAGTGGAGATCTGTATACATTCAGATAGCTCATATATAAATCATGTCTTCTGTTCTGTATACATGAATAGCTCTTTCCCCTCCTCTACACTTTCCCTTGACGATCAGCTACTGTAAACTGAACGCTGTAATGTTTAAGATGTCCACCAATGTTCCTCTAAACTGCTCATCTTGTGTTGGATGTGTAGCCTGCATAAACAGTCCAATGTAAACTTTATTTGAAAATTAATAATCACTGTTAAACATCAGTGGAAATAATGCACTGTTCTGATTGTTGTCACAATCATGCAGATCTTATGGGAAAGGTAGGCTTTTAAACCTCATGTGCCAGTGGTGTCTTGGGTCAATTGCAGTTTTAGTTCCTCTGTAAAGCTCAACCACAAACAGTAAACACACATCAGCTCTGAAGCAGCTGACATTCATTACTCTTAAAGCTGCTCTTCTTATAGTCTGATTAGTTTAATGTCTAGAGCTTAGGCAGCGGTTAATGGGCAGGTGGGTTTTTAGCTCATTTTTAACAGATGTGTATTTCGTGAAAGATGTTTGTTTACTGTCTGTGCTCCAGATTAGACCTCTCTGATAGCAAACTACTGTTTAGCTGGACCATCATACTGTATAGGCATCATACTGACTCCGTCACTCTGTCATTGGTTGATTGCTCTAGGCTCCTCCCACTTCTCCTGCACCAATCAGAAGTCCTTCCCAGCTGCTGTGGTGTAGAGAAAGTTTGAAAGCTCTTGTGGTGGATCAGTGTGATGGTGGTCAGAACACAGTATTGTCTGCCTATCCACTCGTTCTTTAAATCTTTATCTATATTTCCTGTTTGTGGTCTGGTAATATCTTTTTTTCTCCGTTTCTTTTGTTTTCTTTGTAAGTGGCCTCTATTTGGGCTCCATAGTGGATACTGTGGCTCCACCACACCTGTGGGAATTTTTTTTTTGTTGTTCTTCCCCACAATATTGAAACAAACATCCTCTAAGAAACCATCTACTCAACACCATATTCAACTTTGTATGCCTTTTGGCCATTCATTTTCACAGCAATGACATTCTGGGTGGCCTGAAACTGCCTCCAATAAAAAGTTTAAAAAATGGGTATTAAAGTACATACTATAGCTAGTATATAGCTTTCTCTTGGTCCTGTTGTTAAAGGTTGGTTCTGTGATTCTTGTCTCTGACAAATCTCTTTTTGTGCAAGCTGAAGTTGCAGATCATTGCCAGTTCATCCATCAGGTGATTATCCCAGTTCACTTGAGGAGAGGGAAACACTCTGTAAACATGCATGAGAGGAGGTCACATACCTGCACGGTATTTTTCCCTCAAAACGGCTCTGTTTTCAGCTCTTGACTGGCATATTTTATCATACACATCACAACATGTGATGTTATTGGCATCTGCTCTGCTTCCACACTGACCAGCAGGCCTTTCTGACGTCTCCATAATTCAATAATCTGTCTCCTGGAATTCCTTCGTATGCGTTCCCTTCACTTTCCTCAGGGCCTAGTGTGTACGGTTAGAATGTACAGCTTGTGGGACTCAAAGTTGGTGTGCAAAATGTGTGCAAAATGTGATAATATAGACATCAGGTGAGCCTAAAGGTCACTGCAAAAGGTTTCACTCCCTTAATACATGTCTTAAATTTTTCCTACTTACAACTTTATGATGTCGCACAGATGGCATGTAAATATGCATATGCAATTCATTGATGCTATTGAGTGATTAAAATGTGACAGGCATTTCTTATAGGTGTAGTTGCAAAAAACAACAACAACAGACCATTCATTTAAGACAAATTTTAGTAAATAGTCATGAAGGACTAAAACTACAAAAAGCATTACATGACTATCGAAAACCCGTTTCCACCACCAAATAAAAAATAAAGAGAACAGAATTGCATGATTATATTTCACAATACTGAGTTTAATCATCTGAATTCTGAGAGAAAAAAGTCTGAATTGTGAGTTTGAATACCATATTTTTCGGACTATAAGTCGCACCTGAGTATAATTCGCATCAGTCCAAAAATACGTCATGATGAGGAAAAAAACATATATAAGTCGCACAGGACTATAAGTCGCATTTATTTAGAACCAAGAGAAAATATTACCGTCTACAGCCGCAAGAGGGCGCTCTATACTGCTCAGTGTAGACTACAGGAACAACGAGCAGCATTAGAGCGCCCGTCTCGCGGCTGTAGACGTTAATGTTTTCTCTTGGTTCATTTCTCTCGGTTCATGTCAAATTAATTTTGATAAATAAGTCGCACCTGACTATAAGTCTCAGGACCAGCCAAACTATGAAAAAAAAGTGCAACTTATAGTCTGGAAAATACGGTAGTTGGAAACAGGCTTCCATATATGTCTTTTAGTCTCAGAGAAAACAAACACCCCACCCTCCCAAACAACTTCCACAAGGGAAATAAAGATATAACCCTGAAGGGACAGTTTGTTTCTTATTTTTTAAAGCAGCTTGGACAGATTCCCATTGTTATGTCTTTCTTCTCTCTGATATTGGTCTCTCTTAAAAATAACATTAGCATATGTGTTCAGCATAAACTGATAAATGTGTTTTTAACTTAATTTCATGTTCCTACTTGTCTGCGTGCTACATACAAACTCTTTTTTTTTTGCAGTTAAAGATCTATATAAGTAGCACATGGAGTGAACAGGGCACATCATGGCCCCTGTTGTACATTAAGAAATGGGCCAGGGGCTAAAGTCAATTATATAAAGCAGATTGCACATTCTCTCGCATGAAGCTTTTTTTTTTTTTTATATTTTCTGTGAGATATGAGTTCATGTGTTTGAATAGGCTGATAATGTTGATATGTACAGTAGATTTGCAAATGCAATAATTACTTGGCAGGCCAGAGGTGTGACCTCTGAGTATATTAGACAGCTTTTATTGGTTGAAATGATGATTTAGATTGGTTCATTTGCTTCTTTGCTTTCAGTGAGACATCTGAGGCAAGTTACATAGTTACTTAGGTTTACGGGTTTGTTGAAGTCACTAATCTGAAGTATAATATTTAAAGCATCACATTTTATAATACCCTGTGTTTAATCTAACTGTTAAAAATGATTTGACTGAAGCTTGTTCAAAAGTTTGGTAAGAAGTCTCTTGTGCTCAAAAAGCTGCATTTATTTGATCATAATACAGTAAAAATTACCGTTTAAAATACTTGTTTTCTATTATTTTAAAATATAATGTATTCCTATGATGCTAAGCTGCATTTTCAGCATCATTACTCAAGTCTTCAGTGTCACATGATCTTCAGAAATCATTCTAATATTCTGATTTACTGCTCAGAAACATTTCTTATTATTATCGACGTTGAAAACAGTCGTGCTGCTTTATATTTTTATGGAAACCATGATATCTATTTCTCAAGATTCTTTGATGGAAATGACAAAAGTACAGCATTTATCTGAAATAGAAATATTTTGATCAATTTAATGCATCCTTGGTAAATAAAAGTATTAATTTATTTCTTCCTTTCATAAATAATAATAAAATAATAATACTGACATCAAACTTTGGAACAGTAAAATTAGTGATGATTTTAGTCATTTTTGTTAGTCATTGTTTTCCCATCAGCATCTCATCAACCGCTCCTGAAATACCTGTTCCACTTGGATTCGATTATAGTGTGTATGGCCTACAGAAACGGATTTGTGTTAAACCACATATCCGGTGGGTTTTCAGTGTGACCTTTGGCCTCCGTGTGTGGCCTTTTCTCACATGATGAAGTGCCTGGTTCACCGAATCGTCATTTCTGGCATTAGCCGATCATTGGTTCACGTTCAGCTTCAACTCATACATACGTGTAGCGTTGTACTGTCAACATGAAGGGGATCTCTCACACTCCGACTAATAGATGGCAAATCTGCAGGGCGATGTGTTTGATGACCCGTCCGCCCACACCACCGCCATATGTGACCCAGTATGGCGAGCTGAACAGTTACTGGTCTAATTAAATTGCTTTGTGTTTCTGTATGTTTGCATCACTCTGGGTAATGTTGTTTGATTGTTTTTTAATGGCTTTTTGATGGTGTTATTGTCTGTGCCCTTTTGTCCAGGGCATTTTTTTTATGTTGACACAAACAACATTATAAAATATTCTGGAAATTGTTTAACTTCACTGAAATCATGGTGACATCTCAGAGAAACACGAGATGCTCAGAAGTGGCTTTTACATAACTATGGAAACTTGGTCTGTTATAAGTCAACATGCAGTCAAACTAAAATGGCACTTTTGCCATTTTAATTATTCTGCATTGCTGCATTTTAGCATGTAGCATCCACTTGTAGCTGTTTCACTCTAAAATATGTCTAATTATGTAAAGTGGGTTGCAAAAAACAGTAGGCCTAATGTTATTTTGGTGTTATTTATATACTATTGAAGTATTTATTAGCATTTTTAATTTTAGTTAAATATTCTGTTTATATTTTTATTTTTATTTACATGTTAGTTTTAGTCCTTTTAGTCCTTTATTTTATTTTAGTAATTATTTTTCTACTTTTCTATTAATTACATTAATTAAATATTTATATATTATTTAATTTTAGCTCTATTTCAGTTGCAAATAAAAAAAAAATCATTTTAGTTAACAACAACCAGAATTATTATAGTTCATTAAAACTAAATCTGTAACTAAAACTAAAACCATAAAAAAATTGTATTACTGATTAAACATACATTAACTGAAATAAACTAAAATTAAAAAATTTTCTCATTTTAAAACGTTTCTCATTTTAAGTTAGTTCAGTTTGATGTACTAAATCTAAAACCATAAAAAAATGTTTTGGTAACAAATAATATTTAAAAAATCTCAATTATAAAAAAATAGCACTAACAATAACAACTCTGAACAGCAGTTCATGTAATAAAAATTTAAACAAATTTATGAAAAAGTAAAGTTGTAAAACTGACAAAAAATGTGGGCAGTATAACTCAGATTATTTGGTCTAGTATTTGATGAGAAATATTTGAATTCATACTGAGATACATTTGAATCATAGATTTTGGTATCTTCCTATTTCTTGAGCACAGTTTAAGACATTATTGTGATCGCTTGCAATTTTTTTTTCTCTAGAGAAAAATATGGAAAAAGGGAGACATCTTCATTTGTTCTTTACATCATTTCAGTGCTTCCTAGGAAAATGCTTGATGTTAAAGTGATTTTTGTGATTTGTCTTTCCTATGGGTTTTCGAACTTTAAAAAAAAAGATCTTTATCATCATGAGTCACGTAATCAGAGTCAGATAGAACTACTGTAAAAAACTGGAAGCAAGTGTAAAGGATGATCAGCCCAATACGCTTAATTATACATACAGTGCATGAATATTCAAACCAGTCAGAACAGATAAGCAGCCCAAGTTTAATTAGAAATATTGCTGGAAGACATTAAGACAACAGAACACATCCGACCCCAGAGAACAGCCAAAAAGTTGGACAACTGAGTGGGAACAGGGATGCCAGATTGTGTAAAGTCAGATGATGTAATGGTCCAGAGAGCACAGGAAGAGCCCAAATGATCACAGTATTCAAAGAGAGTGTGTCATTCAGGAACGTCTGACTACGCCTGATCAGTTTACTTGGACACGCACCAGATCAAGTTGAGCAATGAACTGTGTTTGATTATTTTTAAAGTCTCTGAAAAGATGGACAATCCAGTCGGTCATAAGAGACGTCTAGCCCAAGGCCAGTCTACTTGGAAAGTGTGACAGATGCTGAAGCTCCTCAGAAACAGATGGTTTGTTTCTGCATTGTTCATCTTTGTTGGGAAATCGTAGCGTAATAGCATAAGAGATTCAGCCTTCCGACATCTGGTATCTGAGCTTGTAATTGTGACAGAGATGTATAATGTTTTGACTTCAGATGTCTTAGTTTGCTCCTCAAGTCACATTAAGAGAATGGCAGTGCTTTAAAGAAACCCCTCTGCCTCAATGCAGTGTTTATGCCAGGAACCTCAGTTGCATTTGGCTGTGATCTCACAAGCAACCAAAAACAATACTGCCAGCGGAAAGTTAAACAGCAGTGAAGGCTTTTTTCTGAATCAAATCCCAGAAGAGAATACTGTGAACTCTTATTGTCTAAATTGAGATGTTTCCTCAAAGTTGGACAAACATCGTGTCCCATTAAACATGGATGCTTGACATATAATCCAGACTCGGCAGGTCTTCTCCACTGTCAAAAATGCATCCTTATATCAAAGGGAAACACTTGATTACTTCGGCACGGGTCTACATTTCATTGACACTAGAAATGTGTTTTTACTATAGGCCTACGCTATTGATTTTAATTTAAAATAATATTGCTTATGTCATGCAAATCTGTCAGCATCATGTGACAGTTACGTATTAAGTGACATGGAAGGTTCTTTGAGGTGTTTTCATATGTGGGCTTGTGTTTTCAGTGCACTGAAAGGCCAAGCATCTGATCTTGTTGAGTGAAGTGTGCCTGGCACAGATAGATAAAAAACAAAAAAAATCACTTGACAGAGAAAAGACTTGTTTTGATTTTAAACTATGATTGGAAGGTTTTATTTCCTTTCAAAATATTCACTTAATTTAAATCAACAAGGACACATTTAAAAAGTGCAAATGAATTACCGTTAAGTATGGTGAATATAAAACTGAAATGTAACTTTTAACATTGTTATACCATGCCATACACAATAGTCAGATTTTTTACAATTATTTTATATATTTTTTTTAAATATATCTATTTATTTTATTTTATATTATGTTATTATTTTAAATATTGTGTATATTATTTTAATGTAAATGTATTTAATTCAACATTATTTAAATAGTCTGCAATAAATAGTAGATCTGCAATGCTTTTAGACAATCATAATATCAATCTGTTAAATTCCAGCATAGTGCTGTGAATTCTCTCTCTCTATCTTTAACTCTCTTTTTCTCACTCTCTCCACACTTTCTCAGTTTTCCGCTGAGGAATGAGCTGTTCACTGAAGCTGACAGTCTCTGCTGTGAAATCAATGGGTTAGGTGTTCAGAGGTGTAAATGATAGCCAGTCATCTTTGTCTGACTTTATTTGGCTGCACAGCCAAATGTCTAAAAAGCTTAGTGGCTCGTGATCTGGCAGAACTTCATAAGTATTACAACATGCATGTCAATACGTTCCCAAGTTCACCCTGAACAGGAAGCGCTGTCAATCTGGACGCCTCTCCTCTCTCAATCTTCTTCTCATGTTATTTAATTAAATAAAATCCCAATCATAAGCTTGATGCTGATTATCACCTGCTATAACTGAAAGTGCTACACAATCAAACATGTTTTGTCAGTGAACAGCTGAAGTGGCTGTAAAGGTAAAAGCATACATTAAGGTAACGCTGCCCGCAGACTAATGTTGTGGTCACTAGGCAAGGTTAAATAAATTCTTTCCGCAGGGATAGGAAAATCATGGCTCAAGTTACAGAGGTGTTCACATTAATGAAAAGATTTCCACTTCCCGAAAACCTGAGCCTGTGGTTTACCTTCATCAGAAACTGTTTTAATGATAACAGGGTGCAGTAATGCTATATTTAAAATGTCTAGTGCTCAAGTTACGAATGTTTTAAACTCAGACTGTGTGAGTTTGTCTGCAATATTTAAAAACACGGCATTTTTGTATTTGAGCTGACTTTCATACCTTGCATGCTCATTCAGACTACAGTTTTGCTTAGACTGGGTTTAATGGAGCACCAAAATATGAGTGTCTAATATGGGAATCAAGACCACATGATCATGTACTGTACCTGTCTGCTGTTCGCTCCTCACATGTGTTTTTTAACTAGATACCATAGATAACATTCAGGTGGACAAAAGGTCCATTTTAGACATATTAAATACATATCTAAAAATAGAAAATGCTATTTATTTAATATTTTATAATTTATTGACAATGTAATTTTTGTATATTATATATACAATTCTATTTATGTAGTGTTTGTATATATATATATATATATATATATATATATATATATATATATATATATATATATATATATATATATATCACTTTATAACATGCAGACTGTGTCAAAGCAACTTCACAGAAATAAACAGGAAGATAGATTCACCAATTCTAAAATTTTACACACATGCATTTACATTACATATATTTAAATGTATAAATCTATTTTATAGAAATTCATATTTACTAATTGAAAGAAAAACTTAAGTAAAAGTTTAGAGGTCAAAGGCTTTTGTAACATGAGGCACAATATTTGTGATTGATCTTAATACAGTAGCTTGCAGCACTGAAATAAATGAGGGTCAGATTATCTTTCTCCCGATTCTACAGGTCCTTCTCAAAAATTAGCATATTTTGATAACAGTTCATTATTTTCCATAATGTAATGATAAAAATTAAACTTTCATATATTTTAGATTCATTGCACACCAATTGAAATACTTCAGGTCTTTTATTATGTTTTAATACTGATGATTTTGGCATAGCTCATGAAAACCCAAAATTCCTATCTCAAAAATTAGCATATCATGAAAAGGTTCCCTAAACGAGCTATTAACCTAATCATCTGAATCAACTAATTAACTCTAAACACCTGCAAAAGATTCCTGAGGCTTTTAAAAACTCCCAGCCTGGTTCATTACTCAAAACCGCAATCATGGGTAAGACTGTCGACCTGACTGCTGACCAGAAGGCCATCATTGACACCCTCAAGCGAGAGGGTAAGACACAGAAATAAATTTCTGAACGAATTGGCTGTTCCCAGAGTGCTGTATCAAGGCACCTCAGTGGGAAGTCTGTGGGAAGGAAAAAGTGTGGCAAAAAACACTGCACAACGAGAAGAGGTGACCGGACCCTGAGGAAGATTGTGGACTGAGTCTGGAGTAGAAACATCCAGAGCCACCGTGCACAGGCGTGTGCAGGAAATGGGCTACAGGTGCCGCATTCCCCAGGTCAAGCCACTTTTGAACCAGAAACAGTGGCAGAAGCGCCTGACCTGAGCTACAGAGAAGCAGCACTGGACTGTTGCTCAGTGGTCCAAAGTACTTTTTTCGGATGAAAGCAAATTGTGCATGTCATTCGGAAATCAAGGTGCCAGAGTCTGGAAGAAGACTGGGGAGAAGGAAATGCCAAAATGCCAGAAGTCCGGTGTCAAGTACCCACCGTCAGTGATGGTCTGGGGTGCCATGTCAGCTGCTGGTGTTGGTCCACTGTGTTTTATCAAGGGCAGGGTCAATGCAGCTAGCTATCAGAAGATTTTGGAGCACTTCATGCTTCCATCTGCTGAAAAGCTTTATGGAGATGAAGATTTCATTTTTCAGCTCGACCTGGCACCTGCTCACAGTGCCAAAACCACTGGTAAATGGTTTACTGACCATGGTATTACTGTGCTCAATTGGCCTGCCAACTCTCCTGACCTGAACCCCATAGAGAAACTGTGGGATATTGTGAAGAGAAAGTTGAGAGACGCAAGACCCAGCACTCTGGATGAGCTTAAGGCCGCTATCGAAGCATCCTGGGCCTCCATAACACCTCTGCAGTGCCACAGGCTGATTGCCTCCATGCCACGCCGCACTGAAGCAGTCATTTCTGCAAAAGGATTCCCAACCAAGTATTGAGTGCATAACTGAACATAATTATTTGAAGGGTGACTTTTTTTGTATTAAAAACACTATTCTTTTATTGGTCGGATGAAATATGCAAATTTTTTGAGATAGGAATTTATGGTTTTCATGAGCTGTATGCCAAAATCATCAGTATTAAAACAATTAAAGACCTGAAATATTTCAGTTAGTGTGCAATGAATCTAAAATATATGAAAGTTACATTTTTGTCATTACATTATGGAAAATAATGAACTGTTATCACAATATGCTAATTTTTTGAGAAGGACCTGTATTTTAATCATGTATTATGTTCAGCCAACTGCTGAGTAACTCATTGTAATCACTCACTACAAAGCCTCCTTACTTACTGTACTGCAGAGCTTGTTTTTTCTAGCATCTGATACTTGGCGAGTGTTAATTTTGGACCCTGGACTGTTGTTTTGTACCTGTAATTGGATTGAATCGGTCTGTAAAACACCTCTGTAGACAGCAGATGCTGCATGATTTGATTGTATCACTGGAATGTTCTGCTTATGTCTTAAAGTCAGCTTGTTCCAGAGTGGTAGAGACAGAACAATCACTTGCAACCATTAGAAACAACATGGTTTTGCTTATTTGCAGATAACATAAATACATCATTATGGAGCTTATTATGACTTTGTAAACATGTAAGAAACATCAGGTTTATGCAAGTGTGTTATGAGTTTGTGTGCAGTCACGTTTCCTGTGCTGTGAAATTGTAAGGACTAGTCGTGATTAATGACTTTAACCTCTTACCTGTCTTAAAGGGGTGGTTTACTGTTTTTTTTCCTAGGCTTGATTGAGTTTATGGGGTGCAGTCTAATATGTGTTCATGCTTTGTTTTGTAAAAAAAAAAAAACTCATTATTTTTCATATAATTTTACCTTTATACCACACCAATCTGTCCCTTCTCTGAAAAACTCAATGAAGCGTTGCAATTGCATATCATATTTAAGCCTGAAATACAGTTAGGTATTTTTGCAGTTAATGCAATACAGCACAACACTGTTCATAAGCAGAAATCATATAGATTTACAGTCATGTTCCCTGCAAACATAATGCTAAAATTACACTTTCATGTAATAGCGCATAAAAAGCATGACAAGCAAGGCATGAAGGTCTGGTCATTGTCATATTAGGTCATATATTATAAGGATCCTGCCATATATATCCTCGATGTACATTGGTTGCTGGTTTATGCTTTGTCTTTGAAAAAATATGGGAATAGGAGATGTAGTCTTTTGATTTTCTATATATTTTTTTAAAGAAAAAAGACACTTTAAATAATCAATTTAATTTAATCAACTTAAATAACAGATTTATATAGAAATTATGGCATTTCAAACTTTTTTTTTTTTTTACATAATTCAAATTATTGCATGTATTTTTTACATTGCATGACTGCTTAAGTGAACTAAGTGAACTGTCAGGAAAATGACCGGGTTATATTTCACTACAAAATCGAAATAATATTTTATAATTGAAATGCATTCATTTATATATTTACATATTTAATATATTTAATTTAGATTGTATTTATTATAAATTCATTTTTACATTATATAAAATAAATAAATAAAAGGAAATAAATATTGCTTCCCTTGATTTTTGGGGTGAAATTTGACCTGGAATTCATCAGAAAATTATTTATTTATTTATTTATTAATTTTTTATATTTACCCTACTAATAATGATAATGTACTTAAAAAGCTCAGTTTAGTTTAAAATTGTACAAAAGCAACGTCTTGAAAACACTGCTGTTTAACACATGACACTTGAACCACATCACGCATATACAGCATGTGTGCACTTACACACACTGGAATGTCCAGATAACACACCTCTCCCCTCCTCATTTGAAACGGTTGAGTTTGGCTCTGTTATGTGGCCGTTCGTGATCTCTCATGAGCAACAGCATTTGATTAAACAGTCAGATTCCCTGCTCTGTTACAAGCTCCTCCAGTCAACATAAACCACCTGTCAGACATCACAGAAAGCAAAATAACTCTCTCTGTTTTTGCGTTTCGCTTGAACACGAAAGCAGTTTTTTAAAGTGCGATGAATAACGCCTTGGTGATGAAAACAGCTTACATTATCAATTAAATGTTAAAAATTTTGATTTTTACTTCCAGAAATTGCATATATATATGTGGGCATAGATTAATTTTTTTATCTAGATTAATCTCACTCTAATGTTGGAATTAATCTTGATTAATCTAGATTAAAATGGCTCATTTATATTCTGCCGAATGCATTCAGAATTATGTGTGATACCCAATTAAAATAATGACTAAAAGTAACGTTAAGTCTTTGAGAACAGGTTTCTCAAAAACGTGGTGCATTAGACCAGGGGCTCATCGCCTGTTTCCAAAATGCATCACAAACTGCTTGAGAAAGCTGTAAACGAATTCCACATTGCACAAGGTGCAAACAATCTTATTTGTTTCACACATAATCCGTCTGCAGCGCATATGCGTTGCGTATTTTTTTACGCAAAGATTCGGCTAGTTATACATCCGCGCTAAAATATCAAGATGAAAGTCATCATAGCTCGCGTAGTATAGACCCAGCTCCCAACCCAACTTTGAGAATAGATTAACAGCGATATTTTATATATATATGCATCTCAATAAATTAGAATGTCATGGAAAAGTTAATTTATTTCAGTAATTCAACTCAAATTGTGAAACTTGAGTATTAAATAAATTCATTTCACACAGACTGAAGAAGTAGTTTAAGACTGTGGTTCTTTTAATTTTGATGATTTTGGCTCACATTTAACAAAAACCCACCAATTCACTATCTCAACAAATTAGAATACTTCATAAGACCAATAAAAAATAAAATAAAATAGATAAAAGTAAAAAAACTTTTTAGTGAATTCCTGGCCTTCTGGAAAGTATGTTCATTTACTGTACATGTACTCAATACTTGGTAGGGGATCCTTTTGCTTTAATTACTGCCTCAATACTGCATGGCATGGATGTCATCAGTTTGTATCACTGCTGAGGTGGTTTGGGAGCCCAGGTTTCTTTGACAGTGGCCTCCAGCTCATCTGCATTTTTTGTCTCTTGTTTCTTCTTTTCCTCTTGACAATACCTCAATGATTATCTCTGGGTTCAGGTCTGGTGAGTTTTCTGGCCAATCAAGCACACCAACACCATGATCATTTAACCAACTTTTGGTGCTTTTGACAGTGTGGGCAGATGCCAAATCCTGCTGGAAAATGAAATCAGCATCTTCAAAAAGCTGGTCAGCAGATGGAAGCGTGAAGTGCTTCAAGATTTCTTGGTAAACTGGTGCAGTGACTTTGGTTTTCAAAAAACACAATGGACCAACACCAGCAGATGACATTGGACCCCAAATCATCACAGACTGTGGAAACTTAACACTGGACTTCAAGCAACTTGGACTATGAGCTTAACCACCCTTCGTCCAGACTCTAGGACCATGGTTTCCAAATTAAATACAAAACTTGCTCTCATCTGAAAAGAGGACTTTGGACCACTGGACAACAGTCCAGTTCTTCTTCTCCTTAGCCCAGGTAAGACACCTCTGATGTTGTCTGTGGTTCAGCTAATTCCTTGACACATCGGTGTGTGGTGGCTCTTGATGCCTTGACCCCAGCCTCAGTCCATTCCTTATGAAGTTCAATCAAATTCTTAAATCAATTTTGCTTGACAATCCTCTTAAGGCTGCAGTTCTCTCGGTTGGTTGTGCATCTTTTTCTTCCATGCTTTTTCCTTCCACTCAACTCTCTCTTAACATGTTTGGATACAGCACTCTGTGAACAGGCAGCTTCTTTGGCAATGAATGTTTGTGGCTTACCCTCCTTGTGAAGGGTGTCAATGATTGTCTTCTGGACAACTGTCAGATCAGTCTTTCCCATGATTGTGAACCAAACCGAGAGTCCATTTTGAAAGCTCAGGAAACCTTTGCAGGTGTTTTGAGTTGATTAGCTGATTGGCATGTCACTATATTCTAATTTGTTGAGATTTTTTGTCAAATGTGAACCAAAATCATCACAATTAAAAGAACCAAAGTCTTAAACTACTTCAGTCTGTGTGCACTGAATTGATTTAATACACGAGTTTCACAATTTGAGTTGAATTACTGAAATGAACTTTTCCACAAAGTTCTAATTTATTGAGATGCACTTCTATATACTGTACATACTGTAATTTGAAATATTACATGTAAGTGTCACATTGCAAGACTGCTTAAGTAAATAGCAAAAAAAGTTACATTTATTTTAGTTAGTTTTAATAATTTTATTGTATTTTTGTCATTTTTTTATATATATTTTTAAATAAACTAAAATAAAGTTAAAACTAACTTTAGTTAAAATAAACTAAAAATTAAAATACTTTTAAAGCATTTATTAATCTTATTTAATGCAAATTTTAGTACAGTATTAAAATCAAAATATTTATATTTAATGGATCTGACTGAGTTAACAACAACAATGAACATTTGTATTTTGATTAACTAATGTTAACAAAGATTAATGAATACAGTAACAAATTCATTGCTCATTGTAATTTAGTGCATAACTAATGTTAACTAAGGGGGCCTCAATGTAAAGTGTTAGCATTTTTATTTATTAGTTTTAGTTTTCTGTAGTTTTGGTTAGTTTAGTACTTCAAGTTAAACTAAATGAAAACAAGGAGATAGATCATATTTAAAGTTTAAGTTTATTTATATTTAATTTTATTTAGTTAATATTTATTTTATTTCAAGTAAGATTTTTCATGGTTTTAGTTAACTTTAATCAACTACCCATTTAAAGATGTCATGTATTTTTTTTTCTATAGCTATGCAGAGAAACTGGTTCAAGTTCAATGTATTCTTTTATTGAGTAACCAGTTTTGGATAATTGATAATGTTCATAATGTTAATAATAGAATAATATGTGAACCTCTTGTTAGACAGATTAAGTAAAAATTTCCTGGGACAAAGGGTTGTCACAGTGTTACCCCCACACATTCTGGTATGAATTTCATTTCTTTCCATTTTTAGACTTTAATTTTGTCAGCAAGGGATATTGGAGAGGAAAACACAGCTGTGGTTTAGGAACTGAGAAGATTGACTTCTGTGATTTCGCTGTTGACGCTTATTGCGAACAGTTGTTGCGCCCAACACAAAGCCGGAGAAAAGCAATGTTTTCATTAGTTTAAGACAAAATAGCACAGTAGCTAAATCAAGCCTATGCGTGACTATAAGAACCAGACCTTTCTGATCTGATAAGGATCGGAATTTGAGTGGTTAGATCGTCAAAGCTGAGAAAAACGATACACTTCAATTATCTGATTTCTTAATGTTAACGTAACGGGACAGCTATAGGGGAGAGCATAGAAGACATTTAAGACCCCGGAGACCTCAA
Organism: Carassius gibelio; assembly: GCF_023724105.1. Lineage (NCBI taxonomy): Eukaryota > Metazoa > Chordata > Actinopteri > Cypriniformes > Cyprinidae > Carassius > Carassius gibelio. Next base: position 15,821,597 of record NC_068384.1, on the reverse strand, counting down.
TTGCATCCAGATCCAAGTTTTTATTCTCGCAGTTGTTTCGGTTATGATAATTGTCCATGTGACAGTTCATCAAATGCTGACAGATAAAAAGCATGAGAGGCCCCTTTCGTCAGTGTCTTCATCTCTGAGCCATCAGCCTCAGTTCCTCATGGTGTTTAAGGCCTCTGTTGGTGAAGAACATAGTTACACTTGTATTTATAGCCATTGTACTTTGGTCTTTTGTAACGTGAAAGTGTGTAGCGCAGTAAGACACAAGAGGTCAAAGATGATGTCACAACTCACTATTTTCACTATGTTGACATCATTACAATAGGGGAAGTTGAGCCGAAAGCCTTATATGATATAGAACAGACCACATGAGAGTAAGAGAGAGCAATAAAAAGAGAATGTTAGAAGTTAGGTTTGTAGAAAGCAACTTCCAGTACACTTGTTACAGTGACCTTTAACCTCTGGAAAGGCATGTTACAGGTTTTATACAAGTTTATACAGTTTCTAATTTAAGCATCAATAAGATCCTGGCGTTTACGTTGGATAATAACTTCAACAAGTTCCTCAGTCTGTGAAAACAAACAATAATTGTGTGTATGCTTATGTATTTACAGCTGAAGTCAACAGTGCACTCCGTCCTGGAGGGAATTTGAAGCAGTAATGTGAAGCACATTTTTGTTACAACATTTAGGCGAAGTGTGTAATTTCAGCGGGAATAAATGAACTTGTAAGACTGCTTGTTTTCAAAAAGGTTTTGTTGCTTTGTTCATCAGGATACTGGAACAAACGGAAGTTAAGACGTAGAAGTTAAAACGTACACTATTTAAACGTTTGAGGTTGTTGCTATTTTTTTTTTACTTTTTGGAAAAAGGTTTCAGCAAGATTTTGCATTCATTATAGATAGAAAAATTGTGGGGAAACACCTGGTCAGTGCATAGTTTTCTGAATAGATTTTAATTGCATTATAACTATAAACTAAGTTTTAGCTTGTTTTTACAAACTGACCGACAGTATATGTAGAATGTATGTGTTGTGTTAATCGACAACATGTCACAGACTTTAAAAGAATAGTTCCCCCAAAAAGATGAATTTGGAATTTGCTGAAAATGTAGTCACCCTCAGGCAATGCATGATGTACTGTAGATGAGTTTGTTTCTTCACCAGAACAGATCTGCTTTACATCACTTGCACACCAGTGGATCCTCTGCAGTGAATGGGTGCTGTCAGAAAGAGAGTCTACAAAAATCTACAAATAATCCACACAATTCCAATCCATCATTTCTTACAAACACTTCACAAGATGTTAACTGATGGACTGGAGTTGTGTGGATTACTTGCGGATTATTTTGATGCTTTCAACAGCTGTTCTGCTCATTCTGATGGCACCCATTCACTACAAAGCGATCCATGATGTTGAATTTCTCCAATTCTGTTCCGATGAAGAAGCAAATTCATCCTCAGTTTGGAAGGCCTGGGGGTGAATAAATTTTCAGCAAATTTTCAGTTTTGGATGAACTGTTCCGTTAAGTTGAACTGAACCTTGAACATTCCTGTAAGGATGCCGAATGCTTTAGATTTAGTAAAGTGAAACGCACCGTGGAAGTGAAACCATGAGACCCTTTCTTGACAATCTTTCTAATAGAGGTTGAATCAGCAGGGGTTGATTAACCTGGAACAATAACAATAATGCCAACAAGAAAAGTGTGTCTGCGACACGAGCTCGTTATCATCCCTCTCTCCTGCCTCGCTCAGGTATGGTTTCTATTTCACAGTACCTAAAGAAGAGAGGAGGGAAAGAGCTTGATGGAAGTGATTTAGTGCCCAGGGAACAGAGAGAAGGAGGGGGTTAATCGGTTAACCAGAGGAACAGAGAGGATGGGGTCTGGCAACCGTCAGGGAGGTATTCCCTCAGATGCTTTGTTCTGACTTTCATATACATGAACAGGAGTGATGCGAGGTGCACAGATATAAACACTTCATTTGCATATGTCTGTGGGCAATGGATTTGCACCTAATCCAGATCACTTTAAATGGAAAATTGTCCTGGTTTCTGCATCACAGACGTAGTGCTGGTTTCACACCTCTTTCTACTGCCTAGGTCAAATTACTGTGTAAGTTTGGCTCATATGGACTTCTATTAGCGTGAATCTCATAAAAACTGCCACGGCAGTTGCTTGATAGTTATGAAAATAAATTAAATATTTTCCCCAACCCCAGAAAATATATTTCCCATTACTATATAGCACACAAAAATTATTATTTCAATTGTGAACTAGCTCTAAAACACATCATAATATTTGTTGTAATAAATTTAATTAATGCCATTTATATATATATATATATATATATATATATATATATATATATATATATATATATATATATATATATATATATCTAGGTAAGATTTTTTTAAATATAGCTGGAGTCTTCAGCAGGGGGTCCACCAATTGTTGTTTAATCTAAAACTAATGACATATAGTTTCAAAACTATATTCAGCAAAATTTCTATATTACTTTAATGGGAATTGTTACATTGTCATGAAAATAATTTCACATGAAAAATCTACTAAAATGTACTAAAAATGCTTCAATTTTTTTTTTGTTTTAGTTTAGTTTAGTTTGTTATCAAATGTAACCCGGACATTTCTTTGTTGAAATTATTGAAATATATTTTAAAGTTCATTATAACTTCATCTTAGGATTCTCCCGGGATTCTACAAAGGTCTGATCTGAAAGTAATTTGAGTCAATCGTTCAGAAACCTCAGTAATGAAAACAGAATTGTTTTATGTAAGACATTTACACATCTCTCCTGACTTCAGGTCCTCCGGGGAAACGTGGTCGGATGGGCAGAACCGGCGACCCTGGTGAGTGCAATCTCTTCATTTCTCTTCCTCATGCCTGATCTAGCACTTTTCTGTAAACATTGTTACTAGTGTGCATAAACTCATAAACATTCGATGTGACTGGGAGGAAGTCCTCGTTGAATGTTGTTTTGATTCACTGTAGACCCTCAGATGATTCAGAGGTATTAAACTCAGACTGATGATGACTCAAGCCATACAAATTAAGATGGTGATGTATTTCTATGTAAGCTGTGCGGTGGACACATATGGCTCTCAAGGGCACAGACTGAGAGAGCTTTTAATGCAGCGTTCCCATACAACTGGCATTTGGACAGAAGGACAATTCTTTACATCTGTTTTTCAAACTTGTTCCAGCCTCGCTGCTCTGGGAGAGGAACTTCAAACATTGGCAGAACACTTTATTTACATAGAGATAGTGGGTCATTTTGTCACTAAATCTGCTAGATGTGGTTCTGTTTAGCTGTGCCTGCTTGTTGTAGTTTGGGTCGTGAAGTGGGCAGGAAGAGTCGAATGTTGAGACAACACCATTGCACAACAGTCTGTTTGTTTCTCTAGTGTGAGGGAGAAAATTGGATTGGAAAGCTGGAAGATATTTAGCAGACTAATCAGCGCAAACATAAGGCAGGTCGTATGCGTCCATGATAATTCAAAAGTTAAAAGCGCTTGTTCAATTAGAACCCTCGTCAATTAAATGATTAATCTTTTTTCTAAACAATTTTGATAACCGTAAAACACATTCACATTATTTTTCTCTTTGAACATCTTACTTTTAAATGCTTTCCAAATGGTGGGGCCATTTTCGTTTACAATGGTCAGAACTTGACTGTGCTGAGTGAACGTTATCTTTTAAACTCTGCCAGCATCTAGATGCGAGTAAATGTCTCGTAAAACTTTCTGCCTCGTAAAACCTCAACACATCTTTTAAACCTCTTTTTCTCCTCTGAGGGTCATAACGCTGACGAACATTTCAGAAAAAAAGATTTAGAGGTTTACCTTTTGTTAAAAAAGTGGAAGCGTAATTTTGTATTATTGAAGTTAAACTGAAAGTTAAAAGACATTTGGATTCTTTTAAATGTCTCTTTGTTGATGTTCTTTTATTTTTCAGGACCCCCTGTAAGTAACCTGTCCTCACACTTCAAAATAATGACATGTTGCAGATATGGGCTCTGTATTGTGGTAAGGCAGATAAAACATTTAAAGGGTGAGACATACAGTAAAACCTGAGAAACGGCCTTCAAGTTCTTTTTTTTTTTTTTTTTTTTTTTTTTTACATTTTAGAATATTTGCACCAGTTAATCTGACATTAAAGGGTTAGTTCATCCAAAAAAGAAAATTATGTAATTAATGACTCATCCTCATGTGGTTCCAAACCTGTAAGACCTCCGTTCATCTTCGGAACACAGTTTAAGATATTTTAGATTAAGTCAGAGAGCTTTCTGTCCCTTCATTGAAACTCTGAAGCATCAAAAATGAATTTTGATCCAAAAATAACAAAAATTACAACTTTATTCAACATTGTCTTCTCTTCCGGGTCTGTTGTGAGTGCGTTGACGACGCTGCTGACATACGACGCTGCTGACAAATGATTCTGCTGACGTGTACTCGGGTGCGCGCAATAACAAAGATAACACATCAGCAGTGTCGTACGTCAGTGTTGTGAACGGTGTTGTGTTATTTTTTGGACCAGCATTTTTTTTCGATGCTTCAACAAATTCTAACTGACCCTCTGATGTCACATGGACTACTTTGATAATGTTTTTCTTACCTTTCTGGACATGGACAGTATACCGTACATACATTTTCAATGGAGGGACTGAGAGCTCTCGGACTAAATCAAATTTTTTTGGGTGGACTAACCCTTTACATTTCTAGAACCTTCAAATAATTATACAAAATAATTGCATGCTAGAATTAGCATTCTTCTGAGATTCCAGAATAAAGCTTAAATAATAAAGTTCTGAAATATTCACTTCAGAGCAGCCGCAAGCTTAAAACTATAGGAGATCTGGTGCTTCTGATATTAAAGTTTTAGAATATTCAAACCAACATTAAAGTTCTGGCATCCAACAAAAGTGTAACACAGAGTAAGAACAAGTTGCAAACTGTCTGTCACCTGCTTTAGATTTAGGTTAAAACCAAGCTGTCAACATCTTGTTGCAAATAGATATATGGCTTCGAATCCATAGTTTTAACAGGCTGTCATGAAGATTTCATTGATCTGTTTAATGCTTGCAGATGTCAAATTATGTGACGGCTTTCAACATTTTAACAGTTTAGGTTGGTTTGCTAACTTTCACGTTTAGTTTGTGGTCTTCTGTAGAGCAGAGGTCCACCGGTTTATTTACTCAGAAGTCTATTGCAATGTTATGAAACCCTAAAACACTTTTCATTTATAATCCTGCAAAGTGCTTTTATTCCAACTAATAAACACATAAAACAGAGCTGAAAGACTGACAGGTTGTGTTTTTCTATTCAAGTTTTGCAATGTGTAAGTATGATCTTCAAATTCAAATTGGTTATTGCGAATAATTTACTTTTTATCACACTGGATTTTAAAATATTTGTTTTTTTTTTTAAGCTGAACATAGATTCTATTGAGATTATGAAATCTGTCATGATGCTACATTGGGATATAATCTTTTTTTAAATTTTCATCTACTTGTAGGTCCTTATTTATACATTATATCTCATTTTTCTTTGCACAGGGCACACCTGGGCGAGACGGTTACCCGGTAAATGTCCTTTAAATTATCTAGTTTCTTCTTGGGTCTTAATCTCCATTTTTATGGAGGTCTTTTTCTAATTGCTTCACCTCCAGTTGACTTGCTCTTCATCTCTGTTTTTTTTTTTCATTTCTGTCTCACTAAATATCTGTGCAGTCCCCAGCTAACAGAGAATGTCCACATAATAAAAAGATAACTAAACCGTAGAACATTTTAGCAAATCCTTCTTGAAGCATATTTTTGTTCGCAGTGTGATAGAATATATATTTTTAAGAGGAACACGAATTACACAGCTTATACAGGGAGAGAAGTGTTAGTAATAGTGTCTAAAGTAAGCACTAAAACGTTTCAAACACTCTTCATAATCGACACCATCGTCTCTGATGAAGAATGAACCTCTTTCGCTGCTATTTCAGCAACATGGCCCACAATGAAGCTGAGTTTCCTGGAATGAGAGAAAGCGCTCCTGGGCTCAATTACGCTGGAATGGTGTTTCTCTGGTGAAACCGCTATAGATTCATCCCTTTGGCTAAATGTGTGTCCAGGACAGCAGGCCAGAAACACTTAGGACTTTTAGTTTATAATTTCCAGCTTTCTTGAACCCTGAAATGGAAAGCACTAGGAAAGCAGCCGGGCGTAGACAAAACATCACATGTGAACTTTGACATATGGGCAGAGGTGCCCTGATCTCATAAAGTACATCACACATCTGATGGTTGTTTTCTGATAACTCGACTTTGATTAGAGTAGTTTGTTTGTGTTCAAAATAAAAAGAAAAGACATTTGCTTGGTAAACTGTGAGTCATAATAATTGCATCTTGTATTTCATTTATAAAACAAGCCCCAGTCAAACAATCAATAGTCTTTTTCAGTACCTCTGTTTATGTAGATACAAACATGAGATCAATTCTTGGGGTCCAAACAGATTTCCATCTGAACTGGATCATTGTTTTGATTGTATGATCTACTGTAGAAGTGGTCTGGTGGCCTCTAGTGGCTGTCAGTGGAACTGCGGACAGCAGAATGATAAGCAGCAGGCTGTTCTGGAACATGTCAAGGTGAACCTGGGGTCAGATTGTGGTTAGTCGCAAAGCGAATGAGGCTCTGTACCTTGTTTTGTCTGGATCTTAATTGTGGACCCCATGGTTTGGTTAGTTTGGCTCCAGATATCAAGAGATGTTTAGTTAACAAGCCTTACTCACCTCGCGGCGTGAAGTATGAGTTCAATAAGAGTATATTTGTCTGGGAGTTCTGAGTAAGCATTACTGTGGCTCTTTAGCCAGTTATACTGCAGATATTATTTATTACATTACCACTTCCTGTTCCTGTACCCATTATCTCTACTATCGTCAAAGTAAATTAGTGATGTCTGAACTGATATGCTGTGGCGTATCTGCTGTAAGATCAGCCTCTAGATAGAAGTCTTTGCCAGGCTGGGTCAGTCATGCCCAGCAAATTAGTATCAGAGGTACACTCATGGTTTTCCCAGATTTGTACGTCTGCTGGGAAAAGTCCTTGGTTAATTATAGACAGGTGTGTGTGTGTGTGTGTGTGTGTGTGTGCGTGTGTGTACATGCAACACACACTCATTCTTGAGAACTCATTATTGGTCATATTTCACTATAAAATCATAAAAAGTTGTTTTTTTAAATTGTTTATTATGTATATATGTAAACATAAGCATACATTTTTATGCAAAAATAAATACAGGAATAAAATCTCATGCTCATAGCTGTAGTAAAGTAATAAAAGTCCTGTTCAGACACAATGAAATCAACGAACTGTTCATTTAAATACACTAAAATCATAAATTAACTTTAATTATTTATTTCAATAATGGGAATACTATATTTGCATAAATAAATTAAATGTATGTATTTACTTCTTTATAGTTAAATAGCTCATGCTATTTATGCTGTTCAAATACATTAATAATTAATTAAGTCATCCATTATTATTGCTGTTATTAAAGTCTATTTAATGACAGTTTCATAGACATAAATGATTAAAATTACATTTCATTCATTTATTCAGTGCAATAATGGAAATGCTATATTTTTCATTAAAAAATCATTTGTATACATATATATATTATTTGAGATTATTTATTTATTTATTATTTATTGCAATGGTAGAAATGTGATATTTTTAGTAAAAAAAAATTAATGTTTTAAAAAAGTTTTAAATTATATAATTGCAAATATATGCACATTCAAATTATATGTATCATTTAACTGAGGTTAACTCCTATACAATAAAGGATTTAGACAGACTCAAAAAATAAATAAATAAATAAATGAAGACACCTGAAGCTAGCACGTTGTTTGGCCTCATTGGGCTCAATAGTAAAACACCTCACTATGTGTGAGTAGATCAGATTTCCTAAACTGGAGCATGTCCATTAGCATCTGCCAAGCCTCTGGAACAGAGCGACAGGTGCGTGTGTGTTAACTCGCCCCAAATCCACATCCTTTATGGTGTACAACGCAATCTCAGAATGCTTTCGGCCAGCAAGTGTGAAACATACGCTAGTGATTTCACTCCATTCACCAGCAATAGCCATCTTTTAAACAATCCCCTTTACTCCCTCATAACATGATTTTTCTTATCCTGTAAACTAGTTTGACAAACAGTTTGTGTTAACTTACGTCATATGGCGAGGGTTATTAATTAGAAAAAGCAGATGATTTCAAGTAAATATAACTGACATTGTTACACTAATGCTTATATACATTTGATGGAATCCAGGTAGATCCAGGTTAATTCTGTTCTGTAAGTGCACTGGGTTAATGTTACTCACATGTGTGAACCCAACATGTGTCTAGATGATTTGCCATTGTTCTTATGAGCTCAGGTGGTGCCCACATGCTGTCTGTGCTCATTTGAGGCCGTGATTTGATTAGCAGTATCGTAAACAGACTGTATTACATGCAGACGCTGCTGAGAGCGGCTCTCATGAGACTGTTGTTTAGGTTCTCTCATAAATAATCCCTTTGGATATGAGCGTGTGATGGATAGGGTGACTCTTTTTTCCGAACATGTCCTGGCCAGGATTTCTAAACTTCCTAAAATGTCCTGGTTATGCTTGTTTTATTGTTTTCATTCTTGCTGAAGGACTGAAATGTAGTCTGAACAGTATATATAACTGACCAGTCATGAAATGCAAGAAGATGGCATTAACAGAAAATATTTAACAGCAATGTACTAAAAATAGAGACATTTTTCCTTTGCGTTGCTGAAAATGTAAAAACAATCTCATTCACACAGATCTGCGAAAACGACTAAAAATGCTGTATTTTTCATGCCAGGCCAGTAGTTGGCAATGTCACATTGTAAAGAAATACTACACATCTGCGCACATACATAGACTGAACACACAATGCGCATGACATCACTGTTTTCACAAATTTGCAGTTTGCATGGAGATGATAGCAGGAGCTATAGTTTTCAAAAACGTTCACTTTGAAACCCGTTTTAAAAATGTAGCATTTTCAGGCCACCAAAATGCATTCAAAGTTTTCTATTTTTAGTTGAAAATGGATTCATGTAAACAGCCCCTTAGAAATCCTGGCCAGAACATGTCTTAAAAAAAGGAGGTTGTATGGTCATACTGCTGATGGAGATAGCTTGTTAAGAAAGATCGAGTTGGCACTTTTATTTCCTCCAGAAAATTTTAAATCTGTTTTAGAAATGTCTAGTATAACAGTTCTTGTTTACAGAATAACAGAGCAGAAATATGCCATATGAAGGCTTTCTATGAATATTCTTGACATGGTAATGTTTCATTTTGAAATCCAGGAATATCTTTCTTGGCAGCCCGGTGGGAGTGAAATGGATGTCACATATCCCAAAGTATTTCCATGTACTTGAAGTATAAAGCAGTCCAATAAACGATATACCCTTCAGAGAAGAAAGGAGAACAGAGAGACGTGGAGACTTCATGGACATTGGATCCAGATGAGGGGTTGTCTCGTCTCACAGAGCCACACAGGGATGAGTTTGTGGTTCTTTTTGGCAGAAAAATGAAACCTGAACAAAAAGGGGGTTTGCATTGTATACATCTCTATATATATATTACACATTTTGCCTGCCATCAAAAATTCGATAGCACTTTACTCAACAGTCCTGTTCCTCATGTACATACTATGTACTTATTATAGTAATTACAATAACTATGTAATAACTAGGTACTAACCCTGAACCTACCCCTAAACCTAACCCTAACCCATGTAGTTACCTTGTATTACCAGAACTTTCTTAGATAAATACACTGTAAGTACACTATAAGTACATACAAGCACACGTACTGTAAAATAAAGTGCAACCAAAAATTATATTACATTTCAAGTGGTTAAATTATTTCTCTGTTACGAAATAACCCCTAACCCCAAAATGTAGGTTTATGGGGTTTTTGATTACATTTTTTGCAACAGTTTGCAAGTGGGATAAGAAAAATCTTTTATCAAATTTAATTTGATATATATTCTCTAAAAACTAGTCTTAATGTCTTGTGCATTATTATTCAAGTAAATCACATTTTGATATTTTTACTGGAAAAGTAGTAGTGCATTTAAGGGCTTAAAACCAGATATTGGCAATGAAAGATGGGTCGTTTCTTCACTGTCCAACCCAAACACAATCTCTTAAGTAGGTGAAGGCAGTCAAAACCTGTGAAAGATTCTTTTGATTAAAACATCTAAGTCTTGATTTGACTCAAAGGGCCTATCGATACAATCCCTCCAGATTTCCCACAAAGCACCATTGAGCCCACCACGAAGTCCAGTTTTAGCAGGAATGCTTTTGTAGGCCTGAACTCAAAGCGTTTCGATTACCCTGTGATGAATTTACGATTTATAGCAAAGTTGAAAAACTTAACACTGGCAAAGGGCAGCAGACAAAAAAGTCATTATTTCATTTTCTCGAGCCTTTACTGGTAATCTGAATCCTCTTTCGCAGTTCTTTGCTCTTTGTGGTTAAATATATGTGGTAAATCTGTGCTACTCTGGAATGTTTTCCCGCTGTTCCTGCTCGGAATTCAGCGGTGCACACAACAAAATAAAATATCCAGGATTAATCTTCTTTTAATTGTTTTCTAAGAGGTTTTTTCTTGGAGGTTTCGTACTTAGTTTGGCCAGTCAGTCTGTTGCAGGAGAGAAATGAAAAGCAGGTTTAGGAATAACGGATGGATTTAACTTTTTCATGGTTAAATTCACTCTTCAGGGGGTCATAAATTGAGTTGTGTTAGTTCATGTGTGGCATCCATATGGACCTTGAGTGTGTGGCAGATAGCAAGATGTTTGGAAATTTGAAGGATACATTCTTGAATCATAATATGAGTGATGTTTGTTCATGAAAATTCAAGAGTGGCTTATTTTTTGGTTGTTTTTCTGAGATTTTTGAGAAAGAAAACCTTTAATCCCCCAATCATTTTGATGGATTATTCAATTACAAATGCAAGAGTCTTTGGCCCTGCGGGTCAACAGATTGAGACCCAGCAATAGTGACCAGTGGGAAGACCGATCTCCTCCTCACAATGATGAGCTTAAAGGGTCTCAGACCCTGAGTACTATAGTCATAAATCAGAGTTTAATGTCTTAGCCGATTCATTGGTTTCTCTTTCAGGAAGTCTGCTGGCATTGACCTGTGCACATGGTGTCTGCTCAGCATGAGGAGACACTGCAGAGAGCAAGCCATGTAAACGCTCCCAGATGTATGAGTAGAGCTTCCAGCACGTCCTCAAAACAAATGTCCTGTCCTTAACATACCTCTGGGAATGCTTAAAATCAAGGATTGTTCATTGTCCAAAATGGACTCGTACATCTTTTGTCTGTTAATTCAAAGGCAGAAGCTTAGCATTCGTTATTTTTAGCCCAGGATGTTCTCTTACTTTTGGGGACAGACACTTCGTTGAAGTTTGAAGGGCCTGTCTTGGACCTTGTGTTAATTTCAAACGCACGCAAAATTGTACATTTGGTGAACTCTGGCCTGCAAATTCATATAGTTTACTGAATGGCACTTATTTTTAATTCCTTTCAAAGAATGACGTTATGGAAATACAGTACAGTTTGTGATCAATGTAAGTTTAAAATACAAACTTTAAAAAGAAAAGCTACTTTGAAAAAAAAATGGGTTTAGGATTTACTCTGAAAGAATTGTTAATCATAATTTTATAGTTACTAAGAATATTAAGCAACATGTGAAATTTTGAAGTATATAGACTGAAATAGTTTTTTCTTGTCAAATGTACTGCAGTAACCTGTGTTTTATTTAAGTGCACGTAAAGTTGTGGTGAAATGGAGTATAATTTTTTTTTACACGAATTACTTAATTACTAGTGCTGTCGTTTGCTAATATATGCATCACTGTCATGCTTACTGTTAGTTCTTAACAAACTTCTAACCCAAAATAATAAAACTTTATTTGTTTTCTGTGATTCCACAGCATTGTGTGCACTAGCAGCAAATCATGAGTGTCTGAGTGACTAGAGACCTTACACATGGCTCTGCACCAATCAGATTGAGAGGGAGAGGTAGATTTAAAATTCAGTGTTCTGGGTTTTAGAGATAGAGAGGATGTTGTAGTTGTTTCAGGCTGTGCTGAACAGTTTTCCTATCTGCATAGTTTCTCAATCTTTCCTAAGTGCTACTTTCTTTTTCCTCCCTGCAGTAAAAGTAGTAGTCCAATTTAAGTCCAATTTGACTCTACACTCTCTACATTCCACCCTAACAGACACACACATAAAAAAGTGGGGATAAACTGAGGATGCATATTTGATGTGGGATTGTCACAAGCTTTTGAGACAACTAAAAAAGGGCCAGAAATTGTATTGATATATGTTTCAAAGTTCAAAGGTCTCTGGCATTTTGATGACCTCCCACAATTCTTTCAAAAGTATGTGATTTATCTCACACTGCTACTTTTAGAATAAGTCTAGGTGCTTCATGACACTTTTAAATCAGACTTCTCACCTCTGACCTTCAGAACAAAAATAAATCCTGGAAGGTCTCCTTTTACACAACTACTATGAGTGGTTATACTGGACACTGTGTTGCTCCCGTTACAAGCTTGCTATAAAATAAAAGTTGTAATAACTTATTTTATACTGCCAGTTTGGCACATCCTTTCTATTTTTGACAACTGCACAATTTTTAATTTCCTGGTCTGACTTAAACTGATTCTTAAACAACATAAATGGACTGTGATGAATTTTATTTGTTAAATATTGAAATGCCAATTATTTATTAGATTGTCATTTATTTATACCCTTATGTATAATGCACATATCTGATCAGTATAACTGATAAAACACATGGAAAGGCAGAGGCTACTACAGTGCCAAACTATTTTTTAGATCATTGATTACCCTTGCATTTGAATCTTTACCAAGTCTGTAAGACTAATCTTAAATTTTGGTGGCAATAACAAGATTGTATGTTGAAAGTCAAAAGAAACTGGTCTGACTCCAGTCCTCATCTTAAAAATGGAGGAATGACATCATGGCCTACCATTTAATTCTCTGTTTCTCTCCTGATCTTTATCTTTTGATTTACCTCACACACTTCCCTTCAGAGTTTATCTGCACTTTCCCTTTTTATGACCAGCTGTCTGTGGACTCCTGGGGTTTAATCGTCTGTTTTTCTCTTTTTCCACTGTTCAGGGTCCACTCGGTCTGGATGGCAAACCTGTGAGTATTCCAGAGCTTTAAAGAGACAAGATGAGAATTTGTGTGTGTGTGTATTAAAAGGTACACAACTGTAACTGATATGATACCCTTTTAAAAGATGCTAATCTGTACAGTTTTTCCTTTAAGGCACTAATGTAAACCATTTAGGGGTAAACAAGGTGCAAAGATGTGTCTTTTAGCTGTTGTTCCATCCCCAGTGACAAAATCTGCCATATAAATCTGTCTTTTTGTTGGGAATATAAATGATGCCTCAATTGTGTAACTTTTCTAAGCAATCAGAATTATGATGTTTGAGTAGCGGATGTTAAAATGACAGACTTACATTGAAAGAGGGACTTGAACAATAATTAGAGACCACAGTGTCATAGAGACTTAGAGGTGGGCTCTTTTAAGCTCTTTTTGACTAGAAATGTAATAATTGATTTGTTTATTTGCAGGGTATGCCTGGACCTAAAGGAAGCCAGGTACATGCAATTTTATATTTCTACTGTGCAGTGAAGTTTATTGTCTGATATTGTAGACAAGTGAGTGCTACTTCATACAGAAGGTTAATGGAAGTAAGTTACAGTATAAACACAAATCTGCAAGCTGTTCATTCACACTGTGTACAATTATGGTTTTAGTTATGCATGGCATCAGGGTGATTAAACCCCTTATTTAAGTTTTCAAGTCATCTGTCACCTCTGATATAGGGTCACACACTACAAAGTGTCTTTTACCTTGTATGTCTATTATCCGCAAATGAGATGGAAATAATGGATTATACAACAAACGGAGCAAATTCACCATTGTTAGCTTGTGCTGTTGCAGGAAGGCAGTCGATTATGAACCCTGTCACACTCTTTAGCACTCTGTAAGACTAATCTTAAATTTTGGTGGCAATAACAAGATTGTATGTTGAAAGCCCATTTGTCCAATGTAACGTAAACCCCTTCTTCTGGAAAGCAGACCACCTCAAAACGCCATTCTTCTGCGGCTTCCTCTGAAAGACAGTTGTTTTGTTTTGACTCACATGAAAGAAAGTCTAAGGTGGTCTTAAAGTAGGTCTTATTCAGGCCGAAAATGTTGTGATGTGCATCATAGAATATAGATTTAATTCACATGTGACACAGATGTTGTTTAGATGACAGTGTGAACAGCAAGAATCATTTTAATTTCAGCCTTTGCCACTTTTGGAATGTGACTTCAGTGTTAACAGTAATTCATTTAACATTTCACATTTTATTCCACCCAAACACACACTAATTTATTTATTTATTTATTTATTTAACCATTTTTGTCTTTACATCATTACAATTCTCCCCTTTTTTTTGCCTACTTACCCTCATAATTATTCAACATGCACTTTGCATCAGCTTCACTAGCATTGCCTCTGTTTTTCAAAGCAGTGTGTTGTACACATGTAGATAAGTTTCGAAGCCTCGTCAGTTCAGACCAGTGTCTCAAATGGATCACAGTGAGAAGGTCATGTAAGCAAACTCATAATAATTACAGATTTGTGCAGAAAACTTCCTTATCATTTCCACTCACATACTTTCTCTCAAACCAGTTTCTTTATGTTCAGTCAGTTGTACTTTCATCATATTCCCAGACTCTTGACCATGTTATTTGCAAATGACTTTTAAGATCAAAGATTCCAGTTATATCTAGTGCAGATGTGAGGTGCAGCCTGTACTTTCAGTTGAAAAAGATGACTTAGAAAATACTTTGAAGATGAGATACATGTGAAAGTTAGAGGATACTGAGATGCTAAAGACTCTTAGTGACTGACTTAGACTGACGTGGTATGTTTCTGAACTATGCCTTAGACTTATGTCATGTCAGCTTTTCATTTTGGACAATTTTTCTAATCATCACACCCACCTCATTTATTTCCAGGGGTTGCCAGGACCAAAAGGAGATAAGGTACATTTGGTATCTTTTTTTTTTTTTGTCAATACTGTACGGCACACTCTCACTCACATACCCAGGCTGCTTTGTTCAGCAAACAGATGTTTTCCGATTTCTAAAACAACTCACAAATTTCATTTGCATTGGCTTTTGTCTTCAAACACGTTTTGGAGGGGATGTAAACCGTGTGTCAGGCATGAAATGAGAGAAACAAGAAACCTGTGGTAAATGAAGACTGTCTTGAAGTCTTTTCCTGATTGCAGTGAAAAAAATAATAAAAATAACAATTGCACAGCAAAGCAAAAACATGGAGCCTCAGGATGTTTTTCCTCATTTATAGTAATTAGTATATTAGTAGAGTCTTTTCACTGATTTCATTAATATGCTCTCTTGTTATAAGATAAAGGTTAAATTATGACTGAAGCTGATTTGATGAGTTAATTAATCTGGTTAGTGGGTCAGGAAGCAGTGTTTTAAACATCATTAAGTAATATTTCATACATCTCACTTTCAACAACATTTTCACTTTCGGTGTTGACAGACAAATGGCAAACAACCACATAAGCACCTTAGCAATCATCCACACACAGTCAAGAACCGCTCAAATTCTCTTTAGAATAGCAAGAAGTTCACATGTTGCTAAATGTGTTTCTTGTCTTTTTGTGTTGTAGGGTGATCAAGGAGACACCGGGCCAAGGGTTAGTACATGCATACTTCTGTCACTTTGAATAAATGTATATATTAATACTTTCCTTTACTGTCAGAGGAACAGAATGTCAAATGTGGCTCAGAATACTTAGGGCGATACCTGACTAGATATTAATCACATTTATGAAGAAACATCATAAATCAGAATTGAAGGCCAGAACTGTGTGTGGCAGAGGGCCCAATGCATTCAGCATTCACTCTTTCTATTATTGCCTTAATCTTTCTTTATTATTTTTCTCAAGATGTACAAAAATGTGCAGATATATGTGTGCATTTAACACCCACATCCGGCAGAAGTGGCCCTAGTCCAAACATAGGGTTATTTGGTCAATATTTGGTTATTTTGAAACTATTGTCATTAAACAATGAAGTTCTGAAAATTACTACTATTTTTGTCAATTTACCAACATTTGTGTCAAATTTAATTCTTTTAATACACTGTAAAATAAGTATTTATTTAAATTAAGCACTATACGCAATACACACACACACACACACATTCAAAAACAGTCATATTATAATGATATATAATCACTTTATTACGTCATTGAAATGGCTTGAACAGTGCTCTAATACATATCCTGCTCCTCTTATATGTTTGAAAGAAACAATGATGTGAGCTATCTATTTTCATTCACTAAGGAGTGTGCTGTGTGTGTATCCATATACAGTATGTGTGCTGATTGCATGTTTCAGAGCACAAAAATGAAAAATGTCTACAGACCAGCTAAATCCTAACAAACCTCCCTGTGGGGAAGCTCTCAAAAAGAAAATATACAAAGCAAATGATGTCTTTATTTTTCTTCTAAAAATGCCACAAGTTTTATTTTAGGGTTGGGGTTAGTCTGCTGAAAATATAATTAGAGTAATTTATATAATGTAAGAACAATAGAAGTCAATGGGCAGCTTAGTTAGCAGAGCGTGTGTGTAGTGCCGAGTAAAGAAGCAGTGTGGGAAACCTCAAGCATCCCTCGGGTCACCACATCCCTGCTAACACAACCCTCATGCTTACACTGGCATCCACATGCTGTGTCACTCTTACTTTCTCTCTGTTTTGCTCTTTTTTTCTCTTTCTCTGTTGCAAGGCTTTAGTTCTCAGATTTTTTGAAGCTAATTTTGATTAGCTTCTTAACTTTGCCAAAGTTTTTCGGCAACATTTAATACAATTTAATAAGACACTGAAAAGCTAGGAAATAATCCTTACACTTTTCAATTTTGTTCAGTTTCAAAAGTTCAAAGAAAGTAAAAAGTGACATCCTTCCTTTCATGAACGGCACAACCTTATTTGAAATCTTTTGCGGCAGGCATGTGACATTTCTCTGTGCATCTCAAGCAGCTCTCCGTTACTGCTGTCAGCACAATCCAGCCCGCAAATTGTGGTTTGCAGAGACAAGTGAACATAAATATGTTGTTCAGACCAATGTGACAACAAAAATAAAACCATGGTTTTTGTCCAGTGTTATTTCAGGGTGGCAAGACCAACAATTTGACATTATTTGGTCATTTCTATTTAGGAAGTCCATATTTATTCAAAATTGCAAGTATTGTTTTTCATTTTCATGACATGGCATGAGTTTGAATCCAGTCTTATCCAATGAGAACTCAACAATATATATTGGATTTATACACAGTAAGAAATGGGATTTTAGTCATAATTATTATTATATTATATTATATTATATTATATTATATTATATTATATTATATTATATTATATTATATTATATTATATTATATTATATTATATTATATTATATTATATTATATTATTATGATAGCAAATAAATAAAAGATAGATAAAATTGCTTAATTTAAATAAACACTTATTTTACAGTTTTTTAAACAAAATCAAAAATATTAAAGTGAATTTAAATGACAAAATGTACACCATTTTCTGTATTAATATATTTTAAAATGTAATTTCTTTCTGTGTTGCAAAGCTGAATTTTCATCATCATTACTCCAGTAATCACATGATCCTTCAGAAATCCTTCATATATTTTGTTACGGACCTTTGTATTTACCGAAACTTTTGAAAGGCATAGTGTGCACTAACAGGGATGTTGGTAAATTTTAAAACACAGTGTTTCGTTGCTTTTATTTCAAAATAGTCATAAAGAATTGGTCTGACCGTTATGTATAGATAAGGGTATATCTTGAAAGCAAAATCAACTAAAATCCTGCAAAGTGCTCAACTGGATTTGATATTTCACAATCCAGTGGCAGCGAAATGCTGTCAATGCTTTTTTAATGACTGGTTTGTGTATCTCAGCTCCTCTGTCCATCCTGTTCCTCTCGTAGGGTCATGGCACTCATGCAGGTCTGCATAGTAATCAGATTCTCATTAAGGTTTGTCTGTTCTCTGCTGCCATAGCCTTCATCTCCAAGCCAGTTCTTGTCCGGGAAGGCTATCTCCCTTCATGGCCCCTGAGATCTTGCTATTCCTTAATCTGAAGTTTTCAATTCTCTTATTGTTTCTCCTTTGTCTTTTCCTTCTCCATCCGTTTTTCCGGGAATTTCCTGTCTTTTTGTACTGGGGACTCACATGCACAGATGGTCTTTCCCCGTTATGATCACAGCTATATCTCGGCCGACCAGCCCACTTTCCAGAGGCGTATGCTGAAGGTAGCATGTGTGCAAGGCATGTGCAGACACTCCCCTTACTAGATCTTCGTCTTCCTCAATTTTAACCCATGTCATTTTGCGTGATTGCTTGTGTTATTGTTTGTGTGTCTTATACTTACAATCAAATGAGCTCATCCATGTGTGAAGGATCAGAGCGTTGCATGCAAGTTTGTGCAAGCTGAGGCTGATGCAGGGCGAATCTCATGAAAAAATATCTGGGTCATACTTTACCACATAATAGTAATAATAATAAAAAATGTCTATATATATATATTTATAATAGACATTATATTTTTGGTTAAGAAATGTAATTTAAAAATAATAATAATGATGATGATAATAATAATAAAAAATAAAATAAAATAATGATCCTGAAAATATTGCTTATTTTTTTTATGAGATTCACTCCAGTAGATGTATAAGGAAACTTTGTAGTTACAGAAATTGTCATTATACACTGAAATTTGGTGTAGGATTTACTTTGAGGCAATCTTTAATTAGAAATTGCTAGTAGATTTCACAAATAATTACAAAAACAGCAAGTAGAAAGTCTAAAATATAATTTTCTTGTAAAAGACTCCATTGATCTGTTTGATTTACAAATTTGAAAGTAATTTTTACAGTGCTAGAGGCATACTTATTTTGTATTATTTAATAATGTATTATTATTACTCACAAAAGGCAAATGACTTACAGGTGCTTCTCAATAAATTATAATGTCGAGGAAAAGTTCATTTATTTCAGTAATTCAACTCAAATTGTGAAACTCATATATTAAATAAATTAAATGCACACAGACTATAGTAGTCTAAGTCTTTGGTTCTTTTAAATGTGATGATTTTGGTTCACATTTAACAAAAACGCACCAATTCTCTATCTCAACAAATTAGAATATGGTGACATGCCAAGCAGCTAATCAACTCAAAACACCTGCAGGTTTCCTGAGCCTTCAAAATGATCTCTGACAATCATTGACACCCTTCACAAGGAGTGTAAGTCACAAAAATTAATTGCCAATAAGCTGTCTTTTCATAGAGTGCTGTATCCAAGCATGCTAACAGAAAGTTGAGTGGAACAAGAAAATGTGGAAGAAAAAGATGCACAACTAACCGAGGATTGTCAAGAAAAATCGATTCAAGAATTTTTGAGAACTTCACAAGGAATGGACTGAGGCTGGGGTCAAGGAATCAAGAGCCACCACACACAGAAGGGAGGAGAAGCCCATAGCCCAAGCTGCTTGAAGTCCAGTGTTAAGTTTCCACAGTCTGTGATGATTTGGGGTGCAATGTCATCTGCTGGTGTTGGTCCATTGTGTTTTTTCTAAACCAAAGTCACGGCACCCGTTTACCAAGAAATTTTGGAGCACTTCATGCTTCCTTCTTCTGACCAGCTTTTTGAAGATGCTGATTTCATTTTCCAGCAGGATTTGGCACCTGGCCACACTGCCAAAAGCACCAAATGTTGGTTAAATGACCATGGTGTTGGTGTGCTTGACTGGCCAGAAAACTCACCAGACCTGAACCCAGAGAGAATCATTGGGGTATTGTCAAGAGGAAAAGAAGAAACAAGAGACCAAACAATGCAGATGAGCTGAAGGCCACTGTCAAAGAAACCTGGGCTCCCAAACCACCTCAGCATTGATACAAACTGATGACATCCATGCCATGCAGAATTGAGGCAGTAATCAGCCCCTACCAAGTATTGAGTACATGTACAGTAAATGAACATACTTTCCAGAAGGCCAACAATTGACTAAATGTTTTATGTTTTATAAACTATTCTAATTTGTTGAGAGTTTTTGTTAAATGTGAGCCAAAATCATCACAATTAAAAATACCAAAGTCTAAAAATACTTCAGTCTGTGTGCAATGAATTTATTTAATACATGCGTTTCATAATTTGAGTTGATTTACTGAAATAAATAAACTTTTCCTCAGCATTCTAATTTATTGAGAAGCACATGTATATTCAATAAAGTTGTGGTAATTAATCTTAAAACATCGTCTTCTATTCACTTTTCCAAATAAAAAAAGATAATGAAACAAAATAAATGCTTCAATATAATGTTATTTGCGCTTATGTTTTGCAGTGACTTACTTGAGGAATTTATTTTATATCACATGTCATATGTTTTCATCAGGGTGATCAAGGACAGGCAGGCCCACCTGGACCTCCAGGCCCTCCTGGAGCACCTGGTGCAAGAGGACCCCCAGGAAACACAGGGAAGGATGGTCCCCGCGGCCCACCTGGAGAACCAGTAAGACACTCATCTAATTTTATTTGCTTCTGTGATGCCGTTAAGGTTGTGCATTTCCTTGTTTAAAGGGGTCTATAACAAAGTTGGCGGGAACCGGTGAACAATTAACTTTAAAGGTTTTTTGAAGCTTGATTGTGTTTACAGTGTGCAATACAACATGTGTTCATGTTTCGCGTGTAAAAAAAACACAGTATTTTTCACACAATTAACCTATCTGTATACCGCTGTTTTCACTGTCACAAAAAAGGGCTGATGACTTCCTTGTTCTATAAAGTCCCTCCTTCAGAAATACGTGACGAGTTCAGATTGGGCCAGCGGTTCCTGTGTTGTGATTCGTCAGCAGCTGAGTGCAGGCTGTCCTCCTGGAAACGCGATTGGACTAGTTTTGAGAAGCAAGTGGGCAGGATTTATTTTGAAAATCCTGGCAATCCTGATCTGAACCATAGACAGTAAAACAACGCATGTGCTGGAGATGTACTTATAATCACAGGAGCGTTTTTACTGATGAGATGCGCATGAAAATCGTATTCGATTTTTTTGCACAGCCCTAACATCTAGTTAACAAAGCTAAACAGCATTGCCCTTTGTGTAATAAGTTACAGAAACGCACCAACTTAAATAATAAAATACACTTACCGTTTGTGGTCCATAAACAACGTCTTTTCCAGACAAAGAGGAAACTGCTCCATCTTTCAAGAATAATCTTTGTGCGAATCCGGCATTAAACTGATTGAGATTGAGGAAGCTGTCCTCAGTTTAATGTGCTGCACATAGTTTTACATGTGGATTATAATTTTCAGGAACTGAGTTAAACATAAATTGTAACCATTGATCTCTAAGTACAGTGTCCCTGGGAAGCCCAAACAAAGATGATTGGACTCAGAGATGAAAATAACAGCGTTTCGACGACATAGCGACAAAAGTACTCTTCAAACACAACTCTTCCTCTTTCTCCGTGCGAGCACAACAAGGCCACGCCCCCTTTTTTGTATTGATGTGGGTGGAGGTTAGTCAAAAAACTGTTTCAGTGACGTCATTACTGCAGGGACTAGAAGGATGTAGTCCAAACGGGTCGTTCGTTGTAGGCGAATTCTGTTAAATAAAATATCTCGCTTGGCATTGAACTTTGAGCTTTAGAATTTTACAGATATTATTTATACTTTACAGATAATATTTTACTCTAACAACAACATTACACTCTAACTAAAGTTTAAAACATGGGATCACGAAGAACAGGACCTTTAACTTTAATAAACTAATCAACAAACACAAAACAAAAGTAAAAGCTGCAGCCCCTCACGGACGACTGCTGCATAAAACATATTATAACAACAACATAAAGTCCAGGCCTGGACCTTTCTCAACTTGCAATGTCCTCACTCCTCCTTTTATCCCTCCAGTGCTCCTCTGTGAGACTCGTGTGGCACAGGTGTCCATCATTATCTTTCATTATCTATTGCTCTGCTCCCATGGCCCTTGGCCTCATCCCGCTCGTCACAGGATCATCTCATAAAGAATTGTACAGGCTACATCAAATCAGGGAGAATAATGCATGATATGACCCTATAGATAAAGCATCTAATTTGAATGAACAGCTCAAATATAAAAACTCAAATCACAGAATAAACTATATAAGATTCAATCAAAGGAAAATTAATGTTCACATCATATTTGAAAGATCTTGACATTTCTTACACGTTTAATTATGCATTTAGTGCTTTAAAAGGATACCATTGTGTGAATGTGGAAAAGAAGGGTGCAATTCGCACTCAGAAATTGCTAATTAATGTCACAAATAATTACAAAGAAACAATAAGTAACATCTTCAATTAAATGTAACATTTCCTCTTTTTATTATATAATGCAGTCACTTTTAAACATCATTGTACACTATAGTGCTGCTCCATAAACACACACACACATACACACACACACACGAACACACACATGCACACACACACAAACAAATTGTTCAATGAACCTTCAAATAAGGGAAATCTGCAGCTCTACTACTGTGTGTCTAGCTTGTTCAGAGTGCAGCGGAGTGCACAGGAGTTTGTCATAGCACTCACACATACATGCATATTGACATAAACACTGTGTATACAGTATGTATGTAAAACTGATGAATTTTACACAGTTACACAGCAACTGAATTGAATCAATATTGACCCGACCTGAGCTGTGTAATGACACTATTGATTTGTTGGAGCTGCTTTACAGCAGAATTTCAATTTGATACTATCATGAAGCTGCTATGAAACAATATGGAGTGTTCAGAGTGTTTTTGTTAAAGTTGACTTTATGACTTGGCATGTATATACAATGTATATACAGTAGATGTATGTGTGTATGTGTATACATATATATGTGTGTACTGTACACACACACACACATAGTATATAATTATATATTTTGCAGACTTAGTCTAAAGATTAGGTATAAGAGTGAATGGTTTCACTGAGTGGGCCTCAAGTACCACTTTTAGTGTCTAAGCAATTTTTAAAAACTGTAAATTCAGCATTTACTCTCTGAATGCAGTCATATCCTACAAATCTACTGCCCAGTTAAGTATGTCAACAAAAAGATTCAAATAGCTAAAAGTTAGCTCAAACATAAAAAAGTTAATACATAATGAAATTAAGTTGTGAAAAAATGTTCAAGAATTGTGTTTGTTCAGCTCAAGTCTCTTGAAAAAAATAAATATATAAATAAATAATTCAATAAATAAATGAGTAAACTGTGTAGGGCACCAACTACCAAGGGGGCATCAAAGGTGTTTTTTTTCTTTTAACCTAAGGGAGCCTAATTGTACAATTGGATTTAAAGTGAAAAAGTAACATGACATATAGTCAAGTATCATTCTCAGAATCCGTGCTCTGCATTTAACCCATCCAAAGTGCGCACACACACACACACACACACACACAAACACACCCAGAGCACTGGGCAGCCATTTATGCTGCGGTGCCCGAGAAGCAGTTGGGGGTTTGGTGCCTTGCTCAATTGCACCTCAGTCATGGTATTGCCAGCCCAAGACTCAAACCCACAACCCTAGGTTTAGGAGTCAAACTCTTTAACCAATAGGTCACGATTTATCATCTGAAGCTGTTTTTTTTAATATAACAGCCTGTGGTTTACAACAGTTAAAGGTTGTACTTTAAAGGTTAAAGGCATTAGCATTGCTCCGCTCTGGCCTCTGTCATCTGACGTTGTGTTTTGTTCAGCCAGAGGTGATGGAGAGAAAGAGGTTAGAGGGGAAAGGGGCAAATCCAGTTCATCATTCCCCTAGTCTATGCCAGTGTGCTGCGGCTCACATAAAGTTAAACTAAATATAGATTTTAAGGCTCAAGACTCATCTGGTTTGGGTAAGACACGGCCACAGTGTGTTCTTGAGAAGCTCTGATGTTCCAAAATGTCCCGAAAAGAGATATGGCATCAATTCAGGTTCAGGACCAGTTCTCCCAATGTTTCTCGCCTTAGGTCCCTTCAAATTAAGTTAATCTTTTTTAAGTTTCTTATCATAAAGGAAGCTTAATTTGGACTAAGAGTGAACTGGAAATGGCCAGTTGCCAGTACATACTCTCTTCTGTAGCAGTCTGTAATGTCGCTCTTATTAGACCGTTCACAAGCCAAGGTTTTGACTATCAGCAGATCTGGAGCATATTATAGCTTATTCTGGCCAAGAACCATTCATTCATATATGAAGAGTCCGTCTGACTGACATTTTAAATGACCAAACTCATTTTGCTTGATTTTACATGACATTTGGCGGTTTGGCAAACATGTGGGGAATCTCATTTACTCAGAATTATCTGCATCAAAATATAGTTTAAATATATACTTACACACACACACACACACACATAACTGTTCAAACATTTGGGGTCAGTAAGAGTAGCTATTTATAATTTATTTATTTTTTTAGTTACATTTTACATTTTACAGCAAGCATGAAATAATTTGATCAAAAGTGACAGTACACACATATAGTTACAAAAGCTTTATATTTCAAATAAATCCTGTTCTTTTGAACTTTTTGTTAATCAAAAAAATCCTGAAAAGTATCACCGTTTCCAAAAATCCTGTTATCAACAATAATAATAAAAGGAATGTCTTTAGCAGCAAATCAGAAATATATATATATATATATATATATATATATATATATATATATATATATATATATATATATATATATATATATATATATATGATGTTAAATATTTATATTTGTGTATATGTAATATTATATGTCAAAATATAATAAATTAATACTAATATAATTGATGTAGTATGATATAATATGTAATTTTATTATATTGTGGCTATTTCAAACACCCATTTCAAGCACTAAGACACACAACTGTGATATGATTTGATGAATCTAAAAACACATAGTAGGCTATAACAGCACATGCACAAAGAGAGTCTGTGTGACTGTGCTGACAGAAGTAGAGTCCTGTGCATTAAACAAAGAGACATGTTCTGTTTGCACAGCTTTACTTTGTCGTCAAGCTTGAGTTTAAAGAAACAATTTATGAAAGCTGAAATCTATGATATTCTGCACCATGTTGGTCACAGATGTTTCTCGAACATAGCAAATTGCTAGCTAGTCATCTCCTATTGTTGTTTTTCACTGGAAAACCACCTTGTTAAGAAGCACAGCTCGAAGGAAGGATGGGGAAAGCGAATAGTTTAGTGCTTCTGATTTTCCCAAGTGCTTCCTCTGGTTTTGTTCATTTTTGACAGGGAACAGAAAATGATGTCTCTGTATTGTGGCTGAAGACCAGCTTTGAAGTCTGCTTGACATACTATATCTGATTGTGTGTGTATGCATATGTGTGCCATGTCTTCACTCATTCTGTTCGTAATTTAGGTACAGAATGAGGACAAGAATATCGATTACAAAATGAAATGCACTGCTTGACATCCTATGAAGTTTATATCAAAATACAATCACCCAGCACATCCTCCAAAAGATGCATGCAGATGCACACTGTTTCGCTCTCTGTGTATGACAAAGACTCACAAAACATTGATTTCTGTTATAAAATTATAAGACACCTATGATAACTTTGCATTAATGTGTTTGTTATTGGTGCCTTATATCTGAAGGCAAACATTCAACCAAAATAAGCAAAGCTGTACATCACTGCCCCCTACTGGTTAAATGACAGACAGTTTTCTACAAAAAAAATCGTCCTATCACATCAAAATCCACCAACATGTTTGTTTAGAACTGTTTTAGACTGCTTATAAATGGTGCTTGATCTGTGCATATATTCAGACAAGAAAACCTTTTTGCTTGAGAAAGCAACATTATGGATAGAGGACTCTTAAAAAACATCTCAGTGATGGATACAAACACGCAGCTTTTCACATGAATTGATGGACTGGAGTGGTGTGGAAAGTGCTCTGCAAATAAATGTGACACGAGTTGATATTTATCAACTCATACCAACCCAGAAAGCTGTTTAATGTTAATGATGCATAGCAATGTAAGGATTGGTTCATGACATTTGGTTCTCCAGTCTTTAAAAAAAGAGCTCTGGCATCAATCAAACTCTGACGTACATCTTTGAAGTAATTCTTAAATACTTTCTGTCTCTCTAGGGTGCTCCTGGACAAGAAGGAACGGAGGTGAGTGTAGCCAGCACTGTTTCTGATCAACATGGTCGTGGTCTTCATGGCTCACATTATTTTATTGTATGTTACGTTTTCAAACAAGTTTTCTCTCTGCAGGGACAAAGAGGTTTACCAGGAAAACCGGTAAGTTTAAAGCACAAAAAAATCTATGTGTGCTCATCCTTGAGAAAAATATGTGTCTTGTTTTTCAGACAAATGTCTTGCTTTTGCAATTTTCAAAAAAAAAGAAAAAAAAAAGACTAAATTCTTTCCTTTCTGCATAAATATGAGCAGCATGTTTGGGTGTTTTGCCCTTTACGCTAGCAAGTGCTTGCTGACTGCAGCTGTGCTTAAACACTCACGTCTGGTGGCACGGACATCTGTATGAGGTCTTTAATAAGTTTCTGCCGGTTTCACTGGAATGACTTTTAGTGTATAATTTGTATGTTTGGGTGTGAGACTAAGATGAGAAACATACTGTATGTGAGTATGTTCTAGCCGTTGTGTTGCAGCTGCATGAAATAGTGTTCGCAACCTTTTTTACTTCTGTAGTGTGATTTTATTTCTAAGTGAAACGAGATATAAGGATGTGTGGGGACGAAGTTGATGTTTTCTATAAAAATTGAAAAGTGTTATTTATAGCGCTAGAGGTATTTTTGCTTATGTCAACCGAGAAGCAAGATTTGACATTAAAAAATGACCAAGACAAACATTTTTCTTTGTATTATAATGCAATTATGCATTTTTTTCAATAAGAGAAAGTAAATAGGGTAAATATAAATAGGGTGTATATATATATATATATATATATATATAGAGAGAGAGAGAGAGAGAGAGAGAGAGAGAGAGAGAGAGAGTGAGAGAGACAGAGAGAGAGAGAGAGAGAGAGAGAGAGAGAGAGAGAGAGAGAGGGAGAGGGAGATTACAGGTAGTTGCCAATACACTGCTTGTAATTTTTGTTAAAATAAAGTAAAACAACTTAAAAACATAGATATAAAAAAATGACTAAAACTTCTACTAAAATAAAAATGAAAACAGAAAATGAAAAAATAAAATCTAATTTAAAATATTAACAAAAACTATAAAAGCATCTCAATGATAGTTGTGCAAGCTCACATTCAGATCTGCCTCCATCCAATAACCAGCTGATGGATGGATCCAATTCCCCAACCTGCATTTTTTTTTTTTTTTGATCTGTCACAATACGGAATATCTGTCGCTTCTCCCCTTTATATCGTATTTATGTGCTCAGTGTCTTTAAATCTCTGTAAACTGGATGTTTAACTGTTTTCCAGGGTGAAGATGGTGTTCAGGGTCACCCAGGAACGCAGGGACCCCCAGGGCCAAAGGTCAGAGGTCATTCTTCTTCTGGTTTTGACTCCAGAATATTGACAAACCCATCTTTCTGATCCAAATGTTTTTTCAAGGTCCTTTCCCTCCATTTTGGGAATATTATTTTACTATTTATTACCTATTCATTTTCTGAGTATCTTAATCTTCTGTTTTGCAATCATCTCAGCATATTTTGGGGATTGTATCATTGATTTCACCATAGCCACGGACCGTTACTTAATCATTAGCAATGTAATAAGAATGATTTCAAAGAGTAATGGGCTTCATATGGTTCTGACTGCTCTGTTCAAGCATCTTCTGCTGCAGTACTACTCTCTGCGATCTGTTCTATATTGCTTTAAATGCTCTGTATGTGTTTGCCAGGGTGAGCAGGGAGAGCCAGGTCCTCAGGGTGACCGAGGAACCGATGGTCTGCCAGGCTTAAAGGTGAGCGCTGGGTGTAGCTCTTTCTGTTATGTGTGTATAAATTCATATATATATGTATATATCCTACAATGATGGTACTTACAGTAAATGGGTAACATCGATTCTTGACAGGTTTGGTTTGATTTGAGCTTTGTATTTCTCAGGGAGATAAGGGAGATGTTGGAGAACAAGGGCCCCAGGGTGAACCGGTGAGGAGCGATGCATCATACGTTTATTAAACGTGTGCTCATTTGATTTTAATGCTGCACTGACAGATAAGACTGTTGTCTTTGACTTTCATAACTTGGCTTCCAGTATCACTTGCTCCCAGTTATTTTAGCAGTCAGTTATTTGTTACCTTATTATTTAACTGTCTTAATCATAAATATGCACCTGTTTTGTAGCACAAATACCGCACTTTGTTGTTCTTCGGGTTATTGACTCATAATGGCTAATGAATCAGATTTCTCAAAAATTCAAAGAAAATAACTGATGCATTTGAGTCATTTCGTAAAGATCGTATTTATGAGTTGAATGCACATGTGGGAAAGTCCGTTTCCGATAATTTAGGTATTGTTATTTTTAAATGTATAATAAATCTAAGTTGCATTTAAAAAATAGGATTGTACAATTATGATCGGGTTAAATTTAGTTTACACCACCTTCATAAATAGAATAAAAGCATAATAAAAGCATTAAATGTATGCATATTATTCTTTATCACGGTAGGGCCGCCCTGGTGAGAAAGGCATATCAGCATCCGGTGACATCATTGACTTCAATGGCAAACTCTTAGATGCCTTTCAGGTGAGCTGTGATTTTATTGATGGTAATTGCTAGAAAAACTTCATAACAACTGTTACTTTTTGCCAATCGGTCATCAGGATTCATGCAAATTTGATGTTACTGGTTAGACTTCCTGCAATGAAATTATGTAAACCCCAGATGACTATAAATTCATGGTTATATTAAAACCAAATGCCATTATGTATTCCGAAATTTAAGTCAGACTTTATTTATTTTTTCCTGGCAGGCCATCAAAACCATCAGTGTCTCGGTAACCGTACTGTAGCATGAGTTGCCATTTCTAGTTATTTTGGTTGAATATGCAGCCTGATTATCCTTAACAAATACTCACTGTGTGTGTTTGTGTGTGTGTGTGTGAATTTAAAACAAGCCATTATCATTTTCATCATATAATGCTAATTCAAAATACGTTATTCAAGATTAATTTTCAATAAGTCAATATAAAATATTGATTGCTTATTGTCAATGCAGATTCTTCAGTAAAACTATGCAAATAATTTTTATTATTATTATCATTATCAAAGTTGGTTGTATGCATGCAACATTGTTATCAAACTGTTTGAAAGAAAAAAAAATTGAAATAACATTGCTTTTAAACATTTAAGGCTTTGCTTTATGTAATGTACCAAGACAAATTCATAAAATTAGATGCAATTAGTTGCAAATGTTGTTCTTGTACTCAGAATGTGTATCTGGGTTGTATAACGAATGGGTCTTGAGGTTACATTTATAATGTCTGTTTAAATGTTCTAGACAATGCCGTTCTTTGAAATTCTGTGTTTTGTCACATTGCAAATGAGGAATAGGAGGAGACATTTGGAATTTTATCATTTTGGACATTTGCAAGGCTTTGTGGTCATCTCTATCAACAGTATAATCAGTCTGAAATGTGTATCGAACCACAGACCGTGAGCGCACATTGTACAGATACACTGAATATGGTGACAAGGAAATGAAAAAATATCAGCCATAATTATGGTATGTTTTAGTCGAAAGAATAGCAATATTTCCTTCAAAGAATGCCATCAGCATTGTTAAACATTGTTCAGGATGTTGCACATGTTTTCACATGAAGAATTATATTGGAACAACAACTTCCTGTTTTATAGCAGTTGTAAAATGAGGTCCATCAGAGGTTTGTGATTCTTAAAATGCAAAGTGGGTTTTGCAAAAAGACAATTTTATAAGTTTGAATTATCGTTTACCAAACAGGGACCACCTGGCCCTCCTGGACCCCCGGGACCGCCTGGAAAGGAAGGTGCAAAGGTGAATTTCACAATTTGATCAAAATCTGTTAATGAGTGGCTCAGTTAGTGTGTTGGTTCCATGATTATTGTATTTAAAAGACACAAAAAGACTGTGCTAGAACGTTATTTTCAGAGACCTTCTAGTTTGATCTAGTTCATGGTATCAGGAAAAAATATGAATTCTGAACGTCTGTATGTTTCATTCATCCAAACAGGGGGAACTTGGTTTGCCTGGGCCTGCTGGGCTTGATGGTGAAAAGGTGATCATTGGTTCAACCAGTTTAGAAGTATACCAGTTGTTTTGTTTAATTTTATATAAATATACATAATTTTGCAAGGACAAGCACCCATATAGAACCTATATGGGACACTCAGAGATTCATGTAAATGAGTTGCTTATCAATATTTGGATTGATTTGACCATCAGGGTGAACGGGGAGACACTGGAGAGCCTGGTGAACCCGGAGAGAGGGGGGAAAAGGGAGAAATGGGTCTCTCTGGTCCCTCTGTAAGTACTAAAAAATTATAAATCTATTAATTATTTTCATTTATTTTCTATCATTTATAATATTACTCAAACGTGTCATAGGGAATGGATGGGCAGAAAGGAGAGAAAGGAGACTCTATACTAGAGGACAATCTGGTCAGAACAATTGCCCCCACATTTTCATTGATTAATATTCTAGTATTAAGAGTACAGTTATCTTTAGATGTGATTTTATGACTGTCTACAGGTTCAGATGATTTCACAACCTGGACCACCAGGGCCTCCAGGTCCACCAGGACCACCTGGGTACATGGTGAGGCACATTTTAGACATGCATGATAGTATGATTTCATTTCATTTGATGACATCTAATGGCTGATATGAACACTGATGACAATTTTACAAATCTTTTCACTTTAACATATGTAACTGTACTTAGTTACATATGATAAATATGTGATAGTTCACCCAAAAATTTTAATTCTGTCATCATTTACTTACCTTAATGTCATTCCAAGCATTCCTCTAAATATCTTCTTTTTCATGTTCAACATAAGACTCATACAGTAAATGAAACAGAATTTTCCATTCTGAACTATCCCTTTAACCTGACTCTCCCCTGTTTTTTTACATTTATCTGTAAAATCTCGACTTTTAAGAGTGATATCATAACACCATTAAAAAACAGTTATTATGTGTGTTTTAGGGTCATCGTGGCTTGCCAGGCTCCAAAGTAGGTGTTATTTTATTTGATTCAGATTTTAATCAGTCTATTAATGTATGTGTTCCTAAACGTAGTGGTTTATCAAACTTTTTGTCTTGTCATAAAACCCATGACCAGAAACCTAAGTACAGAGTTATGGCATGATATTCTGGATGCTCTATCTCAATCTGACCTAATGACATCATTTTCACATGGCATAGCTGATTGGTTCTCTCCTGTATCGGTAGCCAATGAGCTCGCTGCTCAGGATTCAAATATATGACTAGGGCTTACCGTAGCAGTTGCAGCTTGCTTTAGAAACCCTTCACCTTCCCCAGCTCCACCTGTATAGATCTGCTACGATGTGATTCATGCATGCTATATGGGAGTTATTTCATATACGTATGTTATATTTGCAGCAGCAATATTGCTTACAGGCTCACAGCAGCATGTTGTAGATGAATTGACAGTAGCATGTCTCAATACTTGCTCTGCTGCAGCAGCGTAGCAGATTTATTCCGCCAAGACCAAATACATTAACATTGACATCTGCATTACCATGCCAATCCCTCCGAGAGTTGTCCTGACAGAACTTAAGTGCTTTAAAGTCCCTAATAAATGTCTGGAGATATCCAGTAACTCAGACTCCATGCAGTGTATCAGTCTAACGCTGTACTGAATCTCTCATAGGGTGATCCAGGGGAGAGTATTAAAGGAGAGAAGGGAGAAACTGGTGCTGCAGGAATACAAGTGAGACCACAGCTAATCCCATAATGCACTAGTCTAGGATTTAAAAACAAAAGCAATAATTCAATACAATGTAATATTGTAATATTGCAGTATATGTAAGATTGGCCTGCATGTTATAATTATGATGCTATCCATACTCATAACATCTTTATACCTATTATTATGTTTTATAGGGCCTACATGGTCCTCCGGGGCCCCCGGGAGCAACAGGATTAGTTGGTCTTCCCGGCACAAAGGGTGAAAAGGTAAATCTAATCATAGATTCAACTACCAACTATTTTTAATGACCATTAGGTTTAAGTGGATGTATTTGTAGTGTATTTTTATATTTCTATAGTGCATTATAGAGTTATTTTTTAACCACTCTGTGGTTTTAATGATTGTTTATCAGTGTTTTATGAATTAATTTTGATTTGAATTGATAAATGTCAAATGTCATGCCTAAACCTAACTGTAAAGTAATATTACACTGGTATTTTCCAGATAGGCCACACAAAAATATATATTTATATGTAGCTAAAATCATTTTTGTTTTCTTTTATAGGGAAAACCAGGGGAACCTGGATTAGATGTAAGCATTTATCTATTAATTAATTAATTCATTCATTCATTTATTCATACGTACATCACAATGCAATTTTTATTTCATTTTATTGTAGGGTTTTCCTGGCATTAAGGGAGACAGGGGTGATCGTGGAGATAGAGGAGAGAAGGTACTGCATCATATTTACCTCTGGCTATATCAATGAAGCTTTCATACATGTTCAAAAAACATGACACTTATTTATTTACTGACTGTACATAGTCCTTTACTTAAAATGATCTTGTGGATCCTCCTGTTCACAGGGAGATCGCGGTCCTGTTGGAAAGAGAGGGCTAAAGGGAAAGAAAGGCGAACAGGGGCCGCCGGGTCTGGACCAGCCCTGTCCCGTGGTGCGTGTTATAGCTACTTTTCAGATGTTTATATGTGTTGATGTGTTACAGATTGATACTGCTGAAAAAACACACCGGATAATTCTGTCAGGAACAACAAAGTGTGCCCATCTGGGAACACAGATATTTCACAGACATCTTTTTCCCTTTTCCACTTTTCCTCACCTTTCTTCCGTATGTTTCTATAGGCTGATGTTCTGTTTCAGTTTCTCTTTGATTGGTCTCTAGCGTGAGTGTGTGTGTGGTGTTTGTTTTTAGTCATTATGGGAGTGTATATTGTATATGTGTGCCTTCGCTGACAGGGAACTGATGGATGTAAAAAAGAGGCAGTGGAAACGGGGCCGCCGGCCCCTGAGGCCCCCTGCCCACTGGTACAGTATATCTGCCTGCTTCTCTCTCTCTCTCTCTGTTTATACCTGCAGATTTCTGACACTTCCTGCTTTCAGCTTTTAACTACTCCTTGTAAACTATCCTATGTCTGCCATAAACATACTGGTACATGAAATGTTTGGGGTCAGTGAGATTTTTTTATTCGAAATACATTAATACTTTTATTTAACAAGAATATATTAAGTTGACAAAAAGTAACTGCACAGACTACATCCCATTTCTATTTCAGATAAATGCTGTTCTTTTGAACTTTATTCATCAAAGAAGCATGAATCAGAGCTACTGTTTTCAACATTGATAGTGAGAAATATTTGTTGAGCACCATATCAGCATATTAGAGGGATCATGTGACACTAAAGACTAGAGTAATGATGCTGTAAATTCAGCATTGCATCACAAGAATTAATTATATAAATTAATAATAATAATAATAACATTATAAATATATATTTTAAATTAGAATTTACAACAGTTCTATTTTTACTTAATAAATGCAGCCATGGTGAGCAAAAAAACACTTCTTTCAAAAACATTATAAAATCTTACGATTAAAACATTTACATGATAGAGTCTATACAACACACATAATTAGAGATTATTAACTTTTACTCAAAGGTAATAAAGCCCAAACTGATTTATAAAATATTAACAAAGTTTGACAAGAAACATTGTAACTTAGCAATCAAAGTGTCATTAATATTTTACTTCATAACACAGCATTGGTGATGAGTTTTGCAAGCATGCATGTAAATATCTATGTAATTCTTTGCTGAGTTTTTAGGTTGATGTCTACTTATTTAAAAAAATTATGTCATTTAATTAATGTATTTTTTTTTTATTTTTTTTTAATAATTATTAGGATTGTGTGTGCAGTGTATGCTTACAGACAGTTGTAAAAATTTAAACTAATAATTTTTTACACCACTTAAACGTGAATTTGTTAAAATAACAATATAACTTAATTGACTGCTCTTACACCCATGTTTTTTTTTTTTTTTTTTACTTTTTTTTTTTTTTTTTTAAGGGTCCCGATGGACTTCCAATACCAGGTTGCTGGCACAAGGTCAGTAAAAAAATTATATTTATGATCCTTGAATATTCCATAACCATGTCTGTACAGTTCATGTACAGTATGTGACTTTAACAATTGCCTATTGAAAACAATCGACTGCAGTGTGTATAAGTACACATGCCACACAGCTCTTTTATGTTGCATTCTTGGATTTGGCTTTGCTCATCACTAATATTGTGTGTTTGTTGTTCTTTTGCAGTGATGTGTAACCTGAGGCATGTCGTCTGTACATATTGATGTGATATATATTGCAGTTTCATACAGCTTTTTCACTTGTTAAATATTTCTACATTTTATAAGACTAGAGACTTCGATGTACATTCATCAGTGTTATTTTTTCATAAAGTGGATGCTGCTGTTTTGGTGTGATTTTTTTATTTTTTATTCCTGTAGCATAAATGGACAGTATTGCTCACCATAAGATGACTGTAATGTTCTTGGGGAATGTTGCATGGGCATGCTGGACCGACCCGCTCAACTAGTGCCAATACGAGATTTTTGCATCATATCTTTTGTTTTTAAAGGAACAGGGAATGCTTCAAAAACTCAAGAGGAAACGTCTCTCCCAGCCTTGATGTTCTTCAAGAACCCAATGAGTTTAAATGACTTTACTGTCCCTCAAGTGACGCCATCTCAATAATACTGGTTAATATTGACGGTCCTCAATACGCAGGTCAAAAGATGGTGCAAACAGTCCTCACTATGGTCAATATTTTTCATGGAGGAACATAATTGAGCTCTTGGAGAGAAGAGAGATCAGGGATTTGCCTCATGGATGCAGCTGCTCCATAGGACAGCAACAGCAGCCTGACATAAGAGGCTTTGGCATGGAGATGATACCGAACAGATCATTATTTTGAGCATATTAATGAACAGTCAAGATTTATTTCTTATGTGTTACTGTTTTATGCTTGGATTTTTGTAGTTTTTAACCCGCAAGCAAAAACACAAAGCATCTGGAATCGATGCCCAAAGACTTTTGGATGGTGAGCATTTACTTATTAATGCATAATTGACCATAAAATAATAAAATGAATACTACATCTGTTTTAAATCAGTGCAGCTGATAAACAGTGAGCAAGAATAGTGTGTTATATTGTACCTGTTTATTTTGGGTTTTTTTAATACTACTGCATCTAATTTTTGTTGCTCACATTTGTTGTGATACTTTATATGCGATACAGTATATGTTGACTCTGACTACTTGTCATTGTTTTTAACATCACAATCCTTGATACATATTCCATAGTGTTGATCATAATAATTTATGATATATACTGATGTGCTTATTAAAGATGGCCGAAACTGAAGGTGTTTTCATGACCTCAGTTCAGCCATTGCAAGGACTCAAGTTTAAGGCTTTTAGTTTAAGGTTTTTTTTTTTTTTATATAAAGTATTGCTCTATGATCTTTCATAGCATGAAGGCAAAGAAAACATTAGAGATTCCATTTTATCAATCTCATTTTCTTTCTTTGGTTTTCCAGTATTTAAAAGACAGAAAAGACATCCAGAAGAGATTGTTTTTTTGTTGTTTTTTTACACATTTTAGCATGTTCAGCGTACATTTCCATGATGGTTTATCCTTTTTCAGGGATTTAAAACCATACTTCATAAGCTTTTCTGAAATATTTATTGTTAACAATCAATTAACTGGTGGCCAGATCATGTAAAAGTTCTTATGCTTAAAATATGTTACAGATAATGCTTATGAATTTTTATAAGCCTGTCTTTGGTGTTAAATGGCAGGCAGAATGTTTCAATGTTACTATGTTGTGATGTACGATTGACCAATAACATTATAGCACCATTTTAGAAACAGAACAGAATGGGAGGACATTTTTGGAAACATTTTATTGTTAAATTTTTGTTTTTTTCTTTGACTTTCTTTACAGGTGTTTTCTTCTTCTTCTTCTTCTTCTTCTTCTTCTTTTAACACAAACAATGTTTGATTTGGAAGATACTGAAAGATTATTTTGAAGATGTTTTGCTGCTGAAACAGTATTTGTATTTAATAGTTGATATGGGGTAAGGAGAACGGCCTTACTGATTGCCTGACAGATTGGTTTGCTTTCAAATGTTTTATAAAATGGAAATGAAAGTTTGTTACTTGTAAACTAGTCAACTAGTAGTCTTTCATTTGACCTTGGTCACGATCAAAAATTATGCTGTTTCAAAAATTCTCCACAATCCACTGTAAACTTACATTTAGCGCAGACTGTTTCTCTGAGACTTTTCATGATCAAATCAGTTCCTGATGAATGTAATTCAATCCTGCTATTTTTCATAATTGCATGAATGTTCTGTTTCACTTGGAAGTATGTCACATTGAGCAAGAAATGAGTAAGAGTACAGTTTCCTGTTGACTTTAGATTCCAAGGTAATTAAACCGGTCATGACAAAAGAAATCAATATTGTTGTTGTTGTTGTTGTGTGTGTTTTTGTTGTTGTTGTTTTGGAAGACTTTGGCATATAAAAGGTCTTTGTGCAAGATTCATCTGTTGGCTTAAATATCTTTCTGGTTATAAATAAACCATTTAATCAAGCTCCTAAAATATCGCGGGATCTGTAATGTTACGTGGACAAATATATTTGCATATAATCATTTATAATCCCTGCCCACGTGTGCTAATCAGCTCACACCTGTCCTGTCTACACCAGAGGAAAAGCAAATCTAACCCATTGTTTTGACGTACTAAACGTGCTACAGTCTGCTTACAACAGGACATCTTGCAGGCGGATTATGTGTTTATGCAGAGCATTTGACTAATGATTGTTTTGTAAATGAGGCACAGAGTTCGTAAAGTATGTCTTTTTGAAAGATTTAGCAGCCAACTGAATGCGATCTAACACCAGCTGCATCGAAAACCGTAAGTAAAGAGTTTCACAATGCTTTGTTTGTGGTTTTATATGGATGGAATGTTTCTTTATAACTCGTACTTACCTGCTAAAGCAAGGGGGCTTTGATACGCTTTATGCAATGATGTTAGACAATCATAACTGGTGGTTTACTGTCGAGCCTTAAAGGGACCACTCATCGAAAACTGATTAAAAGGGTCCAAATGAGGGTTGAAAATGAAGTAGGCCTAAATCAATGACAAAAGTCTTTGAAACAGTAAGTATGTTGAATTGAAAAAAAAAAAATGCATTGCATTAACAGTGCTCATATTTAATGCAATGTATTTCATGGGGTTGTCACCCAGCATGGTTGTGCATTAAAGATGTGAATATTGAAATAAAAAATGATTTTTTTCAATTCTATATATTCACTTCCCAAAGTACTCCATTGACAAAATTGTCAGTTTTTTTTTTAAGCTATGACACAGATGGAGATTATGCATGGGGACTCTACTGCTAGTGCTGTTCCTGCCATTCCCGGATCTTTATTGTTGAATATTTTGAGTTAGAATCAAATTTGAACATTATTTTGAAATATTTCAAGCACTGTTAATTCAAAGCTCCCCCCCCCCCAAGTATTGCAATTCAACAATCTTATTTTCTTTTTTAGACTTTTGTCATTAATTTACTTCCAGAAGCATTTATAAACAATTTTAGCATTTAAAAAAATACATAAGAAATAATCATAATAAAACAAAAAATAATGATAATATGATTAAAGCGTTCAAATAAATAAAATACGATCACAATCAAAATGGTTTATTGTGCTTGACAGCCATGTTTTATTATAGGAATCAAATACCCAAACTGAGCAATATGAACAGGTAATATGTAATGGTAATACAACACGTGACTTGTGTTAAACAGTATGGCCTGAGATGCAAAAGCCACTTCAGACTTACAAAATGTAACATACTAAAAACAGAATTCAAGCACTACAGAAAACTAACTTAAAACATGAACGGAGTGGAAAATTGTAAAGCCAAAGCATTTCCACTACAAATGTGCAAAACAGCAACAATAAAATGATTCCAGCTTCAGAATGTACAGCAAAACATGTTAATAGTACTTTACTGTTGTTTAAAAAAACAAAAAAGGAATAAATAACACAAAACTATAGAAAAAGATTGTATGTGGAAACCCAGTGATAGAAAAGACATGTTTTCAGCATGCTGATACAAACTTATTGCACATGGGGAACCACACAACATAAAATACCACATTAATGTCATCAATTAATAAAATAAATTAGTAGACTGAACTAAATAAGCAGTTCAGTTAAGTCACAAAAATGGCACGTAAACATGTTTCAACTATGTGGAAAGATGGATACCTGACTGTTTAGTCAAATCTGACTATTAGATTTGCATGTTTTACAGTGGCTATAAACAGATGTGTGCAACAGTACGTTATTCTGTTGATGTGCTATATAACTACAACACGTGCACTGATCAAATCCATCAATCTAATGCAAAATGCTGTGTAAACATGTTTATAAAAGTATACATAGCTTTCAAAATGGTCCACAAAATTCTGATTTACTGTTAACGGATGTACCTGTGAGTGCATCTTACACCTAAAAACACAAGCTTATTGATAATTATGCATATCTTGATATTCTCTATAGGTTTTTACTGTAGTAGATTTAAACCACAATAATCAAAAGCAGTAACTTTGTCATAGCACACAGTAATAATTAAAAAAAACATTCAAAATGTAAAAAGAAAAAAAATCTTTTTGGGGTGCTGGGACATAAAAACAACTATCAATGAAGTTTGGCACTAATTTGAGAGATTTTACAGCTCTTATCTAATTTAAAGGGAAATTCTATTAAGGTTACAAGGGGAAACAGGATAAGTCGGTGTGGTGCTACTCACAAGAGACCATAAAATAGCAAGTGCTATATTGTGTACATAAAAGGCGAGGAAGCTTCGGAGAGGTCAAGACTTGTGAGGTTCAGAAGCCGGAAGGAGTGAGAATGTTCATGTCTCGATGTCTCAGTCTGTGACAGGATGTTTTCTTTCCGTCCTCGCTGCTCATCTCCATCTTGGGAGATTTTAAAGTGGCGGGATCTTCAACGGAGAGGTTTATTTGGGTTTTCATGCCGTCTATTGTATTGGACTTCTGAACCCCAAAGTACGATTGCAGCATGAATCCCCCTGTAGTCATGAAACGGCAGGAAAAAAGGTTAACATTATCACATTTCGGGTCTTATTGTGAATGTCCCAAAATGTATACAGCGCTTTTCACAATACACATGATGTTAATATATCATCTTAATTTCTCCAAGCCCCAGCGATCATATACACTATATTAGTGTAAAAATAGTAGTACAGAAGCATATCCCTAAATACAGTCAAATATATTTAATAATATAGTAAATGCAACACAATAAAAAAAATAATAATCTTGGTGCAGAACAAATATTGCATAAAAGTTAAACCAACAAATCTGAGGGTATAATTAGGCATCTTCAAAACCTAAAATAATTTATTTGTATAACAGGTTCTTGCCAGGTTTGTTGGTTTCTGATCCTGGGTCAGTGGGGGATTTCTGCACGACAGGCCGCACCCCGAAGAGGCTCCATCGCTCTCCTCCCCGTCCTCCTCCTTCATTACCTCCCATCGAAACGCTTGTGATGAAACTGCTGGACTTAAATGGAGTATGGAGGTGAGGTCTCTGGCTAAACCAAGGCCTGTCAGGGACAAAAAGATACATGATCAGTAGATTACTTAATAATTTTACTAACAATAATATATGACACTGCAGTTTGTATAGATCACAGATCTGTAACTACAAACCGTTTCCACCGGTGTCTGGTGTTTAGGGGATGAGAGGAGGGACGAAGTGATGGACAGTGCGGATGTTGAAAGCTTGTCCTCTCTGAAATCCTCCTTTGGCATCTTCAGCTCCTAGAAACGGGAAAGAAAACAGCTGTTTAATATGGAACCAATGCTGCGTCATAAAAATGCAGGTTCCTTCTTTATCATAGTACTAAAAAATAATAGCAGTACAGCAGCACACCATGACGCAGGTCTGTACCTTAGATATCAGGAAAAAAATAATATCTGAACACTTTACCCGGAAACTATCATCACCCAGGAAAAACAAAAACAAAAAAACAAATAGCGAGGACCTCAACTAATGTACTGTACTTGGAGAAAATGTAACAATAAGTGCTGTATTACTGGAGCTTCGAGGTCAAACCACACCAGTCTAAAGAGAAACACCTAACGCTATCCGTTCTCAACATCGAATGTACAACATTTAATAGCTGATAGCAACATAATAATGTCATACATTGACGTTAATACAGCTCTCGACATTTAACAGCGATATACTGGTTTTAATCTATCTTCATTAGTGGTTAACTGGCAGCAAACCAAACACGAAGCTTCCGAGCGCTGTTAACGTTAAACAGGCCGTTCTTTACAAGATTGAACCTACCTTTTCCGCTCTATAGCTCGTTTATTATCCGATCCAGCGGGGTCTTCCATCTGGTCCATGTTTATTAAATTAAATATCGGTGGTATGCTGATGAAGTCGAAAAACACTGAAAAATCTTCGTTAAATTTAGGTTTTGAAAGCGAGCGCAGCTGTGTCTAATCCAGATTGGAGAACAGAACAACACGTACTGGCAAACTGACGGACAGGAAGTTGTTAAATAAAAGTCCCACGCAGACGGATAAGGGCGTTGACTTCCGACACAAGTTTCACGCTGAGGCTTAAACAATTCGTTTTAAATTTAGGTAGGCTACGCATAGTATGAGAATAACGAACAAATTCAGAAGTCGAGGAGAAAACCTGTGAATCTGTGATGCACCCACTGATCTATAATAGAGAACATATATAGCAGGCTCTGATATATGGATCAGTGTATGCACTTAGGTCGATGACATAAGCAAAAACTAACTTTATTATAAAATATACATTACAGAAATATAAGCAGTAATTCATTCGAACGTGCAACTCGGCTTTAAGGCAGAAAGAAAATGATAAATATTCTCCAAGCATTTACACCAGTTTTCTTATTTTAAATAAATAATAATACAAATAATATTAATTTAGATTTTAGTAAAGATTAAAATACAGGTGCATCTCAATAAATTAGAATGTCACACAGACTAAAGTAGTTTAAGTCTTTGTGTCTTTTAATTGTGATGATTTGGCTCACATTTAACAAACCAAATTAACCCCACAAATTCCCAATCTCAACAAATAAGATTGTGAGATTAGCCAATCAGCTAATCAACTCAAAACCCCTGCAAATATTTCCTGAGCCTTCAAAATGGTTTCTCAGTTTAGTTCACTAGGCTACACAATCATGGGGAAGACTGATCTGGCAGTTGTCCAGAAGACATCATTGACACCCTTCACAAGGAGGGTAAGACAAAAAACATTCATTGCCAAAGAAGCTGCCTGTTCACAGAGTGCTGTATCCAAGTATGTTAACAGAAAGTTGAGTAGAAGTAAAAAGTGTGGAAGAAAAATATGCACAACCAGCCAAGAGAACCGCAGCCTTATGAGGATTGTCAAGCAAAATTGAAGAATTTGAGTGAACTTCACAAGGAATGGACTGAGGCTGGGGTTAAGGCATCAAAAGCCACCACACACCGATGTGTCAAGGAATTTGCTGAACCACAGACATCATCAGAGGTGTCTTACCTGGGCTAAGGAGAAGAAGAACTGGACTGTTGCCCAGTGGTCCAAAGTCCTTTTTTCAGATGAGAGCAAGTTTTGTATTTCATTTGGAAACCAAGGTCCTAGAGTCTGGAGGAAGGGTGGAGAAGCTCATAGTCCAAGCTGCTTGAAGTCCAGTGTTAAGTTTCCACAGTCTGTGATGATTTGGGGTGCAATGTCATCTGTTGGTGTTGGTCCATTGTGTTTTTTGAAAACCAAAGTCACTTCACCAGTTTACCAAGACATTTTGGAGCACTTCACGCTTCCTTCTGCTGACCAGCTTTTTGAAGATGCTGATTTCATTTTCCAGCAGGATTTGGAACCTTCCCACACTGCCAAAAGCACCAAATGTTGGTTAAATGACCATGGTGTTGGTGTGCTTGACTGGCCAGAAAACTCACCAGACCTGAACCCCAGAGAGAATCATTGGGGAATTGTCAAGAGGAAAAGAAGAAACAAGAGACAAAAAATGCAGATGAGCTGAAGGCCACTGTCAAAGAAACCTGGTCTTCAATACCACTTCAGCAGTGATACAAACTGATCACCTCCATGCCATGCAGAATTGAGGCAGTAATTGAAGCCAAAGGAGCCCCTGCCAAGTATTGAGTACATGTACAGTAAATGAACATACTTTCCAGAACACCAACAATTCACTACAATTGTTTTTTTTAATTTTTATTATGAAGTATTCTTATTTGTTGAGATCATGAATTGGTGGGTTTTTGTTAAATGTGAGCCAAAATCATCACAATTAAAAGAACCAAAGACTTAAACTACTTCAGTCTGTGTGCAATGAATTTATTTAATACACAAGTTTCACAATTTGAGTTGAATAACTGAAATAAATGAACTTTTCCACGACATTCTAATTTGAGATGCACCTGTAAGATTAATCAAATAAAGATTCAAGATAAAAAGAACATTTATTTCTAACGTCATATGGAAGGCACCGAATTACAACATTTTGCATAGGACAACCTTTTTATTTTTTAATAAAGAAACTAAAATTTAAGCCAAATGAAATGACAGTGGCTCTTGTTCTTTACATTCACAATACATAAATATTACTGTGATAAACATTATCAATAAAATAACATTCATGTAAACTCAATTTTAAGGCACCATTACATTTTAAAACTTAACAGTATGAATAACTACAACATGAAAAATCTGACGGAAAACCACATTGGTCATAGATCTAAAAAACATTATGCA
This sequence comes from Carassius gibelio, assembly GCF_023724105.1. Lineage (NCBI taxonomy): Eukaryota > Metazoa > Chordata > Actinopteri > Cypriniformes > Cyprinidae > Carassius > Carassius gibelio. The sequence goes on along the minus strand of NC_068384.1, from coordinate 15,778,287 downwards.
AGGAGAAATTATAAAGAATTGTCAAGAGCATTTTTTCCAAAATGACTGACACGGTAAAAAATAAAAAATACTACTAATAATAATAAACTTAAGATACACAAGTACATGTTTACAGGTTATTTAAACCTGAATATATTCCCTGGGTTAATATCTGTGTTAAACAGTACATTTAATCGAGCGTTATCTAAAATTTTATTTAAACAATATTTGTTTCTCTTCTTTAAGAAATCAAAAAGAAAGCACCATATATAATTTGAAACCCTTCTTGTCCAGCATCATCACAAACAACCTTTTTTATGTTTAATACAGTACATATTATATGACTACACAGAATTCAACCTAAAAAATAAGACAGTGCTATACAATTCATATGAGTTTTTGAATTAATATTGCTATCACAACAATCTTCTTGATTATTTTTGAATTTATGTATTTATTTATTTTTTGGATATTCCTTTCTAGAGCTGTTTCCCAGACACAGATTAACTATAGTACTGAACTAAATTGAACTGACTGTGCAAGTTAGTTCATGACTGGACAGATCTGCTCCCATTTTCCAGTTCATTCTATGAATATAATGTACTTACTACTGTTACTATGCGTGCATAAATGTACATTTCATATTCTTTTTGCAAAATATTCATTCAGATGACCCATGCTCTTATTAGATTATAATGCCATACTTCATAGTTTTTTGTTTTTCTTTTCTCTGCGGTCTCTGTAATAAGTAGACAAAAAAAAGCAAATGCAACGTCTGGCACAGGAGTAGTGGAACTGCACCCCCTGAAGAAAGTTCTGTGTTCTAGTCAATAAGGGAGTGAGGCAGTTTGATTGGTCACTCTTAAGGACATCTTAAAGGTGCAGAGTTGATCGATATATCGCTCCATTGAGCTTCACTGCGATTCAGCTCTTTCCAGAAACTTCCTTTTGGAACCTAAAACACAATCTCATCAATTGTAACCAAATAATGATTCGCAACAATAATGATTATTACTAACACTATGCTAGTGTCCCATGCCACAGCCTATGATTTTTCCCTTCTGATTACCTGACATTTTGGAAGGGCCCAGTAGGGGGCATCAGATTGGATTTCCCTTTCAGCAACATGGCTGGAGACACTGGCAGGCCATTCTTAGGTAGCATCTGGAAGAAACACAGAATATTAAACTGATAAAAAATCCTGCTTTGCACAACAAAAATGTAAGAAAATCCACTACAAGTGTGCAGTTAGACTAATTGTTAAGTGCATTTGCTCAGTACACATGACAAGAGGAAGACACTCACCTCTGCACCCCGGGAGGGTTTGGTTATGGGACAGGGTGGAGGGGGTCTGTTGGGTGGTAGTGGTCTTGGTTTGGGTGGTGCTGATGGAGAATGCTGGGACGGCTCTGAATGTTGTAAACTCTGCTTGTGTGCAGCGTAGGCTGGGATTGGAGGTGGTTTCACAGTGGGTCGAACGACAGAATGTCTGGTTCTTGGCGGACCTGTTGGACTCGCTCGAGGACTAGCCTGAAGAATGCAAATATATCAGTATATATAATGAATTTATCATAACAATGAAAACATTTCACAAGGATTCCTGGGATGGTGGAATGCGGGTAATTTTCAGTGACAATGGCTGCACCAATTCAAATGTATTTTCCAGACTGTCATCTCAAGTTGTAGAGCATTGCGTTCGCAAGCGCAACGTTGGGGGTTCAAATCCCAGAGAACACATGTTAGGAGAAAATTGTTAGCCTGAATGCAATGTACTAAGTTGCTTTGGATGAAAACGTCTGCTAAATGCATAAATCAAATTAGATCAATATTCAGTATTTCTACATCAGTTGCTATAATGATGAAGGAATGCCAAGAGACATAAGAGTTGCTGTCATTGTGGAAACCAGTAAAGTGATTTTATTTTTCTTCTCATACTCTCTGCTCATATCAGTTTGCATTTTTATAATGGGTTGATATTCTACCCCCCACCCCTTCTTTTCTATTTTAGTAATAAAACTTATTTATGTTAGTTGCCAGTGTAACAGTTATTTTAAGTGTAGGTTTATCTGTTTATTTTTGTATTTTATTTGAGCTTTATTTCAATTAATGAAAATATTTTAATTAGTAATTAGTATTTTAATAGTCTTAGTTTTATGTAATAACAGCACTGATATGGATGGGTTTGGATCTGGTTCCATGATTTTTTTGTTTTTTTTTTGCTGTTTGAACAACAAACAACTAAATGGATTTGAGTTGGATACAGGACATTTTTGCTTGCTGTTGGAACAAAGCCAGTGATGCACGAAACTGCTTTTGGATGGATATGCTGCAAACCCACGCTGACAACACAACAACTTCACACCTGTTCATCAGCATGTGCTTTCTTTGGCCGGAACACTGGGTTGGCGTGACCTGTTGTGTGACTTTTAGTCTCAAGGGTGTCTGGAACACTGACAAGAAGAGAAAATGACACATTTTCTAATGCAAGAAGTGCCAAATATATGAAGATAACAGCATGTTTTACAGTTTACAACTTAGATGATTACTTGATGCATATTTGGGTAGCAGGAAGGGTGGGGCTTTTGGTGGGGAGGAGCTTATGTTTGCAGCAGCACCAAAAGACACTTATCACAGCCAATCCCAGAAGGCAAAACAGGATCAGGAGAACCAGGACAAGATAAAGATTGCCTGCACAAGATAAGACAAAAACAAAACACATCAACAAAAGGGCACAATTAAGATAACATTCAATGAAATATTAATTTTATTAAATGTCTTGACGTACTGTGTGCGATCACCGGTCCACTGTCCAAACTTCCTCCTGAACCCGACTTCTCACAAAACGGTGGCGCCCAACCCGAGTTACAGTGACAGTTGTGGTTATTATTACAAAACTGACAGGGAAACGGACAAAAAGATTTTATGAAAAACAATTTGAAAAACAATTAAAAGGAATAGATCACTCAAAAATGAAAACTGTAAAAAGAACAGACTAAAATCAAAGTTATTCTCTGAACAATATCGACTATTAGATTAGACTTGCAACAGACAGCAGAGGGAAAGACTGTCAGTAAATAATGATTTAAAATGACATTTTCATCTATTTCTCATAAAAACAATGTATTGCTTCAGTAGACTTTGAATATAGCACACAAAATGTAGGGTACTACAGTACTTTTTATGTGTGTGCTTGTTTCATGGTGTTTATTTCAAGATCTTGACACACACTGTGGGGAAAAAGGGATACACCACCCTAAAATGAAAAGTTTGTAATTAATCACCATGCGGCGTGTGCTTTTCTGTATCATCAATGCCGCAAGGATGCACTGTTTTATTTCAAATCTAAGCTAAATACACGTAAAAACAGCGTATCCTTGTGGCGCGGAGGACACAGAAGAGCACACGCAGCACAGTGATATGGAGTGACACAGAGAAGACCCTTTAACAAAGGAATTATTCAATAAAGTCATTCTTTTTATTTTCTTCACTTACAAAAAGTATTCCCGTCGCTTCATATAACCTAGATTGCACGTCTTCTAGACCTTGACACTGTTATTTATTTGGCAGTCTATGGGACAGTCTCAAGCCTCCTGGTTTTCATCCAAAATATCTTAAACTGTGTTCAGAAGACAAACAAAGTTTTTACATGTCGGTAAGTGATTAATGAAAAAAAATTCATTTTGGGGTGGAGTAACCCTTCTAAGTTTTCAAAAATATTTCTTTACAGTTTTGGACCAATGTGAGAGTGAGTAAATGACACATTTTCTTTAAACCATTCCTACAATACATTCTGTACCATAAAACACACTACCTTGGTGTTGAGTGGAATTGATTACACTACTAAAGTCTGCTGTGAGTTTAGCACATCCAAAAATACTCACATTTTCCCCAACATTTTAATCATAAACTTAATCATAATTTGCTTGAATTAGTGATATAGATAGACACAACTCGCACTGGAATCAGACATATTTATAAATATTAACCTGAGTGATTAATAGCGAGAATAGTGAGGGATTTTTAGTTGGTATTTACTGTTAGAGGAAATTATGTAAACAAGAAATGCTTCAGGACAGTAGCTATAAGATGACCATCTATGTACAATAAAGTTCACTCTGCTCTTTGCAGAAACAAGCAATATGGACTTACACCATGGCCATGACATTTGGAACTGCATTCATCAGCTTGCAGGAAGGACACATTGCGACATTCGCCTTCAAAACAGATCTGTTCGGATAGGAAATGAAGCAAAACTGAATGAAATTCTTAGTACAATTTTATCAATCTAATGTTATTAGATCTATTCAGTCTATCAGTACCAACCGCATTCTCCCCACATTTGGTCCCAGTCTGAACCAGGCCCGGGTCTAGGGTGTCACTCTGGTCCTCTTTACCCTGACCGCGCTGGTACACATGTGTCCCTCTGCACAGGATCTTCTCTTGACCGCTCTGGATGTTGGTGTCTATGGAGACGGCGTTGGATTCTAAAGGCTTGCTGGCAGCGCTCAGGCACTGAATCTTCCCACATTTAGCATTACTAAACAAAGAACCAACAGCACATCTTTGATCGGCCCAAATGATGTGACATACACTACTGGTCAACAGTTTGAAATTATTAAGATTCATTGATGTTTTTCAACAAAGTCTCTCATGTTCACCAAGGCTGCATTTATTGAATCTAAAATAGATTTTAAAACGATTTCAAAAATATTATTGAAATTTTAATTTAAATAAATAATTGGCTGATTTAGTGTTCAAATATTAATAATAACTCTTCTTATCAATGTTGAATACAGCTTTTGCTGTCTAATAAATATATATATATATATATATATATATATATATATATATATATATATATATATATATATATATATATGACTAAATATTAAGCAGCAAAATATATGAATTGAAAAAATATTTTCAACACTGACACTATAATGTGAGTAATTATGCGGAAAATTCAGTTGTATTATAGTAATAAATTACACTGTAAAATATATTACAATCGAAAATAGTTTTTTGGAATTATATTAATATTTAAAGAATTACTATTTTAACCCAGTTTTGATCTGACAAATGCAGCCTTAGTGAGAAAAAGAGACTTCTTTCAAGAACATGAAAAAAAACAAATCCTAATTATTCCAAACGTTTGTACTGTTACTATAAGTAAGTGCAACTCACCTTTCAGTGCATTTCCTGTATGTACCCATGAAACTGCCACAGTTTCCATAGGGATCACCTGCTTTATTTACCTCAGTAAAGCAAAGATCAGGAGCAGGACGGCCATCTAAGACATAGAGACAGAAATGGATCAGAAGAGACACATGTACTCACATCTCAAGTCAATGGTTGTGTGTAAGCTATATTGTGTAATATAACTCAGCTGGACTGAAAGGCTTTCTCTGATGAGCAGATGGCCTCACATTCAGATACTAAGATCACAGCCAAGCACAGTATCTGCCTTACAGTAAACTACAGTACATCATTACTCCAGTCTTCAGTGTCACATGATCCTTCAGGAATCATTCTAATTTGCTGATTAGGGTTCAAAAAACATTTATTTTCATCAATGTTCTGCTACTATTTTTGTAGAAACCGTGACTCACAGAGTATTTTATCCTTGATTTTATGGTGTTACTTTTAAACGGTGGGACTTTTAGCAGACTTTAGCAGACACAGACCTTTGCCCCAGAGAGAGAGGCACTGCTGCTCCAGCGTCAGACAAATTCCCGTGTAACAGTAGGCACTGCCACCTGCGCAACTGCTGCCATCCCCCAGGTAAAAGTTAGCAGGACAGGACTCTGATTTCCCATCACAGTACTCAGGCAGGTCACAGGAGCCTGAAGGTGGACGGCACATCACTCCTGGACTCTTCAGCTGGTTAAGAGTGTGAGAAAACAGACTGATCCAGTTTGTTTTTCTTAAAATAGAGCCATAGAAATACATTTTCAACAATAGACATTTGAGACCAAGAATACTCTAAAACACCTGTCTACATTTTAAATAATAATAATAATATTATTATTATAACAATTTAATTGCAAAACATTTAGCAGATTTCACATCCTGAGTATAAAGGCTGACATACTTAAGGAATTACTTAAAAATAATGTAAAAAAACTTTATATAAATATATTTTATATTTTATTTATATTTTATTCCTTCTTTCCATTTTAAATGACCAAAGCTTTTTAGAAAATCCCTTATTTGATTGTTTGTTTACTTATTTATTTACTTATTAAACTATCCACAAAACCAAATGTATTTTATTTATTTTTACTCCTTGTTTAGAGCAACAATAAAAAAAATGTTTATTTGTTTATTCATTCATTCATACCATTTAAAGTCACCAAAACTTAAATTCACACTAAAAATCTTTTTTGTTTGGGGTTTTTAGGGTTTTCATGAAATGCCATACTATGTTTAAAATTCCTCAACGGTTGTGAAAAACAACACCCTTTTCACCATTTCAGAAACAGCTCTGTTTACAGTCACTAGTTTCTGTGGATGTCTCTTTAAATGATAATGAGCTACTGCTTACCCCGCCCCTCTCTTGCATAATCAGTGACGTGTTACCATTAAAAGTAATCCACTGCATCTTCAGTGGCTCTGATGTCAGGACAAAATAACGGCACTTATGTTCACTTTTTAGGGATTAAAAAAAAATGATCACTGTAGGCTGGTTGTGTCCACACTCATGCAAACACCACGTAAAATGTAATTTTGCATCCGATGTCGCCTTTAAATATCACATTCAGAAATTCACACTGACGTCTTTAATTTTCATTTCATTACTCAGTTTTTCTGATGCTGCACCACAGGAAAGGGTTTCGAGAGAGCGTGGGATAAGTCTGGTAGGGATTCACCTTGCACTCATGACAGCAAACTCCATGTGCGCACTCAGCTCCGATCTTCAGCGTGCAGTTGTTGGCATTACAACAGGGACTTGAGCAATCCTTTGTAGCAAAGGAAACAGAATCGGAAAATGTCCGAATGAAAGATCAGTCGGAATCACAGCGTAGGAGTAAATGAGATGGGAAGCAATAAAACCGTCTCCTGACCTCCACTTCCCCACAATCACACTCTTCTCCTTCCTCCAGGTATCCGTTTCCACAGCGCTGACCCCCGTACATGACCCTGGTGTTGGGAGGGTTGAACAAACACTTCCCTCCACCGGAGCTCAGGTAGCGCTTCAGCTCTTTCTGATTGCAGGGGTTGAAGACACGAGGGAACGGATCCCTGGAGAACATTGACATTTATGCCGAGTTGATTTTAAAGGGACGGTTCAGCAAAAATGGAAAATCTGTCATCATGCTTGAAATTGTACAGCATCTTTTTCTTTGGTTCTCACCCTGTGGCAGCAGCCATAATGCAGCCTCCATCCTTAGGCTGAGAGAGACAGCAACCTGGACTATCATGGCTCATCCCAAAGTTATGCCCCATCTCATGAGCCATGGTGGCAGCAACCCCCACAGCACTGCTAGAGTGGTCCTACAGAGAGAGAGAGAGAGAGAGAGGCAGACGAAACAAAAACTTAGTGCATACAGCTATAAAAACTCAATGGAATACTGCTGTAGGTAAATTTACCGAATTGACTCCACCAGACTGGTATTCAGAACACATGGCTTTAAGGGGAGCCAGACCAATGATGGTGCCCTTAAAAGAAACACCCCTACAAACACAACAAAAACAACTTGTGAAATTCCAATGAAAACAAAGGAAACCGAATCAAACCAATGCACTGCCTAGCTGAACAGATACAATCATTTAAAATGATAGTCACCCACAAATGAAAATTGTGTCATCTACTCACTCACATTTCCTTCCAAACCCATTTGTAACACAAAGGGAGAGAAAACGCTATTAAATATCGGTTTCTCACACAACTCTATCATATCGCTTGAGGAGATTTGGATTATACAGCATTATGGACTACTTTTATGATCCTTTTATGTCCTGTTTGCAACTTTTGTGCTTTTAAAAAATTTCCTTTTGGGTTCTGCAGGATAAAACATAACAGTGGGTTCACTTTATGTTGTTCAATGAATTTTAGTGGGTAATATCCAGTCATTTCTATAGGAATCCAAGTGTTTTTACTACTGAATTCACCGGTTTGACCAACAGAAAGCTTTATGTATTGCTACTCTTGACAATGGATGGTGGACTTACAAATTTTGCCAAAAATCATTCAGGTTTGGAACGTCATGAGAGTACATAAATGATGACAGCATTTTAAAACTACCCTTTTAAAACAAGATCATTATCAACGATTGTTATTATCCGATTATATGTTAGTGAGGTGGGAGGAGCTACAGTGAGACTGACGTTACTAGCTGAGCGTTGTCATTGGGCAGCTGAGGCAGCTGTTTCCTCCTCCAGGCCAGAAATGCACCCAGGGTGCTGTAGGGGTTGTTGGTCACAGTGATCTTGTCTTGATCATTCCAGATCTCCAACCGGATCAGGGCCACACGGATATTCAGTGATTTGTAATACTGGAAACATCAAATAGTATATTTGAGTCCAGAAGCACATAAATGATAAAAAAGTGTGTTTAATAAACAGCATTCTCACCTTATCCACAAAGTTAGCCGCTTCAAGCAGCTTTGTTTTGGTCTTTTCAAGGTCCCGACCGTGCTTCACAAACTGAAAAAGAGAACCTATTAGGATGCATCTTTGATTTAGATGGCTGAAATTAACTTTGTGTCATGCAGGTGGTGATTACAGATGACTCTATCAGAGCAGAGGTCTGCTATTCTGAGTCATGACAGGAAACAAGCCTTATCTGCAGAGGTACAGTGGAGTAAGTCAACAAACAGACACAATCTGAAGCTCCAGAGCTGTCAGGTAAAGGTCATTGTCATTTACCAGACACTTTGATCTAAAGCAACCACCCAGCTTACAATTGTGATGATTTATGTGATAAATATGTCCTACAAAAATGCTGATTAAAACCAAGAACAAACTGTCTGAATGCTTTAATCATAGAAATAAATCCTGAGATTATTACATATCAGTGTTTACTAAAGAGCCAATTGATTAGGGCCAATAAGCAAGAAATGAACTTATTTTGCTAAACAAGCAATTTGAAACTGTTTACTGATAGAACAATTTAAACCTGGTGTTTCTGTATTTTTATTGAGGAAGTCAACATTGAGGTGAATAAAACAAGAATCACTCATCTCTCAAAGCTCCCCAAGAAACCCTGATACCCGAAGTTAAGAGATTTTACCTCTGCATGGTCAGCCACCACCATCAGCTCTACGTATTTCATGCTACTCCTGACATCCCTTCTTTCCTGAAAGAAGAGATAGAAAAGATATTGCTGAGCATAGGCTAATTTCATATACTAGAGAAGAAGTGCTGAGTCCGTGCCTCAAAAAAGTTTATGAATTAAAGTACTGTGAGACATGACTAATTGGGACTTGGGGACATCCTGTGTCTTTGGATAGGGACAGACACTCTATTCAGGTATGCCAACGCAAGAACAATGTGTGTTTGGTTTAGTATCACTTTAGCCAGCTCTTCACATTTATTTAAATAACAAGTTTATTATCTGGTACTTTCCATGAATAGGATATAAGATAAGGCCTGAAAAAACATCAGGGAAAGAAGGCGCTTAACCAGGAAATAACTACTCTCCATTTTAGGAGGTTAAACTAAGTGTTATACTGTTTTATATTCATTTCCTATAAAGTTGTGCAACACTGTTAACAAATTGTAAACACAATTCAAAACCTGATTTTTGCAATTTTCTAGCAATAAAAATAAAAATATAAACAGGGGAAAAATTAAAATATACGCTAATATAAATAGTGCAGCTTATAGAAATTTATTTTTCAAATTCACCAACTAAAATGGTTTTAAGTCAGTTATCTTTTGCTCTAGTGTGTCAGTAGCAAATATCAGTTTACATTTCCAAACATTATTATTACAAGGAGTCTGACAGCAGCCAGTGCTCCACACAGAGATCTGATCTCAATAATCATCAGTAGGTCTGGAATAACATGAAGAAACAGAACAAACTGAGACAGACTCAATCTAGAAGAACTGTGACAATGTCTCCAAGAACCTACCTGCAAAGCTGCCTGATAAACAATGCGCAGGTGCACCTTGGACAAAAGCTTTTTTAACGCATAGTCACACCAAATATTGATTCAATTTAGTTAATAGAAGTTAATTAATACAATCTATTTATGGCATTATTTATTGACAGCATCCGCACTTTACACCATTTTTACACAAGTGCCTAAAACTTTGCACAGTACTTTGCAGGTTTCTTAAAGTCTTTTGGAGACATTGCCACAGTTCTTCTGGATTTAGTCTAAGTTTCTTCATGTTATTCCAGAAAGACTGATGATGGGGAGATCAGATATCTGTGTGGAGCACTGGCTGCTGACAGACTCCTTGTGCAAACAAAAATCTGGATTATTACATTTAATGGCAAAAATAAATTGTCTGTGTGTGTGTGTGTGTATATATATATATATATACACACACACACACACACATACAGGTGCATCTAAAAAAAATTATATAATGGAAAAGGTCTTTATTTTTTGTAATTTAATAAAACAAAGCAAACTTTCTTATATTCTAAATTCATCACACACAAACTGAAATATTTCAAGATTTTTTTGTTTTGATTCTGATGGTTATGACTTACAGCTTAGGAAAATAAAAAAATCAGTTCTCAAAAAAAATAAAAAATAAAAATAGAATATTCCATTTTGAGCTTGATTAGTTTGATAATTTTGAGTATAAATACAGGGTACCTCTTGGGATAGTTTGGAACGTGCAACCACAATTATGGGAAAGACTATTGACTTGACAGTTGTCCAGAAGACAATCATCAACACCCTCCACAAGGAGGCTAAGCCACAAAAGGTCATTGCCGAAAGGGCTGGCTGTTCACAGATTGCTGTATCAAAATATATTCATAGAAAGTTGACTGGAAGGAAAAAGTGTGGTAGGAAAAGGTGCACAAACAACAAGGATGACCACAGCCTTGGGAAGATTGTCAGGAAAAGTCGATTAATGAACTTGAGAGAGCTTCACAAGGAGTGGACTGAAGCCAAAGTCAGCGCATTGTTGTTCAGTGGTCCACAGTCCTCTTTTCAGATGAAAGTAAATTTAGCATTTCATTTGGAAATTAAGGTCTGGAGTCTGGAGGAAGACTGGAGAGGCACAGAATCTAAAGTCCAGAGTGAAGTTTCTGAAGTCAGCGATGATTTGGGTGCCATGACATCTGCTGGTGTTCGTCCATTGTTTTTTATCAAGTCCAAAGTCAATGCAGCCATCTACCAGGAGATTTTGGAGCACTTTATGCTTCCTTCTGACATGCTTTATGGAGATGCTGATTTCACTTCCAAGTGGTTTGCTGATCATGATATTACTGTTCTTGACTGGCCAGCCAACTCACCCGACCTGAACCTCACAGAGAATCTATAGGGTATTGTGAAGAGGAAGATAAGTAACATCTGATAAACAATACAGAGGAGCTGAAGGCTGCTATCAAAGCAACCTGGGCTTCAATAACTCCTCAGCAGTGCCACAGACTGATCGCCTCCATGCATAGCCGCATTGAAGCAGTAATTCATACAAAAGTAGCCCCAACCAAGTATTGAGTGTATAGTTAAACCTGCTTTGGAGATCTTGAACATTTCTGTTTTGTAAACCTTTTTTTTTTTTTTTTGATTGATTGATCTCTGAGAAAATATTCTAAGTTTTTGAGATACTGAATTTTTTATTTTCCTAAGCTGTAAGTCATAAAAAAAACTCTTGAAATATTTCAATTTGTTTGCAATGAATCTAGAATATAAGAAAGTTTGCTTTTTTGAATGAAATTACAAAAAATAAAGAACTTTTCCATTATTTTAAATTTTTTTGAGATGCACCTGTATGTGTGTGTATATATATATATATATATATATATATATACACACACATATGTATATTATACATAAAAATGGGCAAAATATATGAGGAAATATAACTAAAACATCTCTGAAACTTCACGCAGATGTATTTTAATGTCTGTTTCATGGCCTGTTTTGAAATATATTTATAAATGTAAACAAATATATATTTTTTGGATGTGTTTAAATGTATACATTTTGATTTTAATAATTGGATATAGAAGGTCAAAACCTTTGTGTTGACAGGCCAAATGTATCATTTAAAAGTGGTATAGAGACATTTATTGTTTCTATAACTAGCTACTTTTAATGCTTGGTTAATATTATGTTACATAATAGTTTATGAAAACACATGATGCTTTAAAAATGCCATGGGGCACCGTAATGGACCATATTCATGATGAATGCTTTTGGAACGCTTTGATGATGAAGCAAACATTAAGATAGACATTAAGCCTCTTCAAAATAAAACAGACTGATCCGAGAGGATTTGGTTCAATAGTTCTTGTACAGGAATCCTATGTAACCCATGATCTCACCCTTTTGGTCTGCTGAGGATTTGCCATGACATCAATCAACTCTTGAAGGCTTTCCGAATGTTTCCCGTCTCCATGGTATTGTCCACAGGTGCCCACTGGCAGTTTCAGGCTCTGAGCGTTGAATACGGCATGTTCCTGAGAGTGTGTTTGGTTAGCTAGTGGTGTGATCATGTAGCTCACGCTGTTATTGACTGTGATCATGCCCCTGGGGATCGAGAACACAATGCCAATCACAAAGATGTTTAAACTTTGAGATTCACTGATAAAGGGAAAAATGAGAGTCATGGATATTTAAACAGGCTGACAGGATGGAAACCGCTCCGCTGTGTTTTGCACGGGAAGCAGAGTAGCTCCACCACAGGGTGTGTGAAGAAAGAAGGGAATAAAACTGAATTGATAGCCAACGTCTGTTTATGCTGAACTAGGTTAAGCAAAAACAGATTTCCTTGCTTCCTGGAAATCACAGTTTTCCCCAAACACAAGTGAAGTTACACACACAACGCTTCACAGATGTGCAGTGATGACCAACTATCAGTAAAAATGCTTCCACTGCAGAAATGCTAAATAATAAGGCACAAAAAGAAGCCATAACCAAATAACATTAAGAGAAATGTGAACGCTACTTGTTTATAAATGTTGCTTGTTTCTGTAGAAACGAGTGTCCTACAAAGTTGCAGAATGCTTGATTTTATACAGATTTTTGAATATTAACAAAAAACATGCATGCATGTTGACATGTCTATGATACATAAAACACTAGACAAAAAGGCTTACATTGTTCTCATTCAGTTGAATCATAAACAAAAGCTGTGAAGTATGTGTGTCTGTGTATACACTACAAAATGCTGTTCCCTTTTCTCCAATCAAACCCCACTCACTCATTCATTGATCTGTTTGGATCAGTCAATGCATGTCTGTTCTTCTCCTGTTTGAGTCTCTGAAGGAGTCGAAGCACTCAACAGGACTCTTTACATCTACCCTCAGCCCACTCAGAAATCTGGAGACCCGGCCATGCTGCTACAGTGAACTCGCTGAACTCACTTCCTGGGCTAATGAACTAGAACTTTTGCACAACGAAAACATGTCCTCATGCTGCAGAGTCATGTCACTAAAGCTGGAGTTTTTAAGAGTCTGACAGTTTAGGAAATAGAACTTAAATGGTTTTGTGAAAGTCCCAAATACTAACCAGGACGCGGTTCTGCATAATGATGCTACACTACAAAATTTAAATCTGATAAACAAAATAAGATAAAATTAGAATAAAATAAAATGCAATTAATATAAAACAAAATAAAAATAAATGTACTGTATTTTAAGGACACTTCTTTTGAAGAGCATCATGTATAAATCAGAAAATGAAGCTAAAGCTCAGAATAGGTGTTAAAAATGATTATACTGGTGGCACCAAGAGGAATTGTGAAAATAATTAAAAAAAGATTTTAAAAATGACTTCTCAAACTCCCCACATATGCCACTGCAACCCCTTTTGTCACTCTAAAATATTACTTTGATCTATTGAACATGCAATATTAAAATAATAAAATAATTTTTCACACAATACGTATGTATAGTATGCAGATCTGCTGTAGTCCTTACCTGAGTCCTGCACAGGTGCTGATGACCACACTTGACCCCTGGATCCCTTTGACTGAGCCATGATAATAACAGTGATCCTGGAACCAAAACAACATAATATAACATCAGAGGAAAGGAGGAAACTTGTTCTGAATTAAAAAAAAAAAAGTATTTATGCGTAATAGATTTCTTCTTGCTTTATCTAATCTAGAATTACTTTCACAGCATTAACATCACACATACTGAATCATTTTAAACACTGATAAAGGTGAAACAAAACAAATGACTTGTTATTTAGAGCCTATGGGTTTACTGTGACAGCACAGTTTATTATAAGATTACCGTCACAATACCAACGGCTCCTTCACTCACCCTGTTGGAAGGCCTGGAAAACTGACGGTCTCCATTCGGATTGTACCATATCTCCTGATATTCAGAGGAGAACAGCTCCCTTACACAAGAACATGCAAAAAAAAAAGACTGAATCATTCCATTATACATTTAATCAACACACAGCTGTATAACCAGACAACTTCCATCACGCCCATAAAGGAATAACATAAACACTTCCAACTTGTTTCCATTCCTTCTCTGGAGTCACACATGAATCAGGATTTGCTCCCCATCAGATCTAGGTCATGTAGAAACCGACAGGACTTACTAGGATTTCTACACAGAAAATGGCTGACAGTGTGAAGTCTCTTTCCTTTAATGGCCTCGAGCTCATTAAAGATTCATCTAAAGAGGCTGAATGCTTTGAGAATCACAGATACTCAGTAAGTGTGTTTACTGTCTGTTCATTGTGTTTATATACTTTTCTTTCTCCTCAAAGGTTGAAACAGGATCACTAAGTGCTAGACTGGCCCTAAATATTTAATTTCCCCTAACAAGACTAGCAAACGATTTTAACGATGACTGGAAATAACGAGAAGTGTCTTGCTGCAGACTTGCACTTGCACTCTCAGACACTTTTCCTTCCACTAGCGATGTCACTTGCAGTCTTTATTTTTTTATTTTGTTCTATTTATTGATAACTTTTTGTTTGAATCTCTCAACATTTTACAACAGTAGCCAGGTGGTGAAGACAAGAAAAAAAAAACTAAATTACAATGTCACTTGCAATCGCTACTTGAACTCCATAAAACCTGTGACGTAACTCGCAATCGACATTTTACAATTTAAGTAAAAATAAATAAATAAAAAACTATTTGGAAAAATTCATGAGATTAATAATGATTAATTAATTTAATATGTATATTTTTAAAGTCGGTTTTATTGGTTTAACAAGACAAAATTAAATATTTTCCTTCTTAAGAGAGTAAAAAAGTAAATGATAATTATAAAATACCATAGTAAAATGGTATTTTGGTATGGTATAGTTTTTATTTTTTTTATAACCAAGTAAAAATTTAAATTCTTATTTATAAAACTTTTAAAGAAAGTGTTTTGAATTATTTTTTAAATCAAACTATGTACATTTCATTTTAAATCACACAGACAGCAAGTGCACTAAATAACTTAGTCATTCTTTTTACACTTAAATGTTCTCATTTCTGTCAGACAGTATACACTGTAAAAAAAAAACTATTTGTTGAGTCAACATAACAAACTTTATTACCACTTTGAATCTGTCTGAACCTAACCACACATTGTGGTCTCCTCATCCTCCCTCTCTCTCTCTCTCTCTCTCTCTCTCTCTCTCTCTTACACACACAAACACGTACATCTCAAATGTCTGTCCCTCTTTGTTTAAATTAGTTGGCCCAACAACACTTACTGGACACAGTCCAGACCTACTGGACCGCAACCTCCATCACCCCCACGCAGGAACCCCCACCAGGCAGCACAAGTCTGCGCTGGCCCTGCAGGACCCTGGATCTCTGCCAGGGAGAAAGAGTGTCATGGACATGAGTTCAAAGAGGCCCTCAGAGACACACCAGTCATACACCCTTCTGATATACATTAGGTCTTTAAAATAAATATGTTAAAAGATTAAATAATATCACACAGGGTCCTTTAAGGTCGAATAACCATATGTTACAGCATCAACATACATTTTAACAGTTTAAATCCCCTAATGCTAATATAAAGTCAATTCTGGATAGAAGTTTATATGTCAGTAGTACTGATATGAACATTTTATTTCAACAAATCAAACTAGATTTTTTTTCTTAAGAAACATCCGTGCAAAACTTTTCATTTTTGGGTGGAGTATGAGAGGAAACAGGCCCAATTATAATACTAATGTAATACTAAGTGATTGATATTAACTAAATAAATGCCTCTCCTGATTTTAACTCAAAATAATTGCAAGCATTAACAATAAGAATCAGACACTTACGCATGAACATTTTTCACCCTGTGATCAAATATGTTAGCACTGACACCTAGATAAGTATGGAAACTGAAGAGGGTGACATTTAATGAATAGTCTTCATTTTGGAAAGAAAAGTGTGCAGTGACCAACTTTTTAACAGACAATGACAAACTAAGACAAAAGATCTAATGGAGGCACACTTAGTTTTTGGCAGACAAATGATGAAGGCATATAATTTGCTTCATCAAAAGGTTTCATTTGATATTGAACACCAACAAGGTCATTCCACTTTCAAATAGAGTCCAAGAGGGTAGAAAAATACTCAGGACAAAATTGGGTCCAGTAGGCCAGAGGGGTTCTTGAGTGTACCATCTCAAACAATCCATGCCTGTTGAGGGAACTAAAACAAGGCTTGCACTTAATCTGCCACACTGCCGCCCAATGACCAGATACATGATGCTATATTGAGCACAGCCATAAACAGCCACTGGGCCAACAAGAAGACTCATAAATTAACTATAAACTGACTCTGGCTGAGCTTGATTCTGTCCCTTAGGCTCTGGAAAAACAGAGTGATTGAGAAAGAGATAGGAGGAATTTTACTAACACTTTTACTGGCACCTTGTCAATTGTTTTAGCTACACGATAAAAAACACTTACAGAAAGACACCTATAAAACAAATGCTGACAAAAATGCTGCAGAGAGTTTGAATGTAGTCCAATCTAACTTCTAACTGTACAAGGAGCCGTTTAATAACGGACCACGCATTAATATATCTAACTGGCAATTAAACTGTATTTCAGATTATCCCTTTTATAATTAAATTTTCTTTAATCCCTATGGCAAAGGGGTTTATTTAGCATATTCACTTTTTGATGTGAAATCTTCATTTTTATAAAGTAAACATAAGAATACATGTTATATTGTTAGTAATATGTAAAAATGAAAACTTAGTGGATTTAACTTAGGTTTACTTGATTATTCATATTTTATTCATATTCCATCAATTTTACAAAAAAAAAAAAAACGTTAAAATGTATCAAATATGATACATCAGGCTTTTAAACAATGTTTATTTATCATCTCTTAACCATTATTATATTGCATTGCATTATGTTTAACCTGCACTACATTGCATATTTTTTTATTATTTTCTCCTCACAGTATGAGCTCTGAAAAGGAGAAAAAGATAGTGTTCTGAAAAATACCTGTGGTAAACTCTTGGTTAAAGACCTCAAATTTGCTGCATAACTGCAAGTTTGCTGCAAATAAACATTACATTTAATATATTTCTTTCTCCCTCTCTCTGTATGATATAGGGTACAGGGAATATTCATATATTAAAAGGACAAAGATGCAAAATGAATAGGAAAGATTTTCAACCCACAGAGCACTAAAAGGGCTGGCACGGGCCCCGACAGATGCAGTGATGAAGAGCTGTGTGTTTGAGACACGGCTGTCTGGCAGCAGCTGAAACAAAGAGCTCATTTCATCATAAACGAGCTGCGTCTCAAGGGTCAGTAGGCCATATTTTCTCCTCATATCAAATGACATCATTCTAGAAGGAGGGCAAGGGAGGAGGGAGAGAGAAAGCTGAAACAGGGACATCACAAACAGAAAATAATTGGAAAGGGCGAAAAGAGGAGAGGAGACATGTAATTGAGGGCATTGCCTCGGCTATCATCATGATGGAGGCACTTTTATTGCCCTGTTCAAGAGCTTAAAAGCCGGTCTAAGCGCTCTGCCCTCTAACTGACAGCCAGGCAGCCTCTCAGATGGGTCATCTGAAAGTCAAAAAAGCCAATGCATGTATAAGAAAATAAACAAAAGCAACAGAATGCAGAACAGAAGCATTAAACTCAACATAAAATCAATATTGACCATATTTACTTTCTTATCCCTATAAAGACTGTATCATATTTGACAAGCTCATTTCTGAACCCTCTAAATTGAACATGATCAAATCTTTCTACAGCCTGATTGATAGTTTATACTTTTTTAGCAAGTAAAAGGCCTTTTAGTGAAATTGTTAAAATGCCCCCCTTAAAGGGATACT
This sequence comes from Carassius gibelio, assembly GCF_023724105.1. Lineage (NCBI taxonomy): Eukaryota > Metazoa > Chordata > Actinopteri > Cypriniformes > Cyprinidae > Carassius > Carassius gibelio. Next base: position 15,759,902 of record NC_068384.1, on the reverse strand, counting down.
CCACCCCAAAATGAACATTTAGTTATTAATCACTTACCCTCATGTCATTCCAAACCAGTAAAAGCTTTGTTCGTCTTCGGAACACAATTTAAGATATTTTGGATGAAAACCAGGAGGCTTTTAACCATTTGAAAACGATTCAGTTTGATTTGGTGAAATGGTTCAAAAAGAACCGGTTACATTGAATGATTCGTTCGTGAACCAGATATCACAAACTTTTGTTTTGAACTGTCTTACAACAGACACGGAAGAGAAGACAATGCTGAATAAAGTCGTAGTTTTTGCTATTTTTGGACCAAAATGTATTTTCGATGCTTCAAAAAATTCTAACGGACCCTCTGATGTCACATGGACTATGTTTTTCTTAACTTTCTGGACATGGACAGTATACTGTACACACAGCTTCAATGGAGGGACTGAGAGCTCTCGGACTAAATCTAAAATATCTTAAACTGTGTTCGGAAGATAAATGGAGGTCTCACTGGTTTGGAACGACATGAGGGTGAGTTATTAATGACATAATTTTGATTATTGGTTGAACTAACCCTTTAAGTTTATTGGTGCAATGCAAAAATATCACAAGTTGTAACTTAGTGCCCCTTTGTATCAAAACTAGGCACAGTCGGTGCAGAGGACTGTGCTGGTGCTTTTCTGAGTCATCCAACCAAGTCTTTGCAAAACAAGAGGTCTTTCGAAGTCCTGTCACTAGCCTTTTATTGCCAATGATACATCTCAGAAATAATCAACCTGATGTATTCTGTTATCAACCTGTTATCGTGTTCACTAATTAACTAACTCCCTAATGGCAATGCACTCCTGGGGGAGAAACTAAATCATGTGATGCACTCAGCTTCTGGTGTCCTGCATGGAGCAGGCGTGTCAGATGTCACTCCCATATGGTTTAATGCTGGTGCGGTGCAAATGCTCTCCATCAACACATGCACATCTGCTTGTGCCAAAAAGGGAAGCCACATAGATGTGTATTTTTGGCACAGTGCTATGAACAGCATTTCATTGCGAATATATCACAACACCTCCAGTTGGTAGTAAAGTGTGGCTACAGTCGAAGAATGCAGGACAGTGAATGGAGATGCTTATAAGACTATGAGCACAAACTCACTCATTTCTCCGGAGTTGTAGAATCAGATCATCCCCTCCCACAGTAATTTTGACATCCGCCTCAGATGGATGCTGGGAAGGAAAATCAGTCAGGTAAGAATAGAATTACCTAATAAATTCCATTATGGTTATATATAGTGGTTTATTTTATATATATATATATATATATATATATATATATATATATATATATATATATATATATATATATATATATATATATATATATATATATATATATACATTTTTTTAATATTTCAACAAAAATACTCATTTTTTTAGGAATTTGAAGAAAATCACAGCAAATTTCAACTAAATGATCAATATATATATATATATATATATATATATACATATATATATATATATATATACATATATATATATATATATATATATATATATATATATATATATACATATATATATATATATATATATATATATATATATATATATATATATATATATATATACATATATATATATATATATATATATATATATATATATATATTCTAAGGATCTTAAGAATATTCTAATATTTATAATTATAAGTCACTCATCAAAAAAGCAACTTTGTACTAAAGGTCAAATGTTTTTACTATGTAAACAAGTTGATTTGTCGATTATTTTTCAAATCATTCTGGATAACAAACACTGTGGAGTTCAGGGCAATATACCAGATACTAAGACGTTTAAAAAAAAATAGTTCAACATTTCACTGAATGTATAATAAATATAATTATGCTGAAATATAATGTATTGAATTATAAAATTAAACGGTCTTAAGACATTTGGTTCACGACAAAATACCGCACATGTGGAGTTGGACAAAATATAGCACTTGAACCTCTGACGCACTACTACTACAAAGATACACTTTCAGTCAGCATTACCTTAGTGCCCTCGTGAGATCTTTTATATCTGGCAGGGCTGATCCACTGTGGATAAGTGATAAAGTGCTCCGTGTTGTCATGGATACGAGATGAGTGTCCATGCCAGCGTTCATCTAAAAGTGCAATAAATCAATCAAGAGACCAACTAATAATCAATCTCTCGATTTACAGCCAACGAGCTCCACTGCTCAGCATCTTCTATTCCACGTAGACTTCCACGATACACACCAACGAGCATCATGCATTATTTTACAATGACTGTAATACAGTAACACTCACCCGTATGAATGTCCTCGGCATGTACGGTGCATCTTAAAGACAGATGTAAACAACAACATAATAAAAACAATCGGAACAGCACTGCGCACGTGACCATGCAGCGATTCAAATGCACGCTCATCATAACATGTAAAAAATAAAAAAAATGCACGAAATAAACGAGCCGTGCACGATGAATTATTATCGATTATGAACAGCATTCATGATGAACAGCACCGGGATGTGTTTGTCTGTAGAAACCGACGGAGGCAGTGAGAGGAGCGCATCTTCAACAGCTCTCTATCAGGCACCTCCCCTGCTCCAGCCTGCCTCCACCATTCAGAAAAACATCTGTCTGTATGTCTATCAAATATACTTGACCACGGTTTTAATAAAGTAACTGATTCCTACAAAATACGCTTTCATTATGAAATACGATCATGATGAAGATTAAAATGACCTTAATTAGTAGAAGTCCTCAGTCTTGAATGGTATGTACAGTTGTTTCAATCACAACATGCTGTTATAGTACTTACTGTTATAATTTCAGTACAAAATGAGGTCAGGAATACCCAATTAATACCTTATGTGAAATAAAATACACATTGGCACCAAAACAGCTAGCACAGAGGGTAATGGACCAAAACTAAAAGAAATGTTGAGATTTCTATCAGCAGGCTGCATGCTAAGTGAGCTATAATACTGACCATTGCTACAATACTAGTGGTAGAAAAAAATATTGTGTTTATAATTGGTCTTGAAAGGCATTTACAGTTGTTACAGTGACAGGGTGTACATATACTGTTATAATTTACAGATGAAACTAGGTCAGGGATACCATATTATAAACACATCATTGTGTGTAATAATACACTTGGCTTCAAAACAGCTAGCACAGAGAGTAGTGTAGAGGGAAGATATGTGTCCCTGTGGTGATTCATTAAAACCAGAAGCACATCAGACTACAAGCTGCGCCAATAATTCTGTGACTTCATTTAATTGCGTCCAACAACAAAGTACGGGAAAGACCAGACCAGCACAAGACTGCGTCCTCAAAATTATTTTTGTGGTAATCAACATTATATCACAAATGCTTTGGATTGAGCTAAACTTAAGCAGCTCTTCAAACAATGCTTACAAGTTTTTATTTTATTATTAAGATTAACATTTCTGCTTTTAAATTATCCAAATATTTACCCCATTCAATTCCATTGCCAGTGCCTCACCATAACCTTAATTTTTGCTTTTGGAAAAGGGGGTATATATATCAAAATAATTTTTGTTGTTATCAACATTATGCCACAAATGCTGTGGATTGACTTTAACCTGGAATGTGCAGCCTTTTACTTGCTTGGATAAAAGTGTCTGCTAAATGCATAAATGTGAAATGTAAAATATTTCTTAAAGTGATAAATTAATTCTCATTTCATTAAAAGTGGCCCATAGTACAGGATATGTAATGACAAAAATTGTGTGTCATTCCTTATCTCCACTAGGAATCTTAGGGCAGAAAATAACATGGAAATTGCCCCCTTCATTCACCTTAGTTTCCACCAGAAAAAGGCAATAAATTATAAACACTGAGAGCTTGTTTTTATTTATTTTAATTATTATAATTTTTTTAATACCAAAGGGAAAAATTAACTTGCATTTTAGTCTTTTAAACATATTATCAACACTGGTCGCTTTCCAGAATGTCTGGATGTTCTTCCCAGAACTGATCACCAATGATATCACAGGAATGACTTGTAACCTTTTTTCTGGTCCGTGTTACAGTAATTTCTGTCTCTGCTTCATCTGGCCGCTTGATCTGTTTAGTTGTGGTTTCATTAACCTGAAGGAAAGAATTTAAAAATTAAACATTTCATTCAAGATAATAATTTTAAAACAAAATGTTTTACAGCTGCATCTTACCTTTTCCCATATTAAAGTCGTGCCTTTTTTGTGCAGTGGGGATTCATTATTGTAATTGATATTGAACTCAGAAAACAAGATCTCATTCTTATCCGCTGCTTGTGATCCCTGTATATGGGAAATATTAGGAAACTTTTTAGTTTCTTTATGTAACACAGTGTAGTGTATTACACTAGTTATATAGTGTGAACAGACAAAATAACTGTACTGGAATTAGGTGTGTTTAATTAAAACTATATGGAGAAATAAAACCAAATTAAGGACAAATTTTACATTCACAAATTTTATTGGTAATTAAATACTGATTATGTTTCTGATTAAAACTGTTTATTGGATAATATTCCTAAATTACAGAAAAAAACTAGTCAGCTTTTAAATACTGTGATGTTCATATTGTTTGGGATGGCAACGTTGTTTGTACATAATTGCCAAGCTGTCTATATGATAACTTGTCTAGAAAAGAAAACAACTCAGGACAAACATAAAAAAATACCCAGTTAAACAAAAAATAATTTAATTGATCATACACTGAGTCTCTCCTCAGCTTGCGTTGTGGTCAGTCCACCTTTCTGAACCAGAGTCCAAAACGTAGTGTTGTACAAATTGTTAATGTGACCTAAATAGAAATAACAAATGTTCAAACGAAGAATTGTGAGATTCTGAAACAATTTTAAATCCACTGTTAAATGTTTATATAGTCTTTATAGCTAGACGTTCTTTTCTAGGACACCTAGAATGGAAAATCATGGATTTCACATTTATATTTTAATGCATAATCAAAAGACAACATATTTATGTTATTAACATATAGCACTTTTTCATTAATGCTCAATCACAAGCAAACATGAAACCATATTCACAACCAAAGGGTTGGCATGAAATAAAGTACAATCATAGTAAATCTCAGAAGACAAAAAAGACTTCATGCTATTATACGGTTTTATACATGTTACAGTCAAACACATGTTATCATTAAATTCACTTACAATCTGCCTGTCTCCAGCTTAGATAGTCTCTTAGGTTACGGTTGCTAGGATACAAAACCACCCTGCCATCGAAGCTGGGTGGGTACAGCAGCGGATGCTCCCCGAAATACTCCTTCCAGTAGTAAACAAAGCTAGAGGAAAACTGGGAAGCCACGTGGGTCATCAGTTTACTGTAGAGAGAAAGGAAAACATTTAATAGGGGAGTTTCCTAGACAGCATAACCCTGGACAACCATCCTCCAGCTGTGCTGTTTAGCATCAGGATGGTTTTAAAATACATGGCAGATTCTGGCAAGTTTATCTATGGCAATGTGTCAGCATACAATTATACCTGGCCCTTCTTTTGAACCAAGTGGTGGATCTTCTGAAAACGAAGCTGAACTCATCACTCTGTCCATAGGCTATAGTGATGTCCTCCAGCTCCTCCATGACTGAACGTGCACTGCGGCTCATCAAACCCAGAGCTCGGTTATCATTGGGTTTCATGAAGTTATGCTGCTCGGAAAACCTGGAGTCACAAAGATCATTTTGAAAGTAATTTCAGTAATCTCTCATTTTCTGCCCTTCACGAAATTGTACAAACATAAGACACGGTGTTAGTTCTTTAAGAGCATGGTATAACTGTACAGAAGCACTTACTTGTGGAAGTTGCGTCCATCCAGCCGAACCACAATGTAACAGTTTCTCAAACATGTGTCGTCGAGCTCAAAGTTTCTCACGTATTCAAATTTGCTTTTGGCCATGACAGATGATGTGCTGAATTTAAGACGTAAGAGGGTCTTGTGTTCTTTAAACCCTCTAAAGTTAACCGATAACAATCTCAGCATAAGGATATCAGGACAGATACGTTTGACTCAAATCATGCTGTTAGTTCAGAATATTTGTGAGGCGTAACTGGTTATCTGTCATCCAGAAAGCGCATCGTCATGAATTAAATGTTAAGATCCATGTCTCAGGAAGAACTCAAACGAGTGATTATCTAAGATCGCGTTGCATTTTTATTTTATTATTATTATTTAACATTACAGTGTTTACAGAATGTTATTCCTTAACCGAAAGTATGTTGTGTCAAACTCACATGTGCGTAAGCGGTCATTGTATTGGTACGTCACCTTATACAGTCCCTCACAATACACTTCTGAAAATTATGTTCCGCCACAAAGTATACGAGGCATCAGCCGCTTTTGGAGATTTAAAAGCGTAATGATGCAAATCGATACATCTAATACAAATCGAAGATTTATGTCAGCAATGTTTTAAATAGAACGAGAAGATGTGTTATTGCAATTTTAAATAAGAGTAAAATGATCATGAAGAATAATATGCCTAGTTGTGTCCAGTGTGGTTGGTTTTCAGAGTTAATGATACATAAAGCGAGACAAAGTGAAGCTGGGAAGTCTTACATTTGTTTGGTATTTTTATTTTATTAGATTAAAAAATGTACAGTCAAGGTATAAATGGTCTTCCCACAACTTATCTTCTGTTATCATGTAAATTTTTGTTAGAGTTTTTTTTTTTTTTTTTTTTTTTTTTTTTACATAATTAGGAAAATAAGCTGTAACTCCAAAACTTCATCCCCTAAAACATTGCACTCAGAGCAGTTCCTACAGAAACAATGGGAGAAATTTATAATATGGAAAGAGAAAGACAGGACAGTATTGTTTAAAAAAAATACTGAATAGAAAAACAAACACTCAGTCTACACTATTAACTCAGTCACTCAGATGTCATGAAGCTGAATGCAGTAGGTTTTCACAAATCTATTGTTTATAGGTATACTGATCACATCCTATGGATGAGCAGAGCAAGCAACACTCTTAAACAAACATAGATATAAAAAGCAAAGTGATGATAAGGTCTTCCACCTCAGCAGCGGCCTTCTTTCACAATCAAAATGTCTGCATTAGTGTGCCTAAAAAACAAACACCATTTCAGTGATTCAACATCACAACATCCATTCCACAGCACTTGCTAACTATCAGCAAAATCCATACAGCGATGCTGTTATCCTACACAAACAGAAGCAAATGAATGGACTCACATTCTCTGCACACACAGGGTGCATTCATTGACGTATGTGATGCCATCATTACCACATACAGGAGAGTAGTTGAGAGGGCATGCTTGACTGACACTCAGACCCCCACATGCAGGCTGTCAGATTAAAAACACACACACAATTCACAGTTATGCATCGCAGTTCATCTTCTGAGGTGTTTGTTCGGGGTTTTAGTGTATTAATGGACTTACCCTGCGGTAGAGTCTTGATTTATCCTCTGCACCTGAAAAAATTGGTATCGCTGAATTAATCGCATTGCAATAATTCTTTGTTAATTGCAAATGGCACACATCAATGATAGAGTAATACAATAATAACATTGCTTTTTTTTCACTATTCCACTGGGAGTGACTTACCTACAGAGAGGATGAGGACCAGACTCATCAGAACCACTGCTGTTCCAGTCATGTCGCTCAAATAAAGGAAGAAAAGAAGGTTTTAAAGAAGAAATCTGTATTTGTAAGTTCAGGCTGAGAGCTTTGACTTAGGAACTGATGACTTCCAGCTCGTTTCTGAGTGTTGTATTGGTGATGAGCAGCATCATATAGTTTGAAAGGGAGGGGAGGAGGAGAGGTGCTGATATTTTGACGGGTTTCCGCCCCATAAACCCACCGTCCCGCGTCAACAACACTGAGAACAGAGCCTCTCTATTGTCTCTCTCTTTATTGTGGGATAAACATTCCAGTCTGTCCCAAAATTGCTGAGCACAATCCAAAATGCATTGGTCTGTATAATATCCCTCAAAACAGATCTGGCTGGGAGGTGTGTCCCTGTTTATTGGCCCCAAAGTGAAATGAAAGAAATTCCACTTAACATGGAATGCAGTTGACAGTAATTACGTAATGTAATAATTAACTACATAACTTCGCAAGGAATATGGGTTTTTACATTTTGAAAAAAAAAAAAGAAAATTAAATTTTCAAGACAATCTCCTGAACTGCAAACTGAATGTCAGAATGAGAAAGAAAAGGGATTTAAGCAATTTTGAGCGTGGCATGGTTGTTGGTGCCAGACGGGCCGGTCTGAGTATTCCACAATCTGCTCAGTTATTGGGATTTTCAGGCACAAACATTTCTAGGGTTTACAAAGACTGGTGTGAAAAGGGAAAAACATCCAGTATGCGGCAGTCCTGTGGGTGAAAATGCCTTGTTGATGCTAGAGGTCAGAGGAGAATGGGCCGACTGGTTCAAGCTGATAGAAGAGCAACTTTGACTGAAATAACCACTCGTTACAACCGAGGAATGCAGCAAAGCATTTGTGAAGCAACAACATGCACAACCTTGAGGCGGATGGGCTACAACAGCAGAAGACCCCATCGGATACCACTCATCTCCACTACAAATAGGAAAAAGAGGCTACAATTTGCACAAGCTCAACAAAATTGGACAGTTGAAGACTGGAAAAATGTTGCCTGGTCTGATGAGTCTCGATTTCTGTTGAGACATTCAGATGGTAGAGTCAAAATTTGGCGTAAACAGAATGAGAACATGGATCCATCATGTCTTGTTTACCACTGTGCAGGCTGTTGGTGGTGGTGGTGTAATGGTGTGGGGGATGTTTTCTTGGCACACTTTAGGCCCCTTAGTGCCAATTGGTCATGGTTTAAATGCCACGGCCTACCTGAGTATTGTTTCTGACCATGTCCATACCTTTATGACCACCATGTATTCATCCTCTGATGGCTACTTCCAGCAGGATAATGCACCATGTCACAAAGCTCGAATCAATGCTTAAACAATGCTTCCAGCACCTTGTTGAATCAATGCCACGTATAATTAAAGCAGTTCTGAAGGCGAAAAAGGGGTCAAACACAGTCATATGATGTTTCTAATAATCCTTTAGGTATATATATATATATATATATATATATATATATATATATATATATATATATATATATATATATAATTTTTATGAAAAAGTGGAACTTTTTGGATTTTTACACTTTGCATATGTGTTAAAAAAATAAAAAATTAGGTTGACAGTAATTGCATGATGTCATATTTAACTACACAATTTAGCAGGAAAAAAATAATTTTTACACTTTGCATGTGTTAAAAAATCAAATATGGGACAAACACAAAATACAGAAATTCTTGCAAATAACCAATAATAAATCATGTAATTAATCAGAAACAATAAAAGGTATATTGGATTCTATTTGATTTTGAACTAGTCTTGCTATTAATGGTCCCTTTACAGGCTGTATTGTAGCTATTTTAAATGATTAAATAAAGAAATGCATTTGGAAGGAGTAAATTATGATATAATTGTTATTTTGGGGTGGACTATATGCCTACCTCGAACTTCAGACCCTTGAAGTTGACAGTAGTACTGTTTTACTGTATTTTTGATCAAACAAACGTAGTCGTGGTAGGGGCAATTGGCATTATTGGAGCCAACTGTTTCCTTAATGTGTATAGGATCAGTAATGGGGAATTTTTTTTTGAGATTCAGAATTTTACAAAGGTTGACAAAGTAGACGTAGACCTATAGCTAATCCTTATAATTGTATTTTATATATACACGTTAAAGGCTGATAATCAGTAAAATATATATATAAAAAAAACAGCTCACTGAAAAAAACAAAACAAAAACATTGCTCAGGAGCTCGTGTTTTTTGAAGCGAACTTGATCAGTACTTCTCGGCTTCCGTACTGACTCTGAGTGTAGTGTACTTCGTTCCGAACGGCACGTCTTATCTGGCTGTCAATCACGCATTAGGTACAGTTCACGTTCACGTTCAGTAAAATGATACCAGTACGCGGTATTTTCCGGAACGCATCACGTCACGCAGAACACTGTCTGTCTGTGAAAAGCCGACGTACGGTGAGTTACCTAGTTTTACACAGTGGGAAATAGCTCACTTTCATCAAAGTAAGTTTTCATTACAGAGAGTTCTGATGACACTGAACCTGTGTGAAGGGGGCTCAGACGCCCCTCCACTGTCGCAGTGTCCGGAGCTACAAAAGAATGAAATCATTACAAAAGAGTTTAATAACTCAAATAGACACAACTAATATTGCATTAATGTTGTAGGCCCATATTCTTCATGCATATATATTGATTATAGTAAGGTCAAATGTCCAAAAGCATGCAAGCAAACAAAAGAGTTCACGGAGTGAAGATAGAGTGACTTTGAACTTAATACCTTTCTTACATTTCCATATTTAAAAGGCCCAGTGCTGTCAGAAACTTTTTGACCCTTCTATATTTATACTAAATGTGTCTGCTGTTCAGTTTTTAACATGTCCTTGGACAGAGATAAGTATAGAGTTGTTTGGCTTTAAAATAAATCCAGTGGATTTGGGACATCATTTGACCTCAGTCCTGCAGTGGGAACGGACCGGTTTGAGCTTAAACATTTGTACAGTTTATCTTTAATTGCAAGGGTTTTAAAACATACTCATGTTTTTTTCTTTTTTTTTTTGGGAACACGTGGTAGGTAAAAATTGATAGCCTGAATGCACCTGTGTCGCTTTGGATAAAGGCGTCTGCTAAATGCATGAATTTAATTTAATTTAATTTAATTTAATTTTTTTTGGCTGGGAGGTGAGTAGCTGTGCCTTAAAAACCTTCAGAAATTGAAATAAGAAAGAAACAGAAGCAGACGCTGCCATTTCTATAATGAGTCAGTTCATCTCATAGTTCAAATAGATTCAGACAAATGTAGAACTTATATTTCGGTTGAACAGTTCCAATAATGATCACATGGTGTCACTACCAGTTTGTTTTATTTCATCTCCTGAGCAGCCCGCGGCATCGGTCTCCACCGGACCCCAGCAGCAGCAGGGAACTTTCTATGAGCTCCGCACCTATAACATTCAGCCGCATCTCAACACTGCCTTCCTCAGACTGACCGGTGAGAAGATCCACCTGCGTTCAGCCCACTCAGAGCTCATCGGGTACTGGAGTGTGGAATATGGGGGTCTCAATCAGGTTTTCCACATCTGGAAGTATGGTGAGAAGGATTGCTGAAGTCTTAAATGTCTATTTTATTATTTTAAAACTTTATAGGACTCATCAATAAGTAAAATGCTTATTTAAAACCCTTGTGCTGTGCTTAAAATCCTCTTCCTGGTCAAAATGACCAGCTTTTTAAAATTTGCTTGTAAAGCTCTCATTAATGCTATATTATCTCTTAATCTTGGATTAATTTTTTTAACTTAGTTTTTTGTATCCTGATCTGATTTTATGCGATTCAGTTTTTGAGCGGAAAGTGGTTCATTTTAATAATATAATAGTTGAACTGAGGTGCATAAACTCAGATTAATGAGGCCAATGATTAATCAGTTCCAGAAAGAAAAACAAAATCTGTGCAAATTGAAAGCAAATAAATTGATAAAAAAGATTTAATCTAGTGTTTGGTAATAAAAGTATTAATAGCAATTTCTGTACGCTGGTCATTTTTGTGTTCAAGATTTAAAAAAAAAAAAAAAAAAAAAAAAAAAAAAAAAAAATATATATATATATATATATATATATATATATATATATATATATATATATATATATATTATTTATTTGTTTGGTTAGAAGTTATACCCTGTGTGAGCAGAATTAATACGTTTGAGTCCAATTTGATAAAATTAACTGGCATTTTCCGGAAAAATAAAATCCTCTCTTAGCTTTAATACAGTAAACAAGTAATCTTACTAAGATAATTTGCATTTATTTTATTTAAAATGTCTAAAAACACACACTACTCTCTGTCTTTGCTGTAATGGTGTTTAGACAGCTATGCCCAGCGGGCATCTGTGCGGGCAGCCCTGGCTCAAGACCCCAACTGGATTGAGCAGTACATCTCTAAAGCAATGCCCATGCTGAGCTCTCAGGATAATGAGGTGACGTACCTCGTACCCTGGAGCAAAATTCAGAAGCCACCCAAAGATGGAGGTGAGAATGTGCATTAACATTCATGCATTGGTTTTAAAAGCTGCACCAATGCATGCTCACATGGTGCTGTAAGTGATGTAAGACATAAGAAAAGGAAAAGAAAAGAACATTTTAACAACTTCTTGACTGACCCTAAGTACTATTTTCAGAAGTTTCCTGAGTATTCCCCCTTTTGCCATTTCAGATGGTCATAAACATTCAGAAATTCAGTTCAAAACAAAGATACACCGATTTCAAATGCTCTAGGTGAATTTATCTAAAGCTTTTTTGTAAAGATAACTGTGTTTGTTTTTCTGCAGGAGTTTTCGAACTGGCAAGTTTCCAGATGAAGCCGGGCGGTCCGGCAGTGTGGGGCAGGGCAGTTCAGGCAGCAGTGGGCACCCACACAGGGTCAGGATATGCCCACGCAGTTGGGGTTTTTCATTCTGAATTTGGACAGCTTAATCAAGGTGAGTAGACAAGAAATCAGATAAATAAATGTATAAATGTATAAAAATGAGTTGCAGCCTGTAATTTAAATATTGCACTAACATTCAAAAGTTTGAGGTCAGTAGTTTTTTATTCATCAAGGACTCATGAAGATGATGACAGTACAGACATTTATAATGTTAAAAAAGTTCTTTTGAACTTTCTTGTCATCAAAGAATCCTGAAATGCTGTATTATAGTTCATAGTGAATCATAATTCAACTTTAACATCACAGGAATAAATTACATTTAAACATAAAACATTTAAATAATGATGTTTCACAATATTACTGTATTTTTAATAAATTAATAATATATATATATATATATATATATATATATATATATATGTATGTGTGTGTGTGTGTGTGTATATATTCTGATATTTCTTTCCATGCACAGTGCATGTTTTATGGTGGTTTGAGAGCGCAGACCAGCGGGCAGCAATACGACATAAATCTCATGAAGATGCCAGAGTGGTGGCAGCAGGTAAATCTTAAATATAGCTCATTACATTATCATATCATTATTATCAGAGCATTCTGGGAATTTTTGTCTCAGAAAAATATATATATTTTTTATGGTTTACAGTTTGCATTTTTTATGGTTACTGTTTGTATTTTTTCTCCAGTAAGGGAGAGTGCAGCGTACCTGGTGTCACATAAGAACAAACTCATGTTCCCCTGTGCTTTCTCACCAATCAAATAACATGGCTTCATGCTTTGACTTTAAAATTTGATTAATGCAGTGCATGAGATAAGTGAACTGATAAACAGATTTAATTCTAGCAAGTTCCTTTAGAAGTTTTGACTAATGGTCAAATAATTATTGTGAATCAAAATAATGCTTTACATCACATGAAGACTTCCATCCTCAAACTACTGCAGAACTACATCAGTGTTTCATAACATGTCATTCTTTTCTACAATAAATGCTTACGTAATAAAAACATTTATAAATTCAGCAGTGTTATATTTGCATTTCTTGCATCAATTAGATGTATTTTAAGCAGACTGACACTGAAAATAATTCATATCCTAAATTTTCCAATATGATGTCACAGATCAAACAGAATTAGGGTTGTAGAATTGTCATGTTTTATTATGTAAATTGAGTAATTGTTCAAAGCAAGTAACAGACAATCCACAGCCACACATTTGAAATGTAAACAGTTATTAAATGAGGAACATCACTGTGGTACTAAAACATTTTGTCTTTTTTTTTTTTTGGTTCTTTGGTTTCGGTTTTGGTTTTCGAACCAAAACCAAAATTAAACATTAATTGAAAAACATTGCCTGTGGAGATTCCAGTGCAAAGAGATTAACACTTTTTGACATTAAATTAAATTTCAATTAAGACAGCAGGTAAAGTGCTCGGATGAAAGACAGACAACACCGTTGCCAATCCCAGATCCAAAATACTGATTTAACAATCCAAACTCAATGTATGGACAGATCACACTTACTGTAATGAACGGCTATGTAATACAGCTGGAATCAGTGTTGTGTTAGTAGATTTCTGTATTTAATGGTCCAGAGATCCAATGAAGGACACACCAGATGCCCTTTTACTAAAGAAGGCACATAATCGGTATGTTTTAAGTGAAATCCTTCTAAGGTGTTCATGCAAATCCAGGAGCATCCCCTAGGATTACTGTGTCAGTCGAGGTATTTGTTACATATTGTAACCGTAAAGCTTACTTGTATAAACTTTAATTTATAATTTTATTTAAAAAATAAACCTTAAAAAAAAAAAATCAATCACTTTTTTGTTTTGCCCATGCACAAAGGCATGCATAAAGATAACATGAGGCACTCTTGGATAGAACAGCCTATAAAATAATGCCCTTCTGACTTTTTAAAACATCTAAAACAATTGCTTGTTTATAAATAATGAAATATTAAAAACTAAATCATTTTAACAGTACAATTTGCAGTTCTGCCCTTAGCCACGCAAACGATTCTGATTCTTCAGCATGTGATTCCGAGTCTTCTAGTCTTAAGAAAATAAAACACAAATACACTGACCCTGAAAAATTGATCATTGGCATTTTTTCATCGGCCCGATTATCTTGTACGATGAAAATCGATCTATATTGGCGACTAGGCAAAATGCAGTCTGTGCAGTCAGTATACACCAGAAATTATGGCTTCAAGTTTTTAACTCTGCGACTAACATAGTTTGGATTCAGCCATGTTAGAAACACGAGAGAAGTCTTTTGAATTTCTTTTGCATTGACTTGCATTGAGTATCTCGGCTGCAGTATCAGCCTCTCAGCTGACCGGTGAAGACGTTCCTCTTCAGACAGAGGTCAGAACAACGGACTGCAGCTCAAAGGCCACAAAAACATTGTGAAATATGTGGGATCCACTGGCTTCTTAGCATCTAGTGTAAACAGGGACTCTGGCTCACACAAAGCTTTCCATTGGCTTCTCCGTGTTCCCTTTAATAGAGAGAGGGCTCAGGAGGGCCATGTTGACCGCTGTCTCTTTCCGACGAATGGAGCTCTCTGAGTGGTCGTCACTTTGGTCCTTGGCAAAGTTAACAAATACCTGTTGATTGGGAAGATGAGTATTCAATAATCACTGCAAGACACACACACACACAAATTTAATTAACTATAAAGACCTTGTTGTGATACCATTTTTTGATGTCTTCAATGAATATTATTAATATGCCGTGTGCCTAAAAGATAGTCAACCTGGAAATAACATTTCTGTCATCATTTACTCTCTCTCTCTGTATGGCATTCTTTCTTCTGTGAAACACAAAATAAGATATTTTGAAGAATGTTGGTAACCAAACAGTACGGACAAAATGGAAGTCAATGGGACCCAAAACTGTTTGGTTACTTACATTCTTCAAAATAGAAAAAAAAAAGAAATAAAGTCCTACAGGTTTGAATGACATGAAAGAGTCAACAATGACTACCCCTTTTAACAGTTGACTGCTTTTTAACTTCCTCTTGTTCCCAGTAGGGATCATATTTGTAAATGCCCCCTCACCTGGTCCAGAGTGGTCTGGGACACGGAGTAGTCCTCTATCCTGAGAAACTCTTTGTTCTTAGCGAGGATGCTGAAGATGTGAGCGAGGGAGGTGAGGGAGGAGGGGAGCTGGTATTGCAGCATGTTTCGGTGTTTTTCTTTCAGGGTGCTTCCCGGCAGCTCGCTCTCAATGAACTTCATCACCGGCTGCAGGTCAGGATTTGGGCCCGCAACCCTCAGAATGATGGTGTACCCATCTCCAAATCTGCAAGAAGAGGAGAAAGTGATGTCATATATATGCATTAAAAAACTCTCCTGGACACGTCTAAAAAGCAATGTTTGCTTTATGCTTAATGTTCTTGATTTGAGTCATTTATTTTTTGCAATTCAGTGATGCTGATAGTGTGCAGAACTAACACGTTGTTCTTTTAAATAGTTTGAGCCACGAACCAGACCAGCTTTCTAAGAGGTGAATCACATTTACAAACTTTGATTTGGAGCCAAAAAAATTGGACAAAAAAAGATTTGTACTTAATGGCTTTAATGAGGGAAATAACTTCAATCCTATGAAGCTATGGGAATGACTAAATGATTAAAATGACAGATAATTATAAAACTATTGATTTGTTGCTGGTGTTGCTAGTGCATATAGGAATAAAATTTTATGTTTATTGCAAAATATGCACATATATACAAATATTTAAGTACGATTATTATTGTAAATATTTAAGACATTTTTCTTTTGGGGCAGTTTGCTTGTTTTGGTTCTCTGACTGGAAGAGATTTCTCTGCAGAATCATGAGTAGGCCTAATGTAGTTTTCCCACCAAGAATTTCACTTACACATGATTATTTAAAAATAAGTTGGAATGATGTGAACTGACAGCTTCAACAAAGCAGAGATGATCAATGAACAACCCCATATATCACGGTAGGTCTGTCTATCCAATTCTCGAATGGAGAAAATAAAAGGGCTTGTAACTTGTGGAACCCGGCTGCTACACTCTATTATTCATGATCTTACCTGTTCTTCAGGTGCTGGACGCTGCCCAGACAGCGGAACCTGCCGTTCACCATGATGGCCATCCTGGTGCACAGCGCTTCACATTCTTCCATGCTAAGAGAGAACAGAACACGGGTTAGTATGGAAGAAAGCAGATGAAATACTTCCCCCAGTGATAGCTGGCTGATGGAAGTCTAAAGTGCAACAATCTAATCTAAAAAACAAACACATTAAATTTTTTGAGGAAAACAATATTTTCATCAAAGCTGTAAGCATTTATTTTTAGCAATAGCTCACTTAATGTGCTCATCTATAACATTAGCAGACTGTTGGGGTTCAGTTTAAGCGCATACATTGTAATTGTATTGGGAAAAGTCTGGTGAATGCACCTGTGTGAGGTAAGTAGGACAGAGCGTCCCTCTTTGATGACACTGTGGATGCAGTTCCACAATGCTCGGCGTGCTTTGGGGTCCATTCCAGTGGTGGGCTCGTCCTGTAACCAAAAGCACAGCAAGACTCAAGAGTCGGCCATAGGAAGCACACACTGAACAGCAACATCGGCGGGAAGAACACCATCTCATCCCTCACACTATTGTATTGCACGCTCAAGTGAACCGAAACAGGCTTGCTGAGTCTTGAGTGTTCTTATGTGATCTTTGTGTAATCCACACACTATGATGCCTCTCTGAAGACCAAGGCTAAAGAGTTCAGGGTAATTTAGCTCTAGGGGTTTATTAGACCTGAACTCCTTATACAACCAGAGCGGGAAACCCAGCTGAGAGAATAATCAAACAGTGGTCATATGATCCAGACTTATGTTGTTTTTGTTGATTAGTTTGCAGACTTTCACCCTAGGAAACGTAAGACTTTGAGCCAGTTGTGTAAGTCTCTTTGTGTGTACATGTGTGTGTTGCACATACCAGGAAGACCACTGGTGGGGCTCCAATGAGTGATATGGCGGTGGAGAGTTTGCGCATGTTGCCACCGCTGTAGCTTCCTGCTTTCTTGTCCATGTACTTTACGAGGCCCAGTTTATTGATTCCCCACTCTGCCACCTGCCCAAGGTACACCACATTAGTAAAACTAACAACACTTCCTATTGTGGTTAATCTCACAAAACATTTCATAACATGAAATGATTTAAAGAATAGTAAATCAATATTTAAATCCTGGTGTTAGTTTATGCTCTGCTCACCTCGCAAACTTCC
Organism: Carassius gibelio; assembly: GCF_023724105.1. Classification (NCBI taxonomy): domain Eukaryota; kingdom Metazoa; phylum Chordata; class Actinopteri; order Cypriniformes; family Cyprinidae; genus Carassius; species Carassius gibelio. Next base: position 15,742,111 of record NC_068384.1, on the reverse strand, counting down.
TTCTCAGGTACACCACGCAGGATGGCGTAGAATTCCAGGTGTTCTCGTCCTGTCAGCAGATCGTTGATGGCATCAAACTGAGGGCAGTAGCCCATGTTCTGATGTACTTCATCTATTTCTCTGAGTATACTGGAAATAAGAAAAAGCAGCATCATCAAAAAAATGCATCCACAGAATTGTAAAATGAACCTATGACCTATTAAAAAATAATAATAATAAAATATATATATATATATATATATACACATACACACACACACACACCCAAACTGCTGATCTACTGGGATTTTCACACACAACCATCTCTAGAGTTTACATAGAATAGTCAGGAAAATATCCAGTGAGCGGGAGTTGTGTGGATGAAAATGCTTTGTTGATGTCAGAGGAGAATGGACAGACTGGTTAGAGATTATAGAAAGGCAACAGTAACTCAAATAATGACTTGCTAGAACCAAGGTATACAAATCTCTGAATACCATCTCTGAATGCACAACACGTCGAACCCTGAAGCAGATGGCCTACAGCAGCAGAAGACCACACCGGGTGCCGCTCCTGTCAGCTAAGAACAGGAAACGGAGGCTACAATTCACACAGGCTCACCAAAATTGGACAATAGAAGATCGGAAAAATGTTGCCTGGTCTGCTGAGTCTCGATTTCTGCTGTGACATTCAGATGGTAGGATCCGAATTTGTCATAAAGAACATGGATCCATCCTGCTTTGTCTCAACGGTTCAGGCTGCTGCTGGTGGTGTAATGGTGTGGGAGGTATTTTCTTGGCACACTTTGGTCCCTTTAATTCCAACTGAGCATTGTTTAAATGGCACAAGCTACCTGAGTATTGTTGCTGACCATGTCCATCCCTTTATGACTATAGTGCAGGATAATGCACCATGTTACAAAGCTCAAATCATTTCACACTGGTTTCTTGAACATGTTAATGAGGTCACTTTACTAAAATGATCTCAATCCAGCAGCTTTGGGATGTGGTGGAATGGGAAATTTACATCATGGATGTGCAGCCGACAAATTATCAGCAACTGCATGATGCTATCATGTCAATATGGACCAGAATCTCTCAGGAATGTTACCAACACCTTGTTGACTCTATGCCACAAAGAGTTCTGAAGGCAAAAGGGGGTCCAACCTGATACTAGCAAGGTGTATCTAATAAAGTGACCAGTGAGTGTATGTGTGTGTTAATAATAATAAAAAAAAATTATATATATATATATTTTTTTTTATTATAATTTATTTATTATATATTTTTTTACAAAATATATATAAACTAAGCTTTAGTAAGGAAGTAACTTTAGTTATAATTACTGTCTTTACCTTTTCCCAGCCAAGAATGCTTCTCCTTTGGTGACCACAGAGTCTCCGGTCAGCATTTTAAAAGTACTGGTCTTTCCAGCTCCATTTACACCAAGCAGACCAAAGCACTGAAAGAAAAAGGAAAGATGTCAGTTTGTGGCCTTACAGTAGACAAGACGAGTGACTCATTCGGATGAGACTTCTCATGTGGCAGCTGTCATGAATTACCTCTCCTGGAGGAATACCAACACATAGACGATCAACAGCAGGCTTCTGTTTCCGCTTGTACACCTGGAAAAGAAAAGGATGACAGATTTTAAGAGGGCACCCTTTATTTGACTAAATGTGAAATACTAAAGTTGATGTCTGTGATGATCAGCCGAGGATCTCTGCTGACCTTAGTGAGCTGTCGGAGTTCAAGAATGTCTCCCTGTCCAGCTCCACTCATGATTCTCTGCCTCTCTCTGGCCACATCCTCATCCTCCTCTCCAATCGGACTCAACTTGGCTCTTAAAGACCTGCAAGAATTGATCATACCATCAAATTAGATCTTCTAAATCATCTAATCCATAATTTCATTAGCAATTCATATTAATGTAATTGGTTTCAGAATATCTTGTGATGTTGCGTACTTGGCTTCAAAGAAGAAACGATACTGGATAAGGACTGTGATGATGAAGAAAACCACTCCTTCCACAGCCATGGCAAAAAGATTCTTGCCCACCATGTCCCACTCCAATGGAGAACGGAAACTGTTTTCACCTAGTAAGGTAAGAGCATTCAGCATCTGTAATATTTACCCTTGCAGTAGTTACAGTTAATACAGTCAAAGCAGAACAAGCTTATGAGGTCAAACTCTGGACTTCATTGCTTTGTATTGGTATATATCTGTGTCCAAAATTTTTTTTAATATAAAGCAGAGCAAGCTACTAATCTTACCAAATCTCTCCAGAGCGTCAGCCATGGCCTGATTCTTCACCATGTCGATGAGACCTCGGCCAAGGCAGAAATGTGGAAAGATGAGCAAAACGTTCTTCAGGATGTCATTAATGCCACCGATCTCCTGCAGCAGGGGATGACGAGATTAGAAATCATTATATGTGCTTGTAAATTACTGTAAGGAATAGCAATAGCAAGATAACATTTAGGATGAAAACCAAAAAATAATAACTTCTTACATTATTTCCAAATAACTCCATGACAAAAGTGGCCACGCTGCCGTTGATCCCAATGAGGATGTTGACGCTAGTGAGAACCACATAAGCAGTGCTAGGGATTTTGAAGAGGAATGAAGCTGGGTACATAAGAGGAGTGATGGACCATCTGAAGAGAGACAAGAATAAGCATTTATTACCGGGAAAAAGGTTATGTGCAAATTGGCAGTGTATTGAGGGCCCATTTCAGGCCCCAATCATATCTTGGTACTGCAGTAACATAGAGACATGAGGGAGGGCGTTTTGCTCAGGAAGATTACCAGATTGTGTGCTTTGTGAAGTATAATGTATAATCCCATACAGGGCCCCAAAGGGATCTTTCCATATCTGCAGAATTTACACATACAGTAGATGTGGGGGTGCTCTTTCAATAAAGGAAATACAAAAAGGCCCCATGTGGGACCCCCAGCCATGTCCAGGGATGGAACTATCTAAGAGACATATTTTTTAAAAGACAAGCACCACTCACATCTTCTTTTGAAAATATATCTAAACATACCATATATATATATATATATATATATATATACACACACCAGATATATGAATATGTTCTATATTTATTTGATATGTGACTTATTTTATATTCAATTTATTTTCCATTATCTTCAGAAGATGTACCTATATGTACTTTATAATTAATTTTTTCTTACGTTTATTATATTTCATATCTTCATCAGAAAATGTACTTATAAGTACTTTGTATTTTTGTATTTTGTTTGTTATATTCCATTTCTTTCACAATTTATTGAGAGAATATACCCAAACATAATTTATAATGTGATGTTTGTTTTTTTAATTATACTTAAAAATTTGTTTGTAATAATTAATTTTTTTTTCTATTTTTACCGTTTTACATTTTCTTCAAAAATGTCCCTAAACATACTATATAATCACCCCCCCCCCATCTCTATTTCATATTCACTTCAAAAAAAATATGCTTTTTAATGTTTTTCCTCCTATATTTATTATATTTCTATTAGAAATTTTCGTAAAAAATTGACCCCAAACATTCTTCATAATCTGTTTTTTCCCCGTACTTTATACATTTTTTTTTTTTTATAAATATAGTTTAAACTTGTTTTTTCTTTTACTGATTATGGAATATATATTGTCAGTACCTACATAAATTATCACTATATTGAGCTGGTACTTTTGATATAAGTGAATGTCTTGATCTGTCTTTTTTTACCCATAAAGAAGCAGTAGAAGGGCAAGAACAGGCAGGTTGCTGGTGGAGACATAGGCTTTTTGTTGAAAGCACACAAAGATCACGATCACCAGAGTAGCAGGGACGACATAATTGCACTGTACCAGAAAATAGACAGAAATGTGCATTAGAATTTTCGGATCAGCAGACAAGTAGGTGAGTGGTGCATTATGAGATTTGAGAGCAAAACCAGACACTCACCATATCCCAGAGAAAGTTGGCCAGCCAGTAGAGCAATGGCTGAACTCCACTGATAAACTGCATGTGCTTGGCCTTATTGACTCGCTCCTGAATGAGAAAGACAACAAAGCTGGCGGGGACAAAGGACATGGCGAAGATCACACAGATGGAAACCAGCACATCCACTGAGGTAGTCATTCTGAAATGCCAAAATCAGGGTTCAGAGATTAGAAAAAAATGACCAATGCACTTAACGCCATTTACATTTAATTTTAATCAATGTTTCAATGCTTACAGGGCCACTTGAGAAAGCTGTTCCTTGGTCAGATTGAGTGGATGGTTGAATGTAGTGATGCCAAACTGACGCGGGTCTTTGCCAGGTGGTAAGCTGGCACGAAAGATACCATTGTTCATTACATTGAGGAAAGCTCCAATACTGTGCCAGCCCTTGTTATTGAACCATATCTGAAAACAAAAATGCCAATAAAGATCATTCCAAGTAGATTTATTTAAAATATAAAATAGAAATGGCATTCATCCAATTGTCACTCACCTTGACATTGTTCTTGGTGTCCAGTCCATTGATGAAGGCAGACAGGCTTTTCAAGAAACGGTCGGTCGCTGATCCGGAGTCCTAAAAGAGTAGGATAAGAAACGCTTAATGCACTATTCCTGAGAAATATTTGATTCATTTCCCAAATTCCTAACATTTTGGCTCACCTTCCCCAGTTGGAAGATGTCCCTGACTCTGGAGATGGCATCATCAATCTCCTCAGCAGGAGGAAGTACCTGAGTGCTTCTAGCGCCCAATGAAAATCCTCCATATCTGAATTCATTCACCCATATCTTGTTCTTTAAGCTATGAAAGAAACAATCCTTTAATGTGTTAAATGATGCTGCTAAACTATTTCAGTTCATGTGGATAGACAATCAGGCAATACCTTTTCCCAATGATCTGTGCATAGGTCTTCACTAGATAGTCTGAGATGTTTCGTCCCGTCAGGTTCTGGAGGGTCTCAATCTCACTGATCTTAATCTGAGGAGGTGGCAGTCCACCTGCACCAGCAGGGCATTCTGGGAGCATCTTCTTTTTGCCATTACAGCTGCACTCACAAGCGGGCGATGGGTTGTCCATGGTCCAGTTTTTTGATGTGAAAATGTCCATCATGCTTTCTGCCACTTCTGGACTAGACCATTCCTCATCGCCCATTGTACAGGGAGCATCACTGAAAACATGGGAGAAGACAAGCTTCGTTTTTTACTGAATTGAAAATAATAGCAGTTACAAAAAGTTTCATATACTGCAAGTTACTTACGGAATTGGTTCTCCTTCCATGCATCGTGTTCCAAAGCCAGGATCATCTAACAAAGCATTGAGTAATTTTTGTGTGCTTGTATCATGTGGAGCATCATCACTGTCACAAAGAAAGACCATATTTAATCTAAATGGTTCCTTGCAAGCATTTTAAATTATATGTCAAGTAGAGCATGTTGTCCTTGTCATACCTGATGAACGTAAACTGTTCTTCATACATCCATGGATTAAGAGCCAGGCTGGGATATTTTCCGAATGGCGGCACAATAAGACTGAACACCAGCGCGATGCACACAAACACAGCGGGAAGAACAATCTGCAAAGAGAATCCAAGTGAGTTGATCAAAACTGAACTGTACCGACATGCAGTATGTTTCCCAAAAATTTGTAGTGCATACAGTCTACTTAGGCTTATGTTGTTTTTGGGAATCATAGAAACCATTGACACTAACCGTTTCTATGATCTACTTACAGCCTAAGTTTAGTTTTTTAATTGACTATATTTCTAATTTCTTTACCTGTGCAAAGAAGCCTTTCGTTGAGCGCCGAGCATACAGCAATCTCTTCCACAACAAGGCCACAAACTGTTGCCTCTTCAAACTCCAACCTTTAACCTGATATGATCCTTTCCCATTGGAAACGCTCAAATAGTCTGTCTCTTTCGATTCTGGCAATCAAATATATCAACGGCACATTTAACAAATTAAACTGATATTTGGCTCACTCTACTGTAATGATACAGTATACATGTTTTAGGATCTCAAGGTCTACCTGGATCACCGTAAGAGTCGTTGCCGTCAAAGTTATCATCTTCAGTTAGGGGTTTGAGGCAGCTCTGGTGGTCAACACCAAATGCGTGCTGTCTATGTCTGCGCACTGGTACAGTTCCATCTAACAAAATTAATAATACAAGATTAGATCTTTTCTGGATTTTCGTCTTTTAACCGCTCATTCCATTTACTAGAGAGCTAATAGTGAGGTAAACATTTACCAGAAATTATTTCTGTGTCAACTCCACTGTCCTCTGCCACTTTAAGGAATATCTATAAAGACAAACAAGTACTATCATTAGTAACTTGCACATGTTGTCAAAAATCACTGCAAGCATCCTAAACCTTTTCTTGACAGATAAAAGCCAAGACAAGCTAAACGTACCTCTTCAAGTGTAGTATCTGAGACGCCATAGCTTGAAATGCAGAGGTCAGCGAGGCGATCATCCAGGTCATGGAAGAGCTCAACGAATGCACCATCTTTGGCAGACTCGTACGGCAACACATATGTGATCTCATGACCAAGGTCTTCCACCATACGGGCAGCGGGAACATGCTTCAGGATTAGACTGGAGATGAGGGCTACATCGACAGGAATAACGGGAGATTCGGGCCATGTAGTTCCTGCAGAACATATTGAACAAAGTGAAAACTTTAGTGAAGATTCAGTTAGTATGTGATGAACTGAAAAAGTAATCCATCATTTTAAAGCTTGAGGTCCGGTGGTGTCTTACCAATCGCTGTGGCGGCTTCGCTCTCTTGGTCGCTTCCTAGACCAGCATCCGAACTGTTCTCGGACGCATTGTCATCCTAGAAAACCAATGAAACAACAGTGTTTAAAATATTAGCATAACAACTAATACATGTTTTCCTTGGGTGCTTTTGCAAACTGAAATGTACTCACTTTTTTAACAAAGGACACATTGCTGCCTGAGTTCCTGCAAGAACTGAGAGAAGGCTCAGTGTTTTTCTTCACCAAGGTAAGATAGTATCCAGTTCCCAGTTGAGTTTTAAGATAGAGCGAAGATCCCACACAACAAAGCTTTCCATGGGAGATGATAGCAATACGATCACCCAGAATATCTGCTTCATCCATATGATGGGTGGAAAGAATGATAGTCCGACCTAAAAAATACCAAAAGTCCACAATGATTCAATACGATCTGATGGCATCTTCTTTGTTTTTAAATACAAAACAAATGGGGGTAGTTACCTGCACGATACTTCAGAAGAAGATCCCAGATGCCTCTTCTAGCGTATGGGTCCACACCAGCGGTGGGCTCGTCCAGAATAACAACCTTTGACCCTCCAACAAAAGCAAGGGCTACCGAGAGTTTCCTCTGCATACCACCTAAGGAGCACAAAAATGTAAGTTTGCAACAAATCAAACAACTAACAAACCAGAATTTCAGAGGTCATAATGCCACACACCGGACAGTTGGCTGGTCCTGGATTTGCGTTTGTGTGGAAGGCCGGTATCAGTCAGAATCTGCTCTGTCTCAGCCTTCACTTCCTCCTCAGACAGACCCTTCAGACGGCCGTAGAACCAGATGTGCTCTTCTACTGTCAACCTGAAATACACAAGGCCAAGCAAAGGTTGATTAGCATATACAGAAATGATTTATACAACCTTACCATCAACTTATATGTGACTTGTTTTCAAATCATTTTTCTTGCAGGGCCTGATTAAAGCACTTACATGCTGAAGAGCACGTTGTGTTGTGGACACACTCCAAGGCTCCGTCTGATCGAACTGAGCTCTGAGCGAATATCTTTGCCCATTATATATGCAGTGCCAGAAGTGGGAGGGAAAAGGCCCGTTAGGATAGACCTAAAATATTGAAGTCAAATTGGAGGGTTAGATATTTTAACCAACAAAAACTAAATCCAAGCAGCCATTACTCTAATCCATATGCTTCCTTCAGAAATCATTCTAATATGCTAATTTGAACAGTAATACATTTTATTTATTTATTTATTTTATGAAAAAAAAAACTGAAATGTGAACTTACATGGTGGTGGTTTTTCCAGCTCCATTGTGACCTAGGAAAGAAGTTATTTGCCCCTCATAGAATCCAAGTGTCAAGCCATCGACTGCTAGTTTTTTGCCATGACGGTAGACCTTCACAAGATTCTTAATGTAAACTCCCAATTCAAGGTGAATGGGTTCCTCTTCAGTGCATACGGCTTTAAAAAAATGAACACAAAACACAATGAATCAATTGTTGTTTAAGATTATATCTAATTAAAAACTCAACCAGATATGTTATTAAACATAGCTACACGTACCAGTGGCTTGTTAATATTAACCGCCTCTCCAAAATAGTATAGTTTTTTAAGCTTTTTAATCAGTATTCGACCAAAACATGAAAATAATCATCAGTTCAGATTTTTAATATTGGTGTATCCCTTATATATATTTTAAAAAAAAACTTACCCCCAGCATTGCTCTTCTTTCCATGAACTGCAGTTTTGTTTGTGTTGCTCTCTCCAAACCAGTAGGATTTAGTGAAAGGGAAGTACCATGGCCTGGGAATGCCATACTGGCCCGGGAACACGGTCTCAATGTACCACGTCATGACCCCATACAGGAAGGCATCAAAGTACATAAGGATGAGGCAGGTGGTGAGGTTATAGTTGTCTTCTTCCACGGGGCTAGAGAAGAGGTTATTCCATTGGATGCCCACACCTTGCTCCTCAAACAAGGCAAAATACTCACAGCCAAATCCAAACGCCACTGGAGACAGTAAGCTCTGTGGACACAACCAAATTAGATGTAAGTGGTGGTGTTTTTTTCCTCCCTGAAGTACACATAAAATGTTAGTCATGTTTTTTGGTTCACAAGTAAATTGTGAATAAAGAAAGTTTAGATATTTTACTGGAAAACTAGACCAGGTAACTGCCCAGGATCAATCCGCCTCAGAACAGCCTAGGGTTAAATGCCTTGGACAAAGTAATCTCATGTACTCTTCAGCGCTTGCTCACCTCTAACTAGACTGTTGTGTTTGTCGCCCAGATCTTTAATTTGTCTCTAGAATTTATCTAGTTTAAACAGGAACACCCCAGAGAAGATTCCTTGTAATCTAGTGACAGGAACCAAAGCCTACAATGGGTTTAAAGTGCGATTTTACAGTTAAGACATTCTCATGGCACCCGTAGGTCATTTTAGATAAGGAGAGCAGTATAAATTAGTTTCCTTATGCAATATACTGTACGATAACCTAATGCACTTGGCCAACAATCGATGATGCTGCACACATTTGCACTTTGTAACTGATATTTTTAACAATTGTTTTGCAGATGGTCATAAACTTACAGCAATGATTTTGGCGCTGAAGCCCACGTAGTCTTGCCAAGCCACACAGAGCACATAAGGCAAGTAGAGGGTAAAGTAGATAATGCCCCCACAAGCCGCTGCCAGGTTGGCACGTGCAAACACTGTACTGATCAGGAAACACTGCATGATGGTGACCACGGCGAATGACCCGAGGAAGAGGAAGACTATGCCGGGGTCACTATAGGGCAGGAGATTACCCATCTGGAAAGGTAAAATAAATCAGGTTTATTAACTGTTTTGCTTCTGTTAATGATGATTTCTTAAAAAATGCCACATAATGAATAATAATCATTATTACAATGAATAATATTAATCATGGTAACTACAGGCTATAGTTTAAATATACAACTAAGAAATAAAAATGAATAAAAAGTAGTAGTTTTTGTTTCACACACATACACACACACACATATACAGGTGCTGGTCCTATAATTAGAATTTCATCAAAATTAAAAAAAATAAACATTTGAAATATATCAGTCTGTGTGTAATGAATTAATATAATATACAAGTTTCACTTTTTGAATGGAATAAGTGAAATAAATAAACTTTTTGACGATATTCTAATTATAGGACCAGCACCTGTATGTAAAACAAAATTACCAAAACCTAAAAATGAAAATAGAAATATTAATAAAATATTAAAAATGTTAATAAAAACTATAATAGTATCTCAAAGATACTAAAATAACATTAATAATAGTAAAAATATTGGTGTTACTGTACTGTATTTAATATTATAGTAGTACTATTTATCAATATTTTGAATTAGCCTTTATCTTTTATATTATCAATATTTAATATTTTATTCATTTTCATATTTCAATTTATCTTTAATAAATATTTTATTTCAGGTTTAGTAATTTTAGTAAATCAATTTATTTTATATTAGTTCCTTGCTAAGGCAAAATGTAAACATTTCAGCTGTTTCTTTTTTCAGTTTTTTTCCCATGTAATAGTTTTACTAATACTTATAATACAATATAATTATTGTTGTTGCTATAATGATAAGTAGTACAATAATAATAAAAAAAGTATTCAGATCAAATAACACTAAGGGATGATGGAAGAATAATGGTCATTAGGCATTCCTCTGACAGAAAAAAAAGTCAGAAAAAAATCTAAATTGCAATAAAGTATAAATAATTTGTAATAATAAAACTGACTACTGAATGTGTTTTGTAATGGAAAAAAGTGCTCTCCAGAAAACAACCTGTCTTAAGATCTGCTTTTTAGTACCTTGAGTAGCAGAACCAGCAGGCCTGCGCTGACGAGAAGAGGGATGAGGCTGCTAATGAACCAGCTGAACCACAGGATTCCATTGTCCAATCCCATAATCCTCATGGTCTCTTTTAGCCGGGCCTCCTTTTCATAGACAACACCTTTGATGATGATGGCCACCGAGTACATCCAGGCCAGAGTCATGAAAAGCGGCATGGAACGGCTCATAATGCGAAGGAAACTACAGGAAAAGAGCAGAATATTTAATAACTGTTCCTACTGTTACAGAACATACAGAAAGACCAGCATAAAGCAGTCTGGACAAGCATGCATTTTTTCCTTCGAAGGGGGAATAGTTTAATGACATTCCCTTCATAGTTTGCAGGGGAATGCTTACATATCATCTACGTAACATGGATAAGGCATCTGTTGGATGTAAACACCGGTCTTCTCTTTGGTCCCGGTAACCGCTCTGATGATGCCGTGTTCAACTACATCCTGAAGGTAAGTAAATCCTCCCCAAATATACCGCAAATCCTCAAACGGATCAGCCCTGGGACCGGGATCCCAATACCTGGCAACAAAAACACAATAAGCATGTGATTTTACAGCATTCTATCTATTCTGTCTCCATCATTGGACAATTAAGGAAAGAAAACAAAGACGTACCCATCTTTAATCTTGTTTGTGCGCTCCACGTTGTCAATGTCCATGCGGATCTTGTAATTGACATGCGGGGGAAGTTCAGAGCTGTTGGACTGAACGTCCAGAAACACAATTCCCGCCCAAAACTTTCTGTTATCCAGGAGGCCCATGGACTCTTTCACCAGTTTTTCCTCTGTGCTAACAGGTTCAAGTTTATCCAGGTTTACACACTGTAAAAAAAAACAAAAAAAACAACACCATTAAATCACAATGTGTCTTTATTAATTATTAATTAGTGAGCTGATCTTATTTGACTGTATTAGACATGCACGTGCTATGGGAATCATGTTTGGTTGTTGATGTAGTTTGTGTGAAAGTGTGTACTGTATGTGGGAGACAGATGGATTATGAGATAGAAAAAATGTGTAGGAGGAGAGAAAAAAAGGAAAAGGTAGCATGAAAGAGAGGTGTTCTGACCTCCATGAAACGGGATATGCTCATTATGGCCTGGTCCGTCTCATTGAAGATGTCCCGCCATGTAAACGCTGTTCCATGGGGACGCGTGTCCTCGGAGTGCTTGGACAAGAAGCTTATAGCATCCTCCACGCTCCACTGAGTCCCAGCCAACTGGGCACTGAAAAAACTAGCAGTGGCATTGTTTCGAAGAAGCGTCTGTGTTTGGACAAACAAAGAAATGGAAATTAGACTGAGCTTCAACATTGGTAATGTTGACTAGTTCCAGTTTTGCACTGCAACTTTCAGCCACATGCAAGCAGTAATAAGGCATATCATACCCGCATCAGATCCATTTCTTCACTGTTCTCCATGAAATTCCAAACCTTCGGTCTGGCTTCTTCCCACATTCCTCCTAAATCTCGTAGAATTCCGAGCTCCTGAAACGTCTTGTTGACCTGGGAAAGAACAAGGGTGTTAATCAACAAATCCTAAAGTACCATGTACATATGTGTTTTTTTTTTTTTTTTTGGAAGTTTACCTCATGAATGATCTTCTGTGTTGCAGGGCTGTGTGGCGTGTAGAGGATCTTCCCCATCAGGAGAGGTTTCAATGCTCTCCAGATCATTCGAGAGATGGGACTGGCTTCCATGTTCTTCATGAAGTTGTTACAGTACGGAGCTAGGAGCACAATACATGAGAATCTGCATTAAAGAACAATCGAGCCTTCATTTAATGTCACATACTCTGCATCATACTTCATATGTGGTGGACGTACTGGTGGTGTTGTCATAGACTGAAACGGGTTCGTCATCACTGTCGTTGTGGCTGCCGAACAGTGCCTGGAAGTTGCTGTCCTCGTACCAGTTGAGGGATTTGATCTTGAGGCCGCCGCCTTCTGGATGTCCACACACGATTCGGGACACAGCCTGGTACATCAGACTCGGTGAGCCGGTGGCGTTTTCTGTCAGAAACAAGATTTCGTTTCGCAGGTCACTCCAGCTCCTCATACTGGCCAGCTAAAAAAAAAAAGACAGAGGATACAATTGTAATAATCACATAACAAATTTACTTAAGAGGTTTCAGTTAGTTTGTTAAACAGACATGTCGTTTTTTTAATATTAAATTGGTATGCATCTTAAAACAATAAGTTGAACCAAAAAATGTAAATTCTCTCATCACTTTCTCACCCTCATGTAGATCCAAACTCATATGGTATTTTTTTTTTTCTGAATCGATACACAAATGGCCCTAGGGCCTGTCAAGCCTAACACATCTCGCTTTAGACAAACAAACCCTCCCATGAAAAGCTGGTTCTGCTTTTTCAACGCGCAAAGGATTTTGTTAAAAAGAAAATCAAAGTCTATCATAAATGCACTATTAAGCTGGGAGGTTTGCTTTTCGTGGTTGGCTGACAGGAAAAGAAATGTTATTCTGTGCTGGTCATGACATTTCATGTTCGAACAAACCCAACTGCCCCAATAAAACTTAGATTTTTTTAAATTAATTTTATTAATCTTAAGGAAAGGTCTCAAGTGTGTCTTCATGTAATCTGATTGCTGTTTAAGAAAAACGACTGAAACATCTTATTAGTGATTTTCCTTTCCTATAGGTGCTTTTTCAATCTCAAGTAAACTTGAATCTTTGAAAGTAAGAGAAATACAGACATGTTTTGCTAAGCACACTACTCTTGCTTTAACTGTAGTAGACAGTATCTACACAGAGTACATACAGTAGTACTTACAGTTAAACTAAAACAATAGTAGGCAGGAAACAGTAGGTTATTATTATGAAGATATTGACTGAGTAGAGAATGATCTCCGGGTCAATCATTTTAATGCAGGTCTGGATAAAATTTTACAAGATCAAACCATGTGAGCCTTACGGATCTGACTCAGCAAGCAAACAAGTCACATGCTGCTAATTTTGTGCACAGAGAATGGAGGGCGGAGGGTGCAACAGATGTCCTACTGCAAAACAAAACACTCAAACTGAGGGGGAGAGAGCAGGAAATCAAGAAGGAATAAAATGCTATCTTAATATCACAAAGCTGTACAGAGGGGAAAAATATGCAAACTGCTTTTCTTTTTTCCTATTTTCAGAATAAGTAGAACAAACTCTAATAAGCTGATTTGGTGCACAAGAAATGTTTGCACCAAAGATGTTTTTGCTGCTTAAAATTTTTGTGGAAATCATGACACAGCCATTCAAAATGCTTTGACAACCAAGCTTATTCTGCAATAACATTAAATTAATCAAAAGTGACATTAAAGACATTTCTAATGTTGCAAAAGATTTCCATTTCAAATGAAAAAAATGAAAAACTTTTTATCAAAGAATCTTGAAAAACAAAAAAGTAGTAAGCAGCACAACTGTTTTCAGCAATGATAATAATGGGAAATGTTTCTTGAGCAGCAAATTAGTTATATAGCATATTAAAATGAAGACTTAAGTAATGAGGCTGAAAATTCTACTTTGCAATCACAGGAATACATTACATTTGACAACATATTAAAACAGAAAACAGAATTGAATACTATTAATTATTCCAACATTTTGAACATTATTGTTACACACACACACACACACACACACACACACACACACACACACACACACGCACACACACACACACACACACACACACACACACATATATATATATATATATATATATATATATATTCCATATAGAAATATATATTATTTCCATATCTCTTCTGTAATTTTGCTTTTCAAGTTTTTACAAAAATACCGATCAAGACAATGTTTTCTGCACTCCAACACACTGAAAGTTTCCTAGAATTCACCATCCATCTCAAACGTGAAAGTGAGCCAGCAAACCAGAGCAGTGGGTTGCTTCATTCACTTAGACCCGTAGCCAAATATTTCCCTCTCAGCTGAGCAGAAAACAGAGGGGCTTTTGTATGGACAAACAGGTCATGAACACCCATCTCACTCCGTTAAGCAAATGTCTTTATTGGGGTTTTTGGAAACTGACTGCTGAGTAGATTGTTACTTTCTCTCTGGATGCTTGTTCAGCTGTGCTTGGTTGGTTGTATATCTGTTCAGTTGGGAGCTGAAACAACTTTGTCTCCCTCCCACTGTGCACTGCTACAGCTGGCAAATGAGACATTACCGAACCCATCGACACATACAGGCCCTGTGTGACACATTTACTGCTGCGTCACATGCCCAGCAGTTGTCCTCGCCATTAAATGTCACTTTTACTCTTATGGGATGATTTTAGAGTCTTACTGTGTGCAGCTTGAATTATTATAGACAACGTTCACATGCATTTCTTTGACAGTTTGCAGGACTGCTCAGGAACATTCTGCCTTGTCTGTAGTGATAAACTAACAGACTTCAATAGTAAGTGAATAATATGAGGTCTACCTCCACAGCCAGTGATCCCAGGCTCTCCAGAAGGTTGTCTGTGGCTTTGGCAACTAGACGGACATCAGTGGCATTAGTCCTTGTGTTTGACTGTAAAAAGCAGAGAAAAGATTAAATACACTTATTGAAAAAAAAAGTTGGTAACTTTCTTTTATATATATATATATATATATATATATATATATATATATATATATATATATATATATATATATATATATATATAGAGAGAGAGAGAGAGAGAGAGAGAGAGGTATAGTTTAAATTAATATTAAATCTGTTTGTTACATTATCTACATTTGGATTATGTATCATATATGTATAATATATAACAAATATAAATAAAATGGTAGTGCATATGTTTATTTTTAATTTAAATAATTTATATTTTGTTTTACACTGCATTAGATTAATATATATAACAAATTAAAAAAAATAGTTTATATATATATATATATATATATATATATATATATATATATATATATATATATATATATATATATATATATGTTTATATATGTTTAGCTATATGCATATGTTTATTTATAATTTAAATAATTTATATTTTGTTTTACACTGCATTAGATTAATATATATATATATTTAACAAATAAAAAAAATATTATTTTTTTAATTGTTTTTTTTTTTTTTTTTACATTAAGTTATTGGATAACTATGTAAATTAAATATTATACATAAACCTGAAGAAAAAATTGAAGTCATTTACAGATAAAAGTTTAGGTCATTAACAAAATTGTGTCACTCGGTTTACATGATTGTTCTTGTTTCTAATTTGCACGTCTGTAAATGATCAAAGAACCATTCATGCCATGTATTTTATGAGCCATTGGCAAGCGAAGTCAAACTAAGATGACATATTTATTAGGTATTCCACTGCACTCACTTCTTGAGAATCCCAATGATGAGTCAAAATCATATGTCACTGACCAGTGTGATCTATGAGTCAAACTGACATTGAGCTGACATATTTCTCTTCCGTACACATAGGAAGAAGTAGAAGAGAGGAACTGAAGCTGTTCAAATGTCCATCTGTGCCTTTAGGCTACAGTATATACTAAGGTAGGTGTTTAGGGCAACATGCAATGACATGCATCCTCCAACGCTCTTCATAACCAGCCAGCTTGCTCTTTTTCATTTTTTTCTTTTAGCTGATTGTTGTTTGTGTCAGTGCATGCAAATGATAAAAGTCACCTGGTTCTGTTTTTAACAACTCAGCAAAAGTATTGGAGGAGGGGAGGACACTATTGCACTGCCTTAGTAGATAAGATGATCTCACCCTGAGAAGTGCGTCTACCTAACCTGGGTGAAGGTTTGACGCAGAAGTACACAAAACAAATTATGTATAATCTGGACACCCTTATCAAAAGTGTAGTGATGGTGCCAAATGGTAGAATGTAAAAATATGAAAATTATATTTTGCATAAAGAAATTAAGTCTCTTTTAGGACCATTAGGATTTTGTGCACTGTGAAATTATTTTCTTGACTAATAAAAAATAAAATAAATGTTGTGCCTTTTTTTTTTTTTTGGTAATTACTCTAAATTGTGATTATGTGATTAAGGTATTTTAATGTCTAAGTTAACGATGTTATTGTTTTAACCCTGAGAAAATGACCATTTCAAAATACAGAAAAGGAAATGTAATGTTGAAATAAATATGATAATGATAATAAAAATTTAGAAATTGAAACCACGTGTATCAAATCTGTTTATTTTGATTCACTGTACCATTTTTCTTACCCTAACAGGTTTGAGGAAATCCAAGTTGGACTTGAAGTGTCTCTCGGCCTGGTCTAGCCAGCTATTGGGAGAGCTGCAGATAAGGTCCTGGGTGAATCTTGCCACCCTTTCGTCTGATATGCTCACAAAATCCTCAAGTGTGGTGGAGCTGCACATGTCCCTCAGATGGACGCCAAAACCTTTGATCAGCACCTAAAACACGAGGAGCATTGGTGATAAGCGGTAGATGTGAGAGCAGATAAAAGGTGAGGGGTTTCGGAGATAGAAAGGGACAGAGCTGTTCATATGACCCGTGAGTTTGTTATCAGGACAAGGACAATATAAGGCACTCAGCCTAGATGTCTTGAGTACACATTGCGAGGGTACATTAGGGTAAAATTAGGCTGCCAATGGTCACTTAGGAGGACAGTAGATTGCGTAATGCCCTGAGGGGATGTCTCACAGCTAACAGCTGTTGATTTACAAACAAAAATCAAGTTGCATGCTGGTTCCTAGGGGCAATCTCACAGTATGTGTGGAGGTAAACTATCAAAACCAACCTAGAAACATTGAATATGCCTTACAAACTCTATACAGCTAATTACAATAGTCATGTTCACATTTATGCTATAAAATTATGTTTTTCCATTCTTACCTTTTCAAGATTTACATCCGCGTCCAGCACATTCTGTACATAATTATGGGAAAAGGAGGCGTTTTGTTGGAGGAACGTAGAAAGGGTTTCATTTTCATGCAGGAAGTCCTTCAGCTTGAAACCTAGGGACAAACAGACCACTTTAGTGTGTGCATGTTAAGTGCTTTACAAAACCACCATACAATGGCTATAGTTACCGCATTTCAGCAATTTGACCAGACTTTTAATTTAAGGAGACCTGCACCCGTGTTTCAGGATTAATGTTTTTGGAAACAGACCCACATTTTTTCATTACTTTACATTCACTTCACATTTTTACAAAACCGCAAACTTTTCTTCGCAGTGCATGCGCTCTCATGCGGAATTTCAGCGCTGTTCATTCAGCTGTGGAGCCTTTGTGAGTGTTAACTACATACTCGTGTGATCTCCTGCAATTTCTTTCCTCTTTCAAGTGCATGTCTGAGCAGGCCAGCTAGAGCGGTTCCCTGGGTGTGGAAAGAAACATCGTCTGATCCATCGTGTGATTCCACAAACAATGTACACGAGTCTAGTTGTCTAAATGTTCTGAAATCTAATCCAGAGAAATTAGTCAGTCTCGCATAAGACTCCCCTTCCTTCCTTAAATCTGTGGCATTACACTATCATTCAATAGTTCGAAGGTTTTGTTTTGTTTTTAAGAAATTAATACTTTTATTTAGCAAAAAGACATATTAACTCATCAAAAAATGGACATTGTTACAAATTATTTTAATTTCAAGTAAATGGTGTTCATTTAAACTTTCTGTTCTTCACAGAAACGGCTTTCAACATTAATAATAAGAAATGTTTCATGAGCAGCAATTCTGAAGGATCATGTGACACTGAAGACTGGAGTAATGAGACTGAAAATTCAACTTTGTCATCACATGAATAAATTACATTTTAAATTCGATTAAAATAGAAAGCAGCTGTTTTAAATAGTAACAATATTACACCAAATGACTGTTTTTATTGTATTATTTTAAATAAAATAAAACCTTAATAAAAAAAAGACCTGAAACTTTTGAATGATAATGTAATTCCTTAAGTCCTACATTTTTTTACATTATCTGATGAATATGGTGATTCACATTTGAAACAATAAACCTCAAATGTGGAGATGGATCTGCTGAAATTCAAAGTCTGGTCAAATTGAAAGTTTTTCAGATCCCCTTTTTTTTGATGAAATGAAAGTGATGAAAGTGGGGTTAAGTCTGTAAATTTGGGGACATCTCTAATGTTGCTAGACAGTAGGCTAGCCTCTTTCTCCAATCCATACGTCTTAAGTCATGGAAAGTGTAATCATTCACAGCTACAGTATCGAACAACTACCTTCGATTACCCTCACCCAGAGCAGCCCAACTGTCTCCAGGACTTCCATCTGTGCTGTTCAGGAAAACAAAGCCTGGAAGTGTGTCCATTAGAGAGGGGTTTCCTGAACTATTCAATCACTTCCCCAGTAATAATTATTTTCAAAAGAGAGTAAAGGGGAAGAAATAGGGGAGAAAAATGGGGTCTGAAAAGACATGTGCAAGGATCTTCTGAAAAGTCATGGCCAATTACATCTGTTAGGTGTTTTTTTAGACAGGGCAGGTATATGCAAGCTTAAAATGTGAAGGTCTAAATGAGCCATGGTGAAATCAAGATACGTATACGTAATCCAGTTCTCAGACAGTTTCATCTTATGGCTTGAAATTTACACTGACATTCAGAAGTTTGAGGTTGGTAAGATTTTTTTTATGTCTTTAAAAGATACTTATGCTCACCAAGACTGTATTTATTTGATAAAAAATATTACTCTTTACTATTTTAATATATTTTAAAATGGAAATTCTTCCTGTGATGAAGAAGCCATTACACCATTATTCAGTGCACAAACCATCTAAGCGGTCGCCATTCAGAACAGCTAGATGAATACAAAAGTCATATGCTCAAATAAACACTCATTTACCAAAGAGAAATCTATTACACCTATTACATTATTCTTATTAGCATCATATTTTTCTGCATGAATGTTTTCAACATTGTGTACCACTATGAGGATAACGTAAAGCAGCTTTTTAAAGCTCTTTGTGAATTTAACATCACAGCTAATGACAGCAAATGATGTAGATGTGAATGGGTTCAAGCGATAACTATAACCTAAACCCAAAGAACTCAATTCTTTCATGTCTGTTACCATTAGTTTTAATCAAAAGAGGAGAATAACGACAGAAATGAATGAGATGGCAGCAAGCGGATGCCACGATAAGCCCCACAGTGAGTGGATGGCGGGTTCAAAGCATTCCTATTGTCATGCACGACAGTGTGAGACACGATAATGAAGCTTTAATTTTTAACAGGTGGACATTTTCTGAACCTATATTTAAAGCAACAGGAATGCTTATAGTTAACTGTGTATTTAGGTACAACAAACTTTTCTCCATTAGGCAGAGAATTGCAATTAAAGCGTGAGAATAGAAGTCCATGAACGGGAAGACACTAAATGAATAGGGCAGGTAATGCCAGAGGACTGGCTTTTGGGATGTGTGTGCATATTTACACCCACACTGGGCCTGAAAGTGACTTGCCATGGCTTGTATGAAAGGCTTGATCCGTCATTCAGCCACCCACCTCCTCCTCTGCCAGTCAAAAAATGTCACTTTCCCATCAAATCCTCACAGACTGACAGGTATTAACCTTTTAGTTATGTATTCAGTTAGGGATTAACTGGTAATTAGAATGAGTCCATTTATGTTATGTGTAGTGTTTGCTTTGGAATATTACAATTGCTGAAAAGGGCACAAAACATGACACAGTTCAGCCAAAGAAAACAAAACAAAAAAAACATGCCATTTATGCACTCTTATGTAATTGCAAACCCACATGACTCTTTTTGCTTGGTGGAACGTGAAAAGGAACAAGCTAAAATTTAAATATTTAAGTCATTTATTACTAGAAAAAACTACGCTGCAGGGCTCACTTGGTCTCATTTGGTCATTTGCATATTCAAACTTGATGAAAATGTCAAGTTAATCATGTTTATGTTCTTATTGGTTTCTTAACTCCGAAGTTTGAATATAAATTGAAATCATAAGTTATAATGTGGCTTTAGGAGACCTTAGTGATATGGATCACTTATAATGTTTTTTGTCTGAGCTTAGTCACTTATGATTTCACTTTATGGAAAAAAATGTTTGAATGAAAAAGCATTTGATGTTTGGAAACACAAGAGGATATTGCTATTTCTTTAAGAAAACTTGATGTTTCAGTTAATTCGACTGTACTCACCAGCTGTGTTATTTTGCATGACTTTTAGTGCACCGATTAGCTCCTTGAATCCGTCTAAGCTTTTGTCATTTTGACTGTACAGTAAGATTTTCTTGGCATCAGAAAACAGACGTGAGATTCTGAAGAAGAAATCAAAATTACTAACAAATTGCACTTAGTGACTTATATAACATATAATTGGCCACATTTCAGAGTTATTTCGAAATCTCCAGCTGTAGGCAACAACTTACATGGAATCATTAAAGTTTCCAACGATTCCTGGAGATTCCCCAGGGGTTGGGTGTCGGAAGCAGGGATTGTTGGCATTGCAGACGATGCCCTGGATCCAGGGCAGGGTGCCTGCTGAGGGCATGGCTTTGTTGGGAAAGTGACCTGTAATAAATAAAAGGAGAGAAAATGAAGAGGGTTGAAAAGAGTGTCTCTACATTAAGGCTTTCTTCGAAAGCAGAAGAGAAGAAAGTGTACACGATAAAATTGACACATGGACATGATGTGCCAGATGAGATTTTCCGTCTGTGTACATGTATATACCTGTGCTGCGGCACATCCCCAATATACAGTACAGATAAATGTCACGTACCCTTAGACTGCCTTATCTTCCCACGGACCTAAAAAACATCAGCAATCATCTAACTCTCCATCCCTGGAGGATGTGTACTCTATGAAGGGACCTTATCGAGTGATTACCTAAGCGGAATATGTGACCTATGTTCCCCCACAGACTCACTGTTATTTCTGTAATGAGTCAAATATGTCGGTCCGCTATCAGTCAACCTTAAGACTGCCAACTGCTCCACTGCTGAGCACAGCAAAGATAAGATAATACTTAAAGTATTAAGTAATCAATCCAGGAGCTATTTGTTCAATTCCACATACATTTATTTAATTTCAAATAATTGATCATTTGTTATATATACATATATTTTAGGTCTATTTTTTTATTCATCCGCATAATCTTTATGGAATCTTTAAGGGACTTAAAAATGCTGGATTCTGAGTCTTAATCTTGATTATAACCAACATGTTGGACATCGTTCTTTCTGTCCATTTAATCACTTCAGCAAGAGAGGTTGCACCTTGACTGTACGTGCATATGACAAATCTGTTTGTCCATCAGCACACTCCAGACTTGGGGAGAAGTGAAATTCTGCACAGGAGCCCCCATTTCCAAACGGACACATCTGCACGTCAACAAGCCCTCATGACCAAGGCTCACCGTTCCACAAAGAAGAACAGAAAGTAATCTATCTATTATGGTACAACATTTAATGTATTATGTCTTTTCAAAGGCCACTAGTTAGGGATTGGGTTTTAAATTCCTGGCTAGTTTACAGCTTTGCACGAGTAGCATTACTCGGGGCACTGTGACATCTTTTTATTTAAAACTTTTATCAATTAGAAAGCCAATCAAGCATGATAAAAACTCAGGTGCTATAAAACAAGACATAATGATACACTGAACAAACCAGTTAATAAATGCAGCCATCAAAGTCACTTTACTATCAAATAGTAGCTAATATTAAAATGTAGACAATGTTGTGTTTGTTTGCACTCTTAAATGCAAATATGGCGCTCACTTTTTTCTATAGGGCACTATTTAAATCCCAGCATGCTCCTGATACCCTATCTTTCTATACATCAACTGTGACTGACACAGCACAGATTACTTAAGTTATCAGTGAGAACTCATAAACACCCTGCAAGTTTGACACATCTGATAATGATACACCATTAAAAAAAACGTGCATTTTCGCCCCGTGTGCACCATGTATTTAGGTTATGCAATGCAATTTATAAGCACAGGTTGCATTGCAAAAGTGTTTTTGCATACAACACGTGAAAGCCAATGTTAGTTTTCCAATGCCATGTCAGGAATCTAATATAACAAAACAGGATAAATGCTCACAACACCATTACTTCTAAAATGCTTTTTTTTTTCTTTCTTTTCACAGGTACAAAACTGAGGAGTGTACTTACATTCATGTTGCTCATAAGGCGGGTAGTTCAACCTCACAGTGATCAGGATGAAGAAAATAAAGAGAGGCCACACAATCTCCGTCAGCAGTTGGAGCTGCACAAGTCAAACACACAAGGACAAAAACAGTCAGCATTTTCTGTAAAGTGCAGACACTGGAGACCATCTTTGGCCCTGGTGAAACATGACTAATAGAGCTCTCTGAAAAAAGCTCTCAAGCCTCTAATGTCTAAGGTATGAGCTGGTGTGTAATGTCATCAAGGGCAGTTTTTTATTAACAACATTTATTATCAATACATGACAGGGGATCGATCAGGCGCTCCAGATATAGTAGAACAGCAGACAGGATCATCCACTGGGAACATGGCCTGTCTATATAGACCCAGTCTGACCACTCATTCTCCATTTAGCACTTTTGTGGGTTATGCTTATATATTTTAAACCAAAGAAAATTGCAAGCGCATCAATATTGAACTGTTTTAAACCATTAAACAATACAAAATCAAATTAAAGCACTTTCTCATGCAAGATTTTAAAAGTACCAGGTTCTACCATGTTATTCTGACATTTACTATGAAACAACCATGTTTTAAATCATCTTGGAAGTACCTTTTAAATGCACACACTTCAGTACCATTTAATACATCAAAATGTTATAGTATAGTACAACCAGTGTGCTTTTTGTAATGGTTTTGAGGAGGTGGCGATTTGAATTCAATGTCTGTCTACATTTGCATCACTTTTGCTGATAGGAGCACCACATTAATACAGTTTGCATGTACATTTACCTGAAAATCATACTATAACAGCATTCAGTATTGAAAAGATTTTAAAATTATTAAATATATGCGCTGTTTTGGAAAGTAAACAGCTCAAGATTCTAGAACTGTATTATAAGGAATAAAGAACGGATACATTTTAATAAAAAATGACTCAAATTACATCTGAAATCATCTCCAGATGCATAATGTTGATCTGGAAAAAGAAGTATGAGTTTAAATGAGTTATAACAGTTACAAATTTGACTTTACTTTTTAGCAAACCATAATGTGTGACGTTTGCATTAAATGATTTTTGATACTGAATCTGCTGTCCTTACCGTTTGTCTCCTTCTGTAGGTGAAGTTCTTCCACAGCAGCAGACCCAGCTGAGTGGAGATAGACATCTTCACTCGGGTCCCTTTTCACTCTCAGCTCTCAACTGCAATCACACAATGGAGACACGCGGGTTAAAAAAAGGCATCCAGCAGCGACCAACATAACAGCTCAATAGTCCAGGACAAAGTGCAACCCTGCTATCTGAATCTCTGTTGCTCTCTCACGTCTTCCCTTCTCATCTCTCCTCTCCTGCCCCGTTTTAGGGAAGGCCAGCCTTTCTTTTTTCTTAGAATTCCTGAAAGTGGTGGACCTTGTAGTGTCAGAGTTCCATCAAGCAAGGAATTTAACGGGCCATTAGGGTCTCCGGGGTAGGTAGCTTCACTCTTAACAGCCATGTTTGATCAAAGAGCTTCATTTAAAATGCACAGATTTGCTGGAAGTCAGGGAGAGAATCTGTGTCCTTGCTCTATGTTAACGACGCTATTCAAATCTGAAAAGGTCCAGACATTCTTGAGTGATCTTCATTGTTCTCACTGTCTGACCCTGTCAGTGATTTAATCAGGTAGCCCAAAACAGAAATGATCAGGTTTGTGATGAGCTTGGATGGATACAAAACTTAAACCTGTAAAACCTGACATCTGGAAGAATACTATAAAACATTTTATGGAGTTTTTATAACCTATTCTAAAAGGACTTTTACTTGCTAAACTGTCAATCAGATGTAGTTTTGTACAACAGGGTTTTTGTTTTTTTTGTTTTTTTAGCAAAAATTTGATCATGCTGATAGAGTCCTTAAAATGATCAACAAGCATTAAATATGATACAACAGGTTTTATAGGGTTAATCACCTCAATCCAAAGGTAAAATATAAATAAATAAATAAATAAAATCTCATAAATATCTCTGGAATACACAGCAATATTATTTTACATTTACATTTATGCATTTGGAAGACGCTTTTATCCAAAGTGACTTACAGTGAATTTTTTTCTTTCTTTGTATTTTTTTTTTTTTATAAGTATGGATGATAGACGAAGTTTCATATAAAAATATGTGAAAAGTCAAAAAAATAAAGCCGAAAATAAATAATTGACAGTGTTTGGAATTACATATATATACCCGCACCCTTCATCACCCTTACAGACCCCCAGCACCCAGTGACTTTTGGGAATGTTTAGGTCAGTGCTTCCCAAACCTGTCCTGGAGGCCCCACTGTCCTGCATCTTTTGTGTGTTTCCCATATCTAACACATATGATTCCACTCATCAGCCCGTTAGTAGAGACTGCAAAAACTAAATTGGGTAACTGATTAGAGAGACATACAGAATGTGCAGGGCAGGGGGTCCTCCAGGACAGGTTGGGGAGCCACTGGTTTAGGTTATTCTATATCAACATGCACAGATCAGGAGAGGACATGACTGTACCCGTGCAGCTTTCTATGCATTTTTATATTTAAATCATTCTTCTGGTTATTAACTTAATTCCAGGCGTTTCCCATTGTGTTCAACTGAAACGCTTGAGGCTGTATGATACTCTGTGAGAATTCAGACGTCACTGCTTTTCTTTCCCAGCTACTTGCACGATATGTCTTCCACTGTTATAGACACAGGTGCTAAAAAATAGGTAGGTCTATACATTAAGTATACAAAATGTTTCCTTTTTTAACATCCATTTCCACCTATTTAGCTTGGCTCAGTTTTCATTTCTACTTGATTGCATGGTTTATACTCAAATTTCTGTAATCCATCCTGAAGTAGTCAAAAGCGAAGTTAACTTTTACTGCAAGCAGTGGACTTGTCATCACTTTGATTTAACTTACTTTGTTTTTACAGTGTGTGTTTATTTATTTATTTATTATTATTTTAACACATTAAGAACTGAACCTTCGTCTGTCTGGTTTATTGTTCAATGTTGCTGTTCTCATCCAGGACTTCTGATCTTTCTGCCCGTCGATAAAGAATCACACGTTGTCATCTTTTGCTATTTGGTGTGATTTTTGCTTAAAAAAAATAAATAACTTACATTTTATTTCAGAGGCTTTACAGATGTTTGTCAGTTAAATAACAACTGTGTGTTGCACAATTTCATTTGAAGTTTTACTTAAAAAAAAACAACAAAAAAAAAAAAAAAAAAAAAAACGTGGTGCCAGTGGAATGAACTTCCATTCAAAGATTTCCTTTGACAACTTTTACTTTCGTCATAACCGCTAAGTTATTGTTATGGTATCTGTATTGGTTTCAATAATACGCCACCTGAAACGCTGCGTCTGTCGTTCATTTTCTATAAAAACAAATTAACGATGTTCAAGAAAACGAAGCATAAATGTATCTTACCAGACGCTGATGACCTTTGATGGACATTCGCTGTAATCCCAATGAATCAGATGTATATTCGTCCTTCCAGACTCTCGCGTGAGGAGCATCTGAAGGTTTTTATAAGCGCATCTGCTCTGAGCGCCGGGGTTACTGTCGGTCATCCAGTCTGCTGCACAATTTCACTCGGGCTGGATCAACACGTGGAGCCCAAAACAGCTCTTAAACCGCATAACTGCAAACATCTGCTGACTAACGAGTGCCATTAAAACAACACAGGGATGAAACCTATCTCTTCTACTGGTGTTTGGGCAAATATGACACTTTGTTTGCTTTATAATGGCCATAAATGACAAAATCGCATGCAGTCATGGGATATTACAACACTTGGCACATTCCTGTTTCATTTTCACTCCATTGGGAATTATTTATTTGGATAGAGTTGATGGGATGAAATAAGCACCCGTGTTTTGCGATATAAAATCTCTGAATGCAAAAAAGGACCATAATCTGCAAAGAAAATAAAAAATAAAATAAATTATATATATATAATTATACCACCACTCAATTCTGATGTTTTATTACACACACACACGTATATAAATGATAGATAGATAGATAGATAGATAGATAGATAGAAAGATAGATAGATGAAGATATAAGATCTTTAAAGTTGCAAAGACTAAAGTCTCAAACCCAAAGAGATATTCTTTATCAGAGTTAAAGGGATACTCCACCCAAAAATGAAAATGCTGTCATTAATCACTTAAACCCATGTTGTTTCAAACCCGTCAAAGCCCTGTTCATCTTCGAAACACAATTTAAGATATCTTGGATTAAAACAGGGAGAAAACAGGTCCAGGAAAGTATGAAAAGCATCATCAGTAGGGCTGGGACAACACGTCGAGGTCATCGATGATGTCGACGCAAAAAATACGTGGATCGATTTGTCGACCTGTTTTTTATTTCTCTAAAAAACGTTTGCAAAACGTTTACCTTATGTGCGCTGTATATACGCGATGGCCGGATCAACATTCTGTCCAACCTTATATATCCAATCCAGGGGTTTTTCTGCATTGATCTTTTTTTTTGGCGGATGTCAAAGCCTTATTTGATCGGTGAGTGATGTAGAATAGAATGACTGACAGGGCGAGAGAGAGCCCCGGCTGGGCGCGCACTCACAGTCTTCAAACAACACGAGCGCTTCTTGCTCTCTCTTTCCCTTGTGCATATTAATCAAAATCTTTAAACACGATAGAAAAAGGGCGAAACACCAAAGTTTCACGCACGCTCGTGCACTCACAGTTTCACGCGCACAAACTACAGGAGCGCTGTCTTGAGCTCTCTCTCTCTCTCTCTCTCTCTCTCTCTCCCTCGTGCATATTAACCAAAATCACAAGACACGACTGAAAAAGGGCGGAACACCAAAGTTTCACGCACGCTCGTGCACTCACAGTTTCACGCGCACAAACTACACGAGCGCTGTCTTGAGCTCTCTCTCTCTCTCTCTCTCTCTCTCTCTCTCTCTCCCTCGTGCATATTAACCAAAATCACAAGACACGACTGAAAAAGGGCGGAACACCAAAGTTTCACGTGGAGCATTCCGAGATTTTTTTTTTCTCCATGACAGGCTGCTGGCTCCCACTGTTTATTTTTTATTATTATTATTATGATTTTTTTTTTTTGGAAAAGCACTCTCTGTATTAGCTTAAAGCCCTCATGTTTACATTGGTTACTGTATTCTTTCAATTGATCTAAACAAGTATTTTTGGTGACCTTTTTTATTGAATGCTAGACATAAAGTTGTTGTTATTTTCATCTGAAAGAAGAACTTTTTTTCAGTAAGCTTGTTTCAGTAAGCTATGTGTTTTCAAGGCTTTAAGGTTTTATTGAATGCTATCTCTATACAAGTGCAAAGTAATGCATTCTTAGTCAGTGTTTTATTTTGTAATTTTAAGAGCAATAAACATATATTGCAATGTTAAGGAATTCGTGTTTTTTTTCATTCAGATATGTAAATCAACATGTATAAATTGTTAGTAGTCAATTAATGGGGTGATAATCGAAATCGAATCGGTCTGGAAAAATTAATCGTTAGATTAATCGATGCATCGAAAAAATAATCGCTAGATTAATCGTTTAAAAAATAATCGTTTATGCCAGCCCTAATCGTCAGAATAGTCCATCTGCCATCAGTGGTTCAACTGTTACGTTATGAAGCGACGACAATACTTTTTGAACAGGAAAAAAAAACTAAAATAATGACTTTATCCAACAATTTTTGATTTCTTTGTGTACAAAAAATATTGTCGTCGCGTCATAACATTACGTTTGAATCACTGAAGGCAGATGAACTATTCTGACAATGCTTTTCATACTTTCCTGGACCTTGACACTGTTATTTATTTGGCAGTCTATGGGACAGTCTCAAGCTTCCAGGTTTTCATCCAAAATATCTTAAACTGTGTTCAAAAGACGAACTAAGCTTTTACCAGTTTGGAACGACATGGGGATAAGTGAATAATGACAAAGTTTTCATTTTTGATGGAGTAACCCTTTAAGGGGGCCGTTCACATATTAATGGAAAGAAAGGCGTGGTTTCAGTAACTGCAGTTAGTTTTAAAGCAGCCATGGCGATACATTTGCCAGGAGTGCTTCAATCACACTGCAGTGGGTCAGTTGGCCAATCAGAGCTGTTTGCTCTTGTCAGAAGGAGAGACTTTGTAGAAAACGATGTGTTTGAGAGAGGCGGGGCATAGAGGACCTACAATAATGTATAGTATTAGCATCTTATGACCCCTTTAAACTGTAAAAGCCATCTAATGGCCAGTGGAATTTCACAGTGGTTGAAGGATGGTAAATTGGGTTAATATTACCATTCAATTTGGATTTATTTAATCATCTGTATTGATGGAAAATGATCCATGAACACAAACATGGAGTGCCAAGTGAAGGACCAATTATGGGTAAAGAGTCAAAGGTCAACTTGACTGACTCAATGTCCACACATTAGGAATACCTTCGAAAACATGGTGTATCTGCAACATGATGACCAGGTAGGCTATGTATTATTTATTTTTATTTTTTTGTTGGATTTTCTTGGTGAATGTAGACGGGGACCTCGGACTAGACCAGAATAAGATGTATTGAACTATCTGACATTTATTATATTCTTCTTAATCCTTTAATCCTTATCAGGGAAATATTTTTCATAAACCAATTGAGTAAACTCAGGTACAAACTGAGTACAGTATTGTGCCAATGGTATATGTCAAGATGTACTTTTTCCGTGTTTGTTGTTTGTGTTAGTGTTGCAATATAGATGTAACTGATACTGAGAAAGCTAGTGAAATTATGGAAAATCTTGGATCTAGTCTCAAGCCAGATCCTGTACGCTGGCATTGTAAGAAACACAAACAGTGAGTCATCCTAATTTTCAGAAATGCTGCTGAGCTCAGTATCCAAATTTACCAACAGTCTACGTTGCCATGATATCTTCATTTCCAGGGGCAGGGACGGTATTTCATAATGCTAGCAGAACAAAACAGAACAAATAATTTGCATTTAATTGATAGATGACAATCCTATATGATTTCTTTGTACACAGTCTGATCTAGAAGAAGATAATAAAAACAGCTCCAGTCAGACAGCAAATGAGCTTAAGTAGCCTGTCTGTGATCTCACTTTCTGGAGGAAGGGTCAGCTGATATTACCACTTCATGTAGTGCTTTTTCTGCAGTACAGCTGCTGGCACAGGCACATTCAGTCCACCGCTTTCAGTTCCTCTGCTACAGGAAATCATGAAATATTTCTGACATTTTTAGTGGAGGAGGGTGATGAAATAATGGAAAACATATTTGTGAAACCCAGGAACACATTGCTCTACACTTGCTGCCATTAATACAATTATTTTAAAAAGTTTGCCAATATAATAATTTACCAGATGAAGTCGGTTGGGTTTCAGTTTGGATATACTGGCTATGATAACAAATTCAGATGCTACTGTAAACTATATTTTTCATGGTGTATGTCTTCTTTGGACCACTATACATTTTAGACTCGCCTCAGCTAAATTTTTTTTCCGTGGTTTATTTGTTATACATCAAAAAAAAAAAAAAAAAAAAAAAAAAAAAAAAAAAAAAAAAAATATATATATATATATATATATATATATATATATATATATATATATATATATATATATATATATATATATATATATATATATTATTAATTTTGTCTAGGGAAAGGAAGATGAATGGTCAACCTAATAAAACAAATAAATATATTATTTTGTTATTTAATTTAATTAATAATCATACAAATTGCTTTAATTGTGATGCTTAAATTTGAGGGTGTTATGTAAGTTTCCTATAAGTTGCTATAGAGAGGTTGGCGAGCAGTATTGTTTCTTAGTAAATTGGTTCATTCCTCAGCTCTGAGGTCAGTATGTCCTGCAGGGGAAATACCAGCAGCACTGATGCTTTCTTGAAAAAGTAACATGGAAGGCTAGAAGCAGAGAGCTTGAATGTTAATATGAAACATATACACCACATCACTCTTTACAGAAATAGAGTAGAGGTGCTTATGGAACAATAATAAAACCGAAGCTGACAATGGACTTAAAAACAAGGAAAACACAGCAAACATACATGTCTTGGTAATGTGTGACAGACATGCCAATGCTGTTTCATCACATTCAGGGGAAGATCAGGGTACATGGGCTTGAGGAGTAACAGGCCTGTTTTGTTTATAAGAGCAAAACAACCCCTTAGATGTTCTAGAGACTTCTAAATCTATTGTAAAAATGTATCATTTCTGCATAATAAGTTGAGACGTTTGCTAAAACCGCTGAAGACTGCACATAAATATAGAGTAAGAGAGTTAATTCAATGTTTCACTCAGTTGTGAGAGATAATGTTGGTCATGACCCTTATATTTACAGTACCAAGCACGGAGAGAGAGAGATAATAAGAACTTCACGTACTGACATTGACTAAGTACCAGCAAAATGAAACAATGAATAAAAGACAAACAGATCTGAATCAACATAGTTTAAGAAAACAATTTTGTGAATTTTATTATATAATGATGTATGATATACTCATTAAATAATACAATTCTCAGTCCAAAATTCTGAGATCACTCTGAAAACAACATTTTTTGTTAAATTGTATTTATATTTTAGAAACATTATGATATAACTTGCTTGAATATTTATTATTATTTAAGTTTTTCATTGTAACTTTTCATTCAAATTGATATGAAATTGTCAAATTGTTCTAGTATGTGTTTCGTATTGTTGTATTTCTCTCTCTCTCTCTCGCTCTCTCTCTCTCACACACACACACACACACACACACACACACACACACACACACACACACACGACAACAAATAATGCTATTAATTTTTTGGACTCCACTGTATATTTAAATGATACATTCTAAATATAATGATACATAATCTGACGTGTGGTTGTAAAAGCAATCAAAACAGAAAGGGTTAGGTTTGAGTCATACTGTATTTGCTGTATATGACCTCCCTCTAGTGGACAGACACATTAAAGCACATTCCGATTTGACAATAAAATCACTTTTGTTGTTTACAGTAATGATTTTCTCCGTCTTTTTATTCTCTCTTTCTTTCGTTCTCTTTTTTGTCACTATCGTTCTCCTTAACACACGCGCACACACACACTTACACGTACACAATATGTCACTATGTTCACTCTCTCCCTGGTACTACAGAGAACAATGGAACAATGCAGCTCTTCTGTGATCCAGGCTGGCGTCTCCGAGCTGAGGCTCTACTCCTCACAAGACTGAGCGCTGCTGTGATGCTGCACAGCGCCGAAGATGAGCGAGGTGAGACGGTCAACATCAAGCTCCTATCGGCCGAGGTCCAGCTGGATAAAGGTGGGTCATTTATCTTAATACGAATCAACAGACTGACGAGTTAAGAACAGGCAAAAAATAAAGGTCCGACTTCTAAAATTAAACAAAACAGAAGAGGATTTTCTGTTTTTGTCTGGTCTGTTTTTTCTCTCGTTTCTTCTTGAAGGAATGTCGGTCCCCATACACCGTAAAACAAATAGGGATTTACTTCTGATTCACTTGTTTACAATACAGAAATGTAATTAAAGTTAAGTAAAATGCAATTAAACTTACAAAGCTTGTTGTGACATTTTGACTGAACTTTTCTAAAGGCAGCAAGTAAACTTCAAATGTATATAAACTTTAAAACTTGATTAAATGTTTAAGTTTCAAGTTTGTTTGGTATAGCTATTGAATACTC
Source organism: Carassius gibelio (assembly GCF_023724105.1). NCBI lineage: Eukaryota > Metazoa > Chordata > Actinopteri > Cypriniformes > Cyprinidae > Carassius > Carassius gibelio. The sequence continues at coordinate 15,709,692 of NC_068384.1, read as the reverse complement.
TGAGAGAACTGTTTTCAGGAGTTCTTAAGCTGTTCTTATAGACACTATCAATTATTATGTAGTATTATTTCTAGTACTGTTTACTGAAAATCTCCAGTTAAAGTGTATGAGGAGTTTGGCTGGGAAGCGAATTCCTGTGTAAATGTGTGTGTTGTAGTGTAGTTTTTACAGTGACTAGCACACAGCGGTGACGCAGATTCCCAACAGGGTGGCGATGATGACCATATGGACTGACGTTTGTGCTTTTGTGCTGCTCGTAGTGGTCAACAAACAGTGACCATTTGATGCTGTTTTTATGAAAATCTGTAGGAATCTGTAGGGCCAAAAACGAATCTTTCTTAAAGGGATAGTTCACCCAGAAATGAAAATTTTGTCATAATTAACTTGCACATCCAAACCTGTGAGTTTGAGTAAATGATGACAAAATGTTCTTTTTTTGGGTTAACTAATCCTTTAAACTCTATCAATCTGGGATATTTCATGTATATATCACCAGAAGATAGTAATGTTAATGACAAAATAGATTATGAAGCTATAGCAACTTAAGTTTCCATCAGACATAAAATATTTACTACATTTTATTTATTGTCAGAGCAATATGTGTTTTTGTCACAGAATTAACATTTTTACCACATTTTCCATGATTTTTCTCATGACCTTTCCATGATTTGAAAGTGACAGGGTATTTAAAGCCCTGCTTGGGAATCTTAGGTTCTGACGGCACCCATTCACTTAAGAGAAACCACTGGTGAGCAAGTGAAGACACCACTATTTTTGGGGGGTGAACTATTACGTTATAGTATAATTTTTACGGATTAATTTTCTACTCATTTGTGATTACACTCACTCACATTTCAAAGCAACTATTTTCTGCAGTTTTTCCAAGTCTAGAAAAAACAATTGTAGTATTCCCTTATGTTTCCAATCTTCTGTGGGAACCTGTCATAGCTGGGAACCTGTTGGTTAAAACAGCAATTATCACTCTTAATTTATTTTGATGTTTTAGTGGTAGCTACTTAAAGTCAGAATTATTGACATAGTTTTGCAAAATCTTTTATTATTTCTTAAAAACAAGCAGTGAAGCGATTTTGTTTATAATGTGGTTGTTGACAAGACATTAAATACATATAAGTACAATTAAAACACTTGTTTTACCAAGCCCTATCTTTTAAACTGGATTTATTCTGGACCCATATTCCAGAATTCAACTGCAGCGGTTTAAACTTCCCGGGTTCCTCCAGCATCCCATCATTCAGCGCGCGTTCCGCCTCATCCAGCTCGTGCTGTGAATGGACGGCTGCCGTTCTTTTCCGGCTACACCTGCTCATCCCACCAGGAAGTGCTGGGCGATAAATCCTAAAGTAGTAATCCCTTTTACCTGGAGCGTAAGGAGAGAACAAACATTATTATGCAGTGTATCCGGGGAAAGCCCTCAGATTAGATTCATGCGATCGACGCGCACGATTAATGCAGGGTAAAAAACACACCGTCAACTCCCTGAAAGTGGGGTTTATTGTTTTCCTGCAGTGTAGCGTTTAGTTTTCTTTTTTTTTTTCTGCGGTCCTAACCTCACTCCGGCAATGGGATGCTGTGGAAGCGCAGAGGTAAGCGATGCTGCACGCGACAATACGCGACACAATGTATCGAATCTCGCCCGGATGTGTTGATACATTGTTACATTGTTGCTGGTGTTGTGATACATTGTTTCACGGCTGATCGCCTTTGACGGGCCAATGAAGTGCTGTACTGTCGCTTGCACTGCATGTAATCCTATTATTATGCCCTATGCGATTGCACATAACGAGGAATGCACTTGACTATGACAGTTATGTGATGATTTCGTCTTTGCATCAAGATACAAGCCGTTTTTTTTTGCACATCACCATAGGATAGTGTGTTAATAAACTCGTTAACAGACACTGCTGCCCTCTTACAACACACAGGTTACACAGAGGATAATATTTATATATGGATATCAATTGTGGTCGGTGCTTGTTATGTAAAATAGATTTTTGAATATGCATGTTTTGACAGGTTACATTTGCGAGGCCATATATGAAAGCAGTTTATCAATTGCAGCATGATTCTGTATTGCAGCTTCTAGTTATGTCAAGAAGAAATTGACTTATTTATTTTATCAGTTTATCTGTAATGTACAGGCATGCCATAGCATGGCTGAACATGAAGCATTGTGTCTTTGTTTTGCAGAGGCCAAAAAGAGAATGGAAACCTTTGGAGGACCGAAGCTGCACAGATCTGCCATGGTTCCTGTTATTTACGTTGTTCCTTGTGGGAATGGTAAGTCAAAAGTTCACTTTATTCATAATTGGTCAGTTTTGATATTCAGCAGTCAGATGTTATTAATGACATGTGTCAAGGGGAACGCTGTATAACTGTATTTCATATTCATGCATTTGTTTATTTATTATTTTTAAAATCAAGATAATGTACATGCATCACAAAATAAACCCAAGAGAGGTAAATCAGGACTGTGATGTGAAATAAATGTAGATTTTAGGATTCATTGACATTCTGTGGTCTTAGTGTGATTTAATTAAAGAAGTAAATGTGCTGTGTGTTTCAGAATGTTCTTACACATAAGCAGCTCATTATATGCTGGTGTTTGCAGCATCTTAGAGCGGCTTGGTTTGTAGTAAATGCTCTATGTGAAATCATTGGATTTGCAAAGACAACATGTAGCAACCATCTCCCCATACTTGTAATGATAAGCGCTTATCAACAAAATAGCAGCATTAAAAGGCTAAATAAATGTTTCATGGATTAATGTTTGAAAATGAAAAAATGACGGCATCCATAAATATTAATATTGTAATTTTATATTTGTGATATAAAATAAAATAATACTTTTTAAAAAATTTTTTTTTTACTTAAATTTTTTTTTTTTCATTTTTATATATTTATTTAGTAGTAGTAGTAGTAGTAGCAATTTATTATTAATGTTGCTATTATTGTTTTTATAGCTATTTTGAAATATAATTACTACATTTGTCAAATTATGCAGCCATACAAACAGGCACAGCAAACTTGGAAAAAAAATTATAAAAAAGGAAAAAAAAAATAAATAAAATGCAATTTTATTTTATTTTCCCAAAATCACGCAGCTCGAATTAAAGCCTATTTATTTATTTACTTAGTTAGTTAGGCATATAAAACAATATTCCACCATGCTAATTCATTCAATACTGTTTCTAGGATAGTGCAGAACCACCAAGCCTAAATATTTTAAGGCTCAGATTTTTTTGCTTGAAATTTCCCATTTTATAAATAGGGTTTTGTCACCTTGCTGAGGTTGTTGTAATCAGCCACGATGAGCGTCACTGAGTTTCTATTTCTGTGGTGTTTAAAAGGGTACTTCCACCCAGTGTGAAATCTCACTGCTCCAAAATTCTGTTCCAAATAACTATGTCGAAAACATTAAATATGTTCTGATTTGCTGTGACTGTATATGGTCTCAAAGCAGTTTTGCATTCAGCAAGAACAGACAAATTGCTTGTCACTGGAAAGAACATTAGACATTGTGTTAGTGTATGTCTCAACATACATGTCATGCAAGGAGGCTGATGTTTGCCAAATACAGAAACTGACAGGAATCTTTTGATTGAGCGGTGAATTTTTCTATAATTAGCTTTTTATGAACATTGTTAATTATTTGGCTTATGCTGCAAATACATTTTTTCCACATCTTTGCATGTAGTTTTTTTTTAAACATATTTTTCAAGATTTCTGTTAATTCTCTCTTTCAGGGTGGCATCTGTGGGTTTACCATCATGACTGGAGGGGCGGCGCGGCTCGTCTTCGGATATGACAGCTACGGTAACACGTGTGGCCAACGCAATGAGCCCATCGAAGGGGTCCGGCTGAGTGGTCTCGACCACACTGACAGAAAGTGAGTAAGCTTGCTTTTCATCCCTCTCTCACCCTTTTTTATACGCTCAGCCCGCTTGCACCATCACCAACACTCAATATTCCCTCCTCCTTAATCTCTGCTTTTAAACTCCCATTTTTCTGTCGTAAATGGTCAGTGGTGAAATCAGAGCGCTCCAGCTCCTTGCACTTTGATTATCACATCAATGCAAAAGTCAAACGGCTGGCGTTTCACCTCAAGATGGCTGAAGACTATCTGAGCTACACACACAAAGCCTTGAATAATTCAGTACAGGCCCTGAGGATGGGTACTGTCACAGTGTGCGGCCCTTAATGGGTACTAGCCTGCAGGAAAGAAAGGTATTGCAGGCCATTTCATTTGCAGCGCTGTCAAATGCCAGTTTTTGGCTCTTCGGTGTGGTTGAAATGAATTGTGCATAGCTTTTTAGAGATGGGTCTGAGATCTGACTCATCACAAGGCAGCGCGATTCATTCGGTGGAGTATTCACTGGCTTGTCAGAGCAGATGTGAACTCAATAATGGCTTGAAAATGTCTTGCCGGAGCTGTCAGAGAGAAACGGTTGCGCTGGGAGAAGGGTATGTGGTTTACCTATATGTTTAGGCTTCATATAAATGCAATTTTAAGTTGTTAAAGGAATAGTTCAGCCCAAAATTTTTATTCTGGCATTATTTACTCCCTATATCATTCCAAACCTGTTTGAATTTGTAATTTCTCTGTTTGAATCATGCAAATGTGTCACATGACTTTAAAATAAAAAAGAAATGTCTGAATGATCTTTGGCCCTATATTAATGATCTAATCATATGGTCTAAAGCGCACGGCGCAGGTGCACTCAGGCCGTGTCTGAATCCACTTTTGCTAGTTTAACATTTGGAAAACAGTTGCTGCATGGTCTAAACAGGTTGTCCCTATTCTCTTAATGAGTAATGGGTGTTTTTTGGGTGTTAAGTGCAATAAATAAATCAGAGTCTCATCTCCCATCCCCTTTAAAATTCAGTTGTGCTCGTGTCATGGCAGGTTCGCTGTTTAAAGGGCGGAATGTAAATTTTTAATTTAAATTTTTTTTGTGTGCTCCTGCGCATCTATGTGTGTGTAATAAGGGGAGTGTACATGCTTTGTGCACCTACCTATAGGCACATATTACTAATGCATTGTTTAAATAACAAAGAAGAAATATTGCGCCAGTCTATTTTCAGTTCCTTAAAATAGCAACGTGCCAACAATGCGCCTGAACACAGCTCTTTTTTTTAGACCAGCATGCCCATGGACACACAAATGGGCGCAAATTAATTTGCTATTTAAACAACGCGGTGCACGACATCTACACTACACTGTATAGTAGTAACTGTGTAGTAACTGCCGCTCCACCTGAAACAGTGTTGCCGCCGTTTGAAGCGACCCCAATACCAATAACGTGATATTTAGCCTCTAAAATGCGCATTTTGATGCAAGATGCAACGGTACATCTGCATCCCAACTCAAGCTCCTGTCCTAATGTGCGTTTCTATGAGACAAAACTTGTAATATTATTACATGTTTAGTATAGAAAAGCAATAAAAGATCAGAGAGAGTGTTTTCAGCCTTTTTTAATAATGGTGCCCTTTAAGGTAATGATTGAAGATTTTTATTTTATTTTATTTATTTATTTTTAAATAAATTAGTATATTTGTTCATGAAGAATTAAATTGTTCAAAAGTGACAGTAAAGGCAATTATAATGTAATAAAAAATATATCTTTCAAATAAATGTTGTTGTTTTGAACTTTCTATTCATGAAAGGATACTGGAATAAAATAAAAATATTAAGCAGAACAACTGCTTTAAACCTTGATAATGATAATAAATGTGTCTTGAGCAGCAAATCAGCATATTATAATGATTTCTTAAGGATCATGTGACACTGAAGACTGAAGTAATTATGCTGAAGATTCAGCTTTGTCATCACAGGAATAAATTAAATTTTAAAATATATTAAAATAGAAAATATATATTTTTAAATAATATATAATTAATTATCACAGTATTACATTTTTTTACTGCAGCCTTGGTGACCATAAGAGATTTTTTTTTTTTTTTTGCCAACCCCAAACTTACGAATGGCAGTGTATTTAAATAACATTTCTATCTACATTGATCATTTTGATATGTGTCTGTATTTCACAGTTCATGATGGTGGCAGTCTCCCCGCAGGACAATTTCCAAGTCACATTTGACATTAAATTGCTAATAAAACAACACACAGTTTGAATAGATAATTTTGTAGTTATAGCAAGAACGTTCTTTGCTGTCCAGCCATGATGAAAATAAAAGATTCAATTATAGCCTTTGTGGACAATAAAATGACATGTCAACTGCCCATTTGCAAAATCTTTTTTTTGTTGTTTTTTTGTGATTAGCTGATTTTGTTTTGTTTTACATTTAGATTTTTTTTTTTCATGAGGGTGATGTTGCCAGTGTGTGATTTAGTACTTGTCTAGGTGTTTGCTTCTATTACAACCATATAGCTCTGAGTAATTGCTTCATCTATTCATGTCATAAAAGAGATGGGTGTGTGAAATACCACCTAGAGTGAGATGTTCCTACAGGGGGCATGAGTGCTCATTTCTTGTCTTCCTTTTATTGAAGCTCAAAATACAGAAGCACTCTTATCATCCCTGAGCAGCACTACACTAACATCCATATCATTCTCTCTATACACACACACACACACACACACACACCTCTTCAAACTAGGCTATTTGGAAATACTTGTCTCTGCATACATTTTTGCAAACTCCAAAAGCATACCCATACAAACGAACTTATATCAGTTCAATGCATTTTTGGGCTCAATTTAACTCTACTAGCAAACACCAACAACTTTTATTCCTTTTACACACAAATTATGATTACATGAGCAGATTACTGATTAAGCAACACTGATAATAAACATGTTTTATATATTTTATTATAATTAATATGATCATTATTTTCTTTTTTTACATTTTGACATTTGAGTCATACTGTCATGTGTTTATGACTCATCTTTTCTTGACTTTATCAGCATTTTAATCCATCTTTTAGCCTAGATGACCTGGGAACTAAGGTTCACTTAACACTAGCACTACCGGAATTCTATAACTACTAGAACTGCCAATAGCGGTCATTTTGACTGTTCATTCCAGACAGCAGTGAATGTCATTTTTGTCATGTTATATTTACTTCAAAGCTTCTATGGTCATGTTTTATGAAAAATGTGGGGTAATTTAAGCATACATAATATAATATGTTCGTGATATTATTGTGTAAGAGCTACTAGACCTCCCACAAAAGTGCATGCCACAATTTGCTTTCCGCAATTTGTATCCGGCAAGCTGGAGATCAAAGTTTTTCACCGCAGTTAAAATGTTGTTTTTGAAAGTCAAAATGTCAAAAATATAAAATGAAGCAGAATATTTCGTTAGATAAAAACATATTGTGAATTTTGGAAATGATTACATCTGTCTTTATTCAATACATTTTGACTTTTGGAGTTTACAATGTTTTTGCATTATCGGAAATGTTTGGACCACACGAATCGGAAACAATTTTATGCAGCCTCTAATGAAATCTAGAATGAAAAAATAGTTCTGTTATATTAGGACAGATAATAAACTCTGAATCACTTTCAGAATCAGTGTCAGACGAACTGTCAAGAGGCCAAGAGACATCGCTCTCTGCTCCTCCATCAGACTCTGCATCATCAATGTTCTCAAGCAAGGATAAAACCTCAGTGACAGTCATTTTCTTTCTTGTTGCCATTTTGACGGTAAAGCTAAGTTTTAGCTTAGCAAAAGCATACAAAACTGCCAGAGAAAGGTTGCTAGGCAACAGCTACGCACATCTTTAACGGTGGGAAAAAGAGGAGATACAACGCCTGTAATATGTGCGGTCAAATTGACCGCTATGGCCATTCAAGGTAGAAATACTCAGAACGCTTTTGTGTTTTGTAATTTTAATAAAATAACAATGTTAAAATAAAATTTACATTAATTTAAGAAAAGTCATGGAACTGTAGTTATATGGGTTTTATTTCAACAAAGTTATTACATTGCAAATCTTTAAAACGGTCAAAATGACTGCCTTGGTAGTTCTAGTGTTAAAGTGGGAACTATGCCTTTTCAAAATTGAAATATACAGTCACAAAGAATTGTTCATTATTTATACCAATATCATGTACCACTGAGTCTAGTTTGGGCTCCTCCTCAATGCATTGTGTAAATGTTGTCATACACTATATATAAAGGTGTTTCACAATAATACTTCACACTTTCAGTCTGTTTTTCTTAATTAGTAAAATGCGATTTTACAAGGAGTTGAATCATAGACAGCAATAGCGCATAAATATAGCAAAATACTAATCTTTATAGTTATTTTTTCAGTTTGGAGCTCCGTTTTAGTTGTTGTAGTAAATCTACAGATTCACACTCTGTGTACCATATTGATATTACTATGATTACATGGAGCAATAATCAGCGCATTAGGTTTTCATGGCAATAATAATGCACAATAAACATTGTCAAAATGATCTCTCAAAGAAGGCTTTTATTTAGCATATCAAAGAGTGAATTACTGATCCACTGTTTTAAAACGGCCTTTTTTTGGGCTAAATGTCACACAGCAAGCAAAAATGCAGATTTACCATGCTTCAGCTTGTTACAAGTTTGATTTGATTCATTAATTTACTTACGATAACAATAGAAATGTATTTAAATGTATTATTAACTACATTATATGCATATTTACTTCTTATTTGAAATTATTTACTTATTACTTTATCAAAGATTTCGTATTTTAGTATCACGCGTCCATGCTGACAAGATGTTTGAATCACAACAGAAGAGAGGTTGGTACGCTATTTGAGTAATAGCTGGTAAAGGGAATTTAAGAATATTTGTAGTAATGGTTCTTAACCCTGTTCTGATGTAAATCAAATTGAGATGTAGAGTCAATTCCATTGACTCCTACTATGGCAGTCAACTCAGAAAACCTGAAATTGAACACCTTTACTAAACATACCACAGTACTGGATAAAGTTCATGCTGGAGGTGTAACTGTGTGTGTGAGGCGGACTGAGTTAGCAAGCTAATGTTGTTAACGGAGCAAAGTTCATCTGATTAATGCACTTAGCTTTTCACACTGTTGTCCATCAGGCTGGGTCAAGGTACAGTTTTTACGGTAATTATTTAATAATAAAATTTAAGTTTTGGTAAGAAACAAAAGACAAAAGCATAAAAAAAATCTTACCGACTCCAAATTTTTGAACAACAAAGTATGTCTAGGTAGTAAATTAAACCTTGGTTCTAAAACAAGAAAATCTATTTTTTTTTTTTTGATTAAGCCATTCCAGATGCCTGATATCTGAATAGTTTGCCTATCTGAATGCATTTTCTTCCAATACCTTGACATTATGCTAGCCTCAGGTCAGATCTGGGCTACGTTCTTACAGTAAACCCCTTCTTTAGCCAGGCTGTTTTGACAGGCTCTGTGCTAATGCTGAAGTGCTCTTTCCTCAAGTGCGTACGTCCCCTGCTACTGACAGTCTGTTTTTGTGCTGAACACACAAGACAATGGGTCCCTCGTCGCTGCGTGGGCGCCATGCCCACTTCACACCACATGAAAAGCTGAAGTAAAGCCATGGCCTCAGAGGAGGCTTGGCTCATAAACGAGCTCTCAGTTTCCCCTCTGCCAAAAAAACTGGGCTGAACAGTCCTGTGACAAAAAATATCTGCTGTTCAGAGTCGATCTTTATCACACAGTCCCACAGTGGTATCAGATCAGACTCCAGGAATTAAACAACATGCTTTGGTATTCCGTTTGTCATCAGATTTGAGGTTAGATACTCTTCCTGTCTTGGAAAAATTTGACTTTGTTGTTTTATTCACAGATTCGTCTTTTTCCTGGATCCATGCAACATAGACATCATTCAAAGGAAGATAAAGTCCATGGCGCTGTGCGTGTCACAATGTCCCACTGAGGAACTGGCGACTTACTTCGACCTCAAGAGGTTTGCCATGATGAATGGTGAGTCGTCAGCCAGCTAGCTATTGTGAGCATGTGACGTCATCATCACAGATATAATGGCATGACCTTGACTGGAAATCTACCCTTGAGAGAGACAAAGGTGTTTAACATATATATGGTTGTGACCACCATTGTGTGTTTTTTCACAGTGTTTCTTATACTCATGGGCTCTAACAAGAGCAACACACACACACACATAAACATACACATATGTTCCTGTTAGGCGCAGCTGGTAAGACCCGGTCAGGGTTGAACTAACTAAACAAAGATTCCTCTGACCCGTCTCGCTGTAGGGTCTCTGTTGTTTACAGTTCAGTCTTGCTGTCTATAGAGTTTGACACGTCCCATCTGACACCAAGGAAGAGTATGAATGACATTATTGTTTCCCTTGAGTTCAGCTGTGGTTTACGTGCATGTTCTCCTAAGAAAAAAAAAAAAAAAAAAAAAATATATATATATATATATATATATATATATATAATACATTTTTTAATTAATTGAATTAAAGTTAAAATAAATAAACATTTCCTGTAATTTTCATGTAAATAAATTAAAGATAAATAAAAAAGACAAAAACGACAAGGCAAGTAATATGTAAAAATACTAAAACTTAAACAAAAATTCTAATTAAAACATTAATAATGCAAAAATAACATTGCATTGACACACACGTTTGTTTTTGTGAAAAGTGGGGACATCCCATAGGCGTGTATATATATATTAGTGCTGTCAAAATTAGCGCGTTAACGCATTCGATTAATTTGAAATATTTAACACGTAAAAAAAAAAAAACAATGACTGTAACAGTGCGTAAATCAGACCTTTCTGTAACGCTAAAGTTAATAAGCTTAAACGAAAATAACGAAATAATTGTGTAGCGGAGTATTTTTTGTACACAGTGCCGCGAACTGTCAATCACTCCTGTACGCGTGCATCACTGTCCTCTTCGCAGCTGCAGCAACTTGCGCTCTCTCTCTTCATCAAGCTTTAAAACAAAAAGGGGACAAAAAGATCATATTGTCTTTGTGCATAGGCTATAGATTAATTAGATAAATGAATATCTAAATTTGTGCCTTGCCGTCTACAGTATTTTTTTAGAACTTAGAAAAAAGATGCTGCAGCCAATGAGCAGCCAGCGGGGGCTGCAGGACGACTCGATCTCCGCAAACAGTTTTTAATGTTTATCAGACAATAAATACTCAAGATTTTGCTTTAGTATAACTCACAACGAGTTTCACACACCTTCTCCGGCCACGTTGAGTTGTTGACACTTAACAGTGGGAAAAGCGACACATGCGCTATTCACTTGTATAACTTAAGGGTGAATGGGTAATGTAGTTTCTGCTCTGGGTGGGATGAATTAGGAAGCTTGCATTGTGAAGGGCGCTCTGAAAATCGGCAGTGCAGGTAAAAGATTAAAACCTCTATTAAAACAGATGTCCAAATGAGCGTACCGGTACGCTACAAGCACATTCTGGGCGCACGGAGAGGTGGCGGGTACGCTCAAGAGCTATATTTGGAAGTGGCGGTACTGAGTACCGGTGCGTACTGGCCCACTTAAAGCACTGGCAATGACTATACTTTGGAATTTTTTTGCAGTCCACTTAGAATTCAACATGGAAATCATTTTTGTTTTTAATTGGCATTGATTGTTTTGAAATTCAAATGGCACTTACATGCCTGTGTTTTTATTTCTGTAATAAATATGGCTTTCAAGCCAACAGTTAATTTGGAGGATATTGATGGTTTATTGCAGGTATGTTGTTTACATGAGAAAATCTGTGTTACAAGTTAAACAAAAATTCCAATAAACAATCATATTTTGAATTTAAATAGTTTCTTTGTCTTGAGTTTACATTAATTATTTACATTTTACATTTACATATCCAAAAAGTTTCAGTCTTTTAATTGCGATTAATCGCGATTAATTTAAAAAAATTGTGCGATTAATTAGTTAATTTTTTTTAATCGATTGACAGCACTAATATATATATATATATATATATATATATATATATATATATATATAATCACCATGAAGCATTACCTATTTTTGGATAATCCACTGAACAATACAGTATAGACTCCTTACTGGTGTTAACCTGACAGACCACCTTGGTCAACCTGGTTAGAGATGGTGGACCATCCTGATTAAGCTAGTCCAGTCAGAGCTCGTTTCATCTTCAGTTTATTGACCGTTTTGACCACCTTAGCATGACCTAGCATTATAGGGATGATGTTTAGTATTTTTCTTCCCTTTTAGGGTCTGAGCTTTGTTCTTATGAGTTACCCGGTCACAAGTACCCACAACTTCCCGAGCGCTTCGAAAAGTGTCCCAAACTTCCAGTACCAGAGAGGTATGAGAAACACTCATGATAAACAAACTCTCCCTGTAAAGCACAGCTCCTTTCTCTCTTGATCTGTCCTCTATCCTCTGGCCTTTTCTATCTCTGCAGCAAAGCTCTACCAGTGTTTAACCGCTGCACGCCGGTGGATATCTCCTGCTATGCTAAGTTTGCTGAAGCGGTGATCACGTTTGTCAGTGATAACAGCATGTTGAACAGGCTGATCGCCGGGGTTGCAGCCAGCAAAGAGATCATTGTTGGGCTGTGTCTGCTGGCGCTAGGTAACATCTACTCTCTCTGGAGGCTGCTGCTGCTGCTGAGGCTCATTTGATTCAGTTTTCTGATTATGTGTTTATCTAGAAAAACGGATAATTGAAATGGATAATTGCAGTTCTTGATATCCATATCAAATCAAAGCTAATTAAGTTCTACATTGTTATGCATTAACAAACAAGTATCTAAATCTAAGGCTCACCAATGTAATTATTGCATTATTCTGAGCCACTATCAGAAAAAGGCTGAAGTGTGTTGTCCTCTCTTTAAGATAACATGAAACAGCATTTGCACCACTTTTAAATTCCATAATGCAATGCATTTTGATTAGGATTAACTCCAGATTGTAGGTTAGTCTAGAGTCTTCCTCTAACAGCTGATCCTGTTTTGTGCATGCTGCAGTTTTGTCCATGATCCTCATGGTGATCATTCGTTACATCTCTGCTGTCCTGGTTTGGATCCTCACTGCACTGGTGGTTCTGGGTTCCCTGGGCAAGTCTGCTTTCTCTGCTCTTTTCTCACCTCCTTAGCTGAGAATGGCATCTGTTCTTTCTTCATTTGCATGTCCTATTCTTGAGTGCAAAATTGCACATTCTGATTAACTGAACAGCCACTTGTCAATACTTTTATTATATTTTTCTATTTTGCTTTGTTCTCTTTCTGTCTATATTATTGCTTCATTATTTTTATTTTTATTTTTTCTATTTTATTTTATTCTAAGTAATTTTATTTAGTTACTTTTTTATGATTTTTGTTTTAATTTTGTTTTATTTCTTTATTTCCTTTTTTAATTATCCATTTTGCTTTTTTTTACATATATATGTATTTTAAACTATATATATTTCTTGCCAGGTTTTAAAAGTAGTGAACAATTTTCTTAAACCGATATCTTAATATCATATATTGTAATATCTTGATGCCTGATTTTATTTCAGGAAAGAGATTCAGTTTAACAGTATAGATTTAGAATATCACTGTTCATATAATCATATTATATCAGCCAGACTATCAGCCAGAATTATTATTTGTCTGTTCCAAAGGAATGCACAGTAATTCAGTCCCACACAAAGTTGAATCATCATTAAAAGTGTTTTTTTTATTATTCTAGGCTTACACCTGTTTTTGGAGTGTTGAATGTGAATATGGTGTCTGTTCTTGTCTTTTCTCAGGAGGTACCAGCGTTCTGTGGTGGTTGTACATAGACTATAGAATGACAATGAATGAGACCATGACTAAAGATCTGATAGAAACAGAAGAACCCAATGATGGCATGAAGACCACCAAAGACCACGCTCAAGGACTGCTCATCTACGCTGTTTCAGCGACCGTGTTCACTGTAAGCTCTCAGAGAAATGAAAAATGAAATATGAAAGAGGTCTCGGCTGGTGTTTTTTGCTAATTACCATCTTTTTGCTCCCGCAGGGAATTTTGTTGCTTCTGATGTTGTTTATGAGGAAGAGGGTGGCTCTGACCATCGCCCTGTTTCACGTGGCGGGAAAAGTGTTTATCCACCTGCCGTTGTTGGTACTGTTGCCCTTCTGCACGTTCCTCGCTCTTTCTCTGTTTTGGGTCTACTGGATCATGGTCCTCCTCTTCCTCGGCACCACTGGTGAGATGTAGATTCCTGTTCCTCAGTTACAAACCCTTTTTTTGTTCCAAACTTTATTTCATAATTGTCTAACAAAGTCTGCCTTCAATTAGGGCTGCACGATATTGGGAAAAAATGACATTGCGATATTTTATTTTTCTGCAATATATATTGCGATATGAAATCTAATCAAATTTTTTTCTTACAAGCAAAAATGGGGTGATTAAACGACACATCGTGCAGCCCTACCTTCAATGCATGGAGAAAAACAGGATTAATTTTGTTTTTATTGAAGAAAGTCATAACATGGTGATGGGTAAATGGTGTCAGACTTCTCAGTATTTTAGTTCGAAATATCCCTTAAACAACTAACTTGAAATCTAATCCCACATTGTATAACGGATCTGCTTTTTGAGTGCAAAATAAACACGATGGTGCGGATTGATCAGATTTATGGAATAGTTTGGACATTTGAAGAACTTCTGTTTATTTATTTTGTTCTGTTTTATGTTGTTCTTTTTTGTTTTGTTGTTCTTTTATTATTTTATTCTCACAATATAGTCTGTGCCAGGTTTAAAACATATAAAAGAGTTCTCTATCCTAATACTGTACATCATAATGTTTTGATGAGCTGTTTCACATCAGAAGAGATCTTAAGTTTGGTATTTTTGCTTAGAAACCGACTAAGCAATCTATTATCACGCATTGTTTCTCCCTTAATTAAGTTTTGAATGTATTCTTTGAACTACAGATGTGCAAAAGGAAATATGAATATAATTTTAGGAATTGCTTTGCTTTGCTTTTTTTCCTTCTTCTCAGAAATAATGTGTACAGGTCTTAAAATAGTCTTCTTTTCAAGTCATTTTGTACAGAGAATGTAGGACATTTACATGCTGCAGCACGAATTAACCGACTTTGCTTGGGCATCTCGGTCTCATTTTAAATGTGTATAAATGTGCTACAGCTTGTACGCTCCTGTCCACAGGGAACCCGGAGAAAAATGAGGATACTGGCCTGGTTGAGTTCAGGCTCACAGGATCGCTGCAGTACATGACCTGGTACCATGCAGTGGGACTGATCTGGATCAGTGAGTTCATCCTGGCTTGTCAGCAGATGACCGTAGCCGGAGCTGTGGTAACCTACTACTTCACAAGGTGTGTATTTTTAGTGAATTTTAGTGAAAATGCTAGTTTCTAATATTTTTGGATTTTAAAATACTTCCTTCGATCACAGTTTAAAAAGCAGAGATGGCGAAAATTAAGTCATTTGTTGGTAGATTTTTTTTTTTTTTTTTTGAAGTTGTGGCACTTTTAGCATCTCTGTTTGCTTAAAAAAAAAATTTGCTGAAAATAGACTAGTCCAAGATGTAGATGAGTTAATTTTTTCATCAGAACAGATTTGGAGAAATTTAGCCTTACATCACTTGATCACCAGTGGATCCTCTGCAGTGAATGGGTGCCGTCAGAATAAGAGTCCATACAGCTGATAAAACATCACAAAAGTAATCCACACGACTCCAGATTATTAATTATTGTCTTGTGAAATGAAAAGCTAAGTTTGTTATAAATCCAGCAAGACATTTGAACTTTAAACTGTTGCTGCAGGCTAAAATATTTGTCCATGGATTATGGACCTTTTGCTTCACAAGACATTAGTTGATGGATTGGAGTTATGCGGATCACTTGTGCGTTATTGTGATGTTTTGATAAGCTGTTTTGACTCTCAATTTGACGGCACCCATTCACTGCAGAGGATCCATTGGTGATCTCCATTGGTTCTCCAAATTTGTTCTGATGAAGAAACAATCTCATCTATATCTTGTTAGGCCTGAGTACATTTTTTGCCCATTTTTATTTTTGGGTGAACTATAAGCCTATAATTCTATTTGTCTTCAACAAATAGAATTGTTCTTGAAATAGCTCACAGTTGCAGTAATATTTTGCAGTAATTTATTTCATATCCATCCAGGGACAAAACCAAACTCCCGGTGACACCCATCCTGTCATCAGTGCTACGGCTGGCGCGGTATCACCTGGGCACTGTGGCCAAGGGCTCCTTCATCATCACCCTTGTCAAGATCCCACGCCTCATTCTCATGTACATCCACAACCAACTCAAAGGAAAGGTAGGGAAGCAGCCCGCTTGACCTGTCCTTGGGCTGTTAAATCTAAATTGCAAATCTCTCTCGTTTCAAGAATCTCAACTGACGTCATGCATGTTTATTCTTATGGCATACAGTTTTCATTAGGACAGGAAAGTTCTAATGTGGTGTTTTTGGGACGATTACATTCACAAATAATTAGTAATATGACATTTTCTGGGAGTATTATGCTAGTATTAATATATGCTGAATATGGGTTTTGTATTTAAATGTTTTCATGGTTGATTGTGTTATTTTAGTATTATTAATATACTATTATAATTTTTGTTCATATTTTGAATTAATTTTATTTTTATAGTTTCTGTTTCTACTTTAGTAGTTAGTTTTTTTCAGTCTTTATTTTTTATATGTATTGTTTTTAGTTATTTAGTTCAAATAAAATGGGTTTCTTCTATTTTAATTGATGTTTATTTGGTTTCAAGTAATAAAAATCTTTCTTTTATGGTTTTAGTTTTAATTAACAATGATAATCCTGCGTGGATAATCCATTTTTGTTTTGTTTCTAAATTAAAAATTTTCTGTAGAATTGTTTACTAATAAATAATGCACAATAAAACCAGCTACAAAGTAAATGGGCTCAATTTTGACCTGCAGTTTTTACAAATAATACAATGGCTAAAAGCGGAAAAAATGTTGAATCGGCTTTTGCTTTTTGAATTAGCAGTTAGGTGAAAATGTTCTTCTAAATACTTCTTTTAGTATTATCTGGGTGTTTTGGGTGGGTGTCTTTTGAAGTTAATGCTAAGAGCTATTTATTACAGTCCTCTTAGGTTCCACTTAGGTGACGTATCATTTACTTGATATATGGCTGGGAATCTTGGGAATATAATGAACTCTAATAGATATCAGTGCCAGCTTTATAGAGGCAGATTTGGTGCATTAAGGAAGAGGTTGACAAATGTGCAACAGACATGCACAGTGGATAACGTTTGCCCTCGTTCTTATTCTGTTTCATGTTACACCCCCCATAGGAAAACGCTTGTGCACGCTGCATGCTGAAGACCTGTATCTGCTGTCTGTGGTGTCTGGAGAAGTGCCTCAATTATTTGAATCAGGTAGGTTAATCGATTGATAACTCGTACTGTGCAAACTGAGGTAGGAATTGTAGCTTAATGGATGTTCTTTTTGTGTGGTATATTACATTTTGCAACCTGTTTCTAGAATGCATATGCGGCGACGGCCATAAACAGCACCAATTTCTGCACCTCGGCCCGTGATGCCTTCATGATCCTGGTGGAAAACGCTCTTAGGGTAGCGACCATCAACACCGTTGGAGATTTTGTTCTCTTCCTGGGCAAGGTAAAGGACAGATGACTTTTGATGGTCATCAAGCATTTAAAGAATTATAAAGGCAGCCAGCTAAACTGTTGTGTAGTGAAGTTTTGTTTTGCACGTTGACATACGCTACTGTTCAAACTTGGGGTCAGTAAGATTTTATATTTATGTTTTACCTCACCAAGTCTGCATTTATTTGATAAAAATACAGTAAAAAAAATAGTAATACTGTGAAATATTATTTCAGTTTAAAAAAACCATGAAAAAAGTGGCATGACTCTTTTCATAATTTATAATAATAAATGTTTCTTGAGCAGCAAATCAGCTATTAGAATGATTTCTGAAGAATCATGGGACAGTGAAGACTGGAGTAATTATGCTGAAAATTCAACTTTGCCATCACAGAAATAAATTACATTTTTAAAAAATAATTTAATAGTTCATAGGGAAATTAAAATGTTGTCATTAATTATTGACCCTCACGTCGTTCCAAACCCGTAAGAACTTTGTTTATCTTCGGAACACAAATTAAGATATTTTTGATGAAATCCGAGAGCTTTCTAACTCTGCAATGACAGCAGCATTTTTGTACTTGCTAAACCTAATAATTAGCTCAAATAATAACACTTAATAATGCATAATGCAATATAATAAAAACGCATTTGCATATTTTCCCCCATGCAGATCCTGATCGTGACGTGCACTGCGTTCGCTGGGGTGTTAGCGCTGAACTATCAGAGAGATTACACAGAGTGGATCCTTCCGCTCATCATCGTGTGTCTGTTTGCGTTCCTGGTGGCACACTGCTTCCTGTCCATCTTCGAGATCGTGGTGGACGTGCTCTTCCTCTGCTTTGCCATCGACACCAAATACAACAACGGCACACCTGGGAGGGAGTTCTACATGGACAAGGCCCTGATGGTGAGTCACCGCTGAAGAAATTCTCTCCTTCTGTCTGCTGTTGGATCAGAACACCATAAATAGTCTCACTGTTGAGAGCACACTTGCCATCTGAGTCACGTTTCTGTTTTGAGTTGTAGCTTCGTTCGTTCTTTTGAATGCAGGCTCACTGCTGCCCTGGATATGTTAATATTTTAAGATTCAGATGGTGTCCCAGATATTCTCTTTGGGCAACTTTCAACTTTTGTTTTGAAAAGCTTATTGATTTCTCAAGGGGAAAAAACTCACACAAGGCTTTTTTTTTTCTTTAATGCACTCTTATAAAGCTGCTTTCTACTTTTCACATAGTCAGCCAAATCATGTAGCCAACAGCTTTGAGAAATCTAAAGAGAAGACTTGAGCCTTGAGGTGCTGCACAGAATCCCAACCCCTCAGAAATGCAAAGTCATTAGCAGTAAAGGTGGGAACATGTCATCTGCTTTCTTTCTCAGAGCTGCTTTGGTAAAAAAAATATCTGTTCAGTCTGCAGTTACTGACACCATTTCAGCACATTTTTGTTTCTGGTGGGAAAGCTGTTTTCCATCTGCATTCTGGGGAACTGCACTAGTCTGCTTGAAAATGGTCTTCTGATCTAAGGGGCCATTTAAACAACAACATTTTCAGCCAAAAACAGGACACTTTTTATGCATTTTGCCTGTTCATTTACACGACAACGGCGTTTTGGGGGACTGAAAACTCATACTTTTGAAAACGGGTTTCTAAGTGCAAGTGCATGCTTAAAAAGCCAATGTTATAATTTCCGTGTAAAGACCCAATACAGGAATATTTGAAAATGGTGACATCATGCGCATTCCTAGTATGCGTTAGGCATGTAGACATGCGCATTAAATGTCAATTTTAAAGACAAGCATGAACAAACATACACAACATTGGCGGAGTATGTGGTACTGTAGTTGCCGCACAAGAGTTTGCTAACGCTTCTTCAGCAATGTGTGGATTTACGTCACCAATATTACAACCAACATCATATACAACATATAGACCAACGCTACTTTTGCGTCATCGAAGGTTAACGCCCCTTTTTGGGGGAAAACAAATGGATTCCCCTGATACAGAACTCGCTCTAATTTTTTGATAGCAAAAATGGCAGAAACATACACACTCTCTTTGCCGGCCGAGGAACGTGAGAGGTATTTAATGAAGCTCCTGGATACGGTGTTTACAGAGGTTTCGCTTTGAAATGGTCGAAAACTAGATTAATAACCCCACGCAGTGGCCAAATATGGACATCTAACGTTATATACAATTATCTCGTGGAAGAGAAGTAGCCTACTTTTGTCATTAACATACTCACAGTATGATAAACTTGACGATGAGGCCATGTCAAGAGGAGTCGGTGGTTTACTTGGATCATATTTCACTTGATTTAAGCTATTGACAGTTTTGTTGTAGTTAGAAATACGAAGCTGCTAGCAGCTACGTGATTAACGTTAGCTCTCATTAGGCACGCTACCTTGGCTGTTAACTGATTTTAAGTTTCAAATGTTCGCAGGCTAGGACTAAACAATATAACCATTATACAATATCTGTTTGTAATTGTGTCTGACAGGCCTGTACACATCAGAAACAATGAAAAACAAAAGGTCCCTGGAGCGAGTTCTGTTTCAGGAATCCGTTTGTTTTCCCCCAAAAGGGGGCGTTAACCTTCGATGACGCCAAAGTAGCGTTGGTCTATAATCATCACTTCCCTACAGGTATTGTTTACTAAGATGCTGACAAAATCAACTACTGGCCTGGCATATGTAATAGTGTTTTTGGTCATTTTCACGGACATGTGTAAACGTAAATCGTTTTGAAAATGTCATGTATACGTGAACATTTTTAAAACCACTATGGAAAAACTTTTACTTTTGTTTTTTTTGCGTACATCGTTGTTGTGTAAATGTAGCCTAAGAAATGTTGAATAGAATTTGCAATTGTTATGAAAGCGATCTTTCATTAGTTGTGGAAGTGGTCTGGTTTGGTGACATTTATTTTGCGAAGTCATCATTCCATTATGGAAAAGTGGAAATGATTCGGTTAACAGAGAAAACTATACTAAAAACTGATTTTTCGAAGTTGTAATAACACAAAGATATTGGTGTATGTTTCACAAGAAAATACTGTTTCTACTTCTGTCTGTATAACGCCTGTTTTCACTGTCATAAAAACGGGCTGATGACTTCCTTGTTTTATGAAGTCCCTCCTTCAGAAATACATCACGAGTTCTGATTGGGCCAGCGGTTCCTGTGTTGTGATTCGACAGCAGCTGAGCGCACACTGCCCTCCTGATAATGCGATTGGACTAGTTTTGGAGTAGTTTTGAGAAGCAAGTGGGCAGGAGCATGTTCTGGAGTGGGGTTTCAGACTGTGACTATGTGATAACAGCCTCTAGGCAGCAGCTGTACTGGACTGTAGTTTGATGTATTTCTTTCCTCTCCTGCAGGAGTTTGTGGAGAACAGCAGGAGGTCAATGGCAATGGAAGAGCGGGGGCGCAGCAAGCGCGCCCGTCCCAAGGAAGATGTAGAGTTGACTGAGGCTAAGGCCATGGTGAGTGGTGACGGGGAGGTAGCTGGGGCGGAGTGGCAGACCTTGCAGGAGTTCCACCTGTACTACCTGCTGCTGTGTGTGCTGCTGGACTGGGTCCTGTCCGAACACACACTGGTGCTCTGCTTCACACAAGACATGATCATCTTCCTGTCTGTCTGCCTGCCCACCTCCACCCTCTTCTTCCTGGTCACACTGCTCCAGAACAATCCGGTGGCTGCTG
The DNA here is from genome assembly GCF_023724105.1 of Carassius gibelio. Taxonomy (NCBI): domain Eukaryota; kingdom Metazoa; phylum Chordata; class Actinopteri; order Cypriniformes; family Cyprinidae; genus Carassius; species Carassius gibelio. The sequence goes on along the minus strand of NC_068384.1, from coordinate 15,688,392 downwards.
CTGCATGCTGACTAATGCTTCCTCACCTCCTTCATCCATCTATCACTTCATCTGTCCATTCTATGCATTGCACTAACAGAGCACGAACATCTGTGGATTATCTTTTTTTTTAATCTTGTTTTTCATTCCATTCTTGCTTCTTCTTTTTTACTGACTGTCTTTAACTCATACGGCAGCTATAAACTGTACTTATACATCCGTTGCCTTACAATCACCATGTTGCTATTTGGAGGAAAGATAATTGAATCTGCCAAGCTGGAAAAACCAGAGGAGTAGAGGAAAGGAAAGACTTAATCTCTCACAGTGAGACAGTTAGCATTACTCTCGGCTTTCTGGATAAACCATGGCAATCGAAATGATTCCTGGGTCAGTATGAACAGCTTGTTTAGTAGCAGAAGATTAGGACTGACTGTATATGGGTTGTTGACATAAAATGTTAATCATTTCTGTGTGATTATATAAATAATTGTTTTATGGCAACTACAAATGGATGCGTTCAGTTATCCACTGTAATTATGACTGTAATTTCACTCAGCGGTCGGCTGTAGGAGGCTATAAATTCGCAGAAATATACAAAACTACATGCAGTTGCTTTAGAAGTTCATGGTCATTTTAAAAGCTTACCATATACTCTCCATGTTCCTGACATTCTGTTATTATAAATAGTGTTGATGTGTTTTAGGGGTGAGAATCTAGTTTCCATCGTAACACCTTCTCTATATGCATGGCTTCTCACACCTGCTTTTTGCAATGCCATTTTATGATTTTTAACCCATTTTTTGGCATTCTGCTGCTTGAAATTGCTAAAGTGCAGGAAGTCCTTCAGATCCAGAGCAGTTGATTGGTTGTTGGTTTGTCTGGGAGTAAATGAGACTAATAACGTGTTTCTTTCCTGTAGGCTCCCGGGACAAGCTCTGCTTGACCAAAATCAGCCCATGGAACTTTTTAAAGACATTCCAAAATGTTTATTTTTACCAATGTGTAACATGTTTACTATGGTTTCACTCCAGGGAATACAATATTTTAATAAGAAACTGTAAAAAAAAACATGAAATAACAATGTAATGAAGCACTTTATATTGGAGCGCTGCATATTTTAAAAAGCCTGATGCATTTTTCGTAGTGATGTCCTTTTTATAAGACTAAAAATACCCAGTTGCCATCTAGTGAAACACAGTATTAATAATGTTTAGAATCACTGGTTTTATTATGTCCGTTTTTCATAAGAAACGTTTAGTTTTAGTTGGTTTTCTTTGTGTTTATGAGAAACCCACATACTGCAGTGCAGCACTTTTTATTTCATTTAATTCAAATAATGAAGCATCAACGCTTTTTATTTCTTAGTTTTTAGAAAAGAAAAAAAAAACTGCTAGTTTGTGTTATTTGACTAAAATAATGTTACCATGCCTGAAAATGAGGGCCTTGTCTTTGCATTTCACTTGTGTGTGAAAAGGTTGGTTGGTTGGTTTCCCTCCAATGGTGGTGATTTTTAGTTTGTGATAAAACTGTAAGTCAGATTTCCCTGCTGGGACTGTTAGTGCTGAAAGAAACTGCGTCTGGTTATCTTAAACTGGGAGGAAGACATTAATGGTTTCTGACTACAATCCACAGTTGCTGTAACTATTAGTATGAGTGACATTACAACAAAAAGCACATACAAACAACAACAACAAAAATAACTGGTCAGTTACACTACAGTTTTTTATGTTTTTGGACGTAGTCTCTTATGCTCACCAAGATCAAAAATATAATAGAAACTGTAATATTGTGATTTATTACAATTTAAAAGAACTGTTTTCTATTTAAATATCTTTAAAAAAAAAAGTTTATTTGTATGATGTCAAAGCTGAATTTTCAGCGTAATTAGTTTTCAATGTCACAAGATCCTTCAGAAATCATTCGAATGTGCTGATTTGATGCTCAAGAAACATTTCTTTTTATCATCAATTTTAAAACCAGTTGTGCTGCTTAATATTATTATTTTTTCTTTTTTGGTGGAAACCTTGATACTTTTTTTTTTTTTCTCAAGCTTCTTGACTGATGAATAAAAAGTTCAAAAGAACAGCATTTATACATTTTTTTAATTAATATTTATTTTTTCTTACCCAAACATTTTGTATAGGAATGTATCATGGTTTCTACACAAATATGAAGCGGCTAAAACTGTTCCTAACATTAATAATACTAAGAGAAGTTTCTTGAGCACCAGATCAGTATGTTCTGGAGAATCAAGTGACACTGAAGACTGGAGTCAAGATGCTGAAAATTCAGCTTTCCATCACAGGAATACATTCAGCAATATTTTACAGGATTACTGTTTTTAATTTATTTTTGATCAAATAAATGCAACCTTGGTGAGCATGAGAGAATAAATTAAACAAATATAAAGCTGTAATAATTCCAAATGTTTGATGTGTAAATAGAAATGGTTCATTAGCTTCAGAGCTAACTCAAAACACAAGGCTACTCCTGTTCATAAATCAGCAGCAGGGCAATTCTGGTGCTGCGATGTGGCTTGGACACTGTCTTCAGTTGTTAAAGAAACATGACTTTGCCTCACTTGACAGAAATTGAGTCCATGAGCATCCATGATGTTAATCCACATTTTAAAGCGCTGAGCTCTCCTTGGGTGCAATTCTTCATCCAACCTGTAGGTGGGCTGAATGGCGAAAAGTTGCCTTTTCTTTTTGGATAGATATGTACTAATGTTTTCTTTTACATAATTGTCTTTACAGCACAACATTTTAGAATTGAATTTGTTCTGTTTTGCTTTAATTCTTTGCAACCAGTGGACATTTTGGTCTTTAAGCTAGTGAGACTTCTAGGGCCACCGACTTTTATATCCGAATCAAACTTAAGTCTTCCTACTCATGCAAAGCATCTTGAAAGGAAACATTGTTTTATTTTTTTGCTAGATAGTACTGTGGGAGAGGAGAGTCACATGAAACTTGCATTTTGCCTTAACCAACTGAGTGAATGTCGCCCCCTGCTGGATCATATAGACGTGTTGAGTGCAGCACAAGACTCAAAACAGAAACAGCTCATAAGCCTTAAACAGATCTAACCATTCACAATAACGTAACCCATCAAATGCCTGAACATGGTATTCACGGCCGAGGAGAATATATATAATTTATTAATGCACAGAGGAATCTGCCGTCTATTGGTTTTTGTTTTCTAACAAATGTCAGGTTTAGCAAAAAATGTTTGTGATGTGTGCAGGTTTTGTATGGATGTTTTGAAATGTTACATATTGATAAATACTGACTGAGGAATTTAGTTTTTCTTTATCATTTTTATTTTATGTTTTCTTGTCTTGCATTGGAGGGAAATGTTGTGAATTGTCTTATGAGAAATTAAATTTTTTGTTGTTGTTGTTTTTTGGGTGGGTTCAGAAATGAACACCGTGTACCTATGAGATATTAAGAAGCATGAATTAAAAAAATCTTGAGATGTAACATTTTCCACCCAAAACTTATGCTGAAAGCATGTTAAATATTGCACTAAGATGGCATACATTAAACACAGAGATGAATTAATGATAGCTGTAAAACATTTATAGTTCAAATAGTCTGATAGCGCATTCAATATAGAGATGTTTCATAAATGACTTCTCTGTCAGCAAAATTGTCTTTTAAATGGTTGGTGTTGCAGTTTCTGTTCCGCAAACCACAGTTTTATCAGGTAACATATACACTTGATGACTGAACAAGTAGGTGGTGTTTAAAGATGAATGGAGGAACTTGCCTTTTAGAGTGAATCTCACAAAAACATGTTATCCCAAAAAAAAAAAAAAAAAGGATTTTGCCTAAAAAAAAATCTGAACCATTAAGATTGTTTGTAATTGTGACATTATTTTCATGAGGAATTGAAGAGAAATTTGCTCAATTTTCATTATTGTAATGCATCTGTATGTTTTATATATATATATATATATATACAGTACAGACCAAAGTTTTGGAAACATTACTATTTTTAATGTTTTTGAAAGAAGTTTCTTCTGCTCATCAAGCCTGCATTTATTTGATCAAAAATACAGAAAGAAATGTAATATTGTGATAAATTATTACAATTTAAAATAATTATTTTTAAATTTATTATACTTTATTTCTGTGATGCAAAGCTGAATTTTTAGGATCATTATCACATGATCCTTTAGAAATCATTCTAATATGATGATTCATTATCAAAGTTGGAAACAGTTCTGCTGCTTAATATTTTTCCAGAACATGTGAAACTTTTTTAGGATACTTTGATGAATAAAAAGTAAAAAAAAAAATAATAATAATAATAAAAAAGAAGCTACGTTTTTAAAATATAAATGTTTTGTAATAAATATATACACTACTGGTCAGTAATTTGGGGTCAGTAATTTTTTTTTTTTTTTTAATAAATGCAGTTCTTTTTAGCCTTTTATTCATCAAATATATTAGACAGCAGAACTGTTTCCAACACTCATAATAAATCAGAATATTAGAATGATTTCTAAATGATCATGTGATAGACTGGATGTTACATGTGACACTGAAGGCTGGAGTAATGATGCTGAAAATTCAGCTTTGCATCACAGGAATAAATTATTTTATTTTAAGTATATTCAAATAGAAAACTATTATTTTAAGTTGTAATAATAATTCACAATATTATTGTTTTATCTTTATTTTTGATCAAATAAATGCAGGCTTCATGGGCAGAAGAAACTTCTTTCAAAAACATTACATTTTTTGGCTATTATTACTATAAATATTTTTGTATAATGTAACAGTATGTTATTTCATTTAACAGCATTAAAATTAAATACAATTAAAACAAATAATATATTCCACACAGTACACATACAGTACAATACAGTAATGATGATTGGGAGAATTGTACTTTTTTAACAATAATGTTGTCAGTGCAAAAAAAAAAATGTTTTGTTTATGCACAAACAGGTTTTGTGAGATACATCTTATGATGCTGAACTAAGATCAGTTTTTTGGACTTGATAAGTGAACTTAGGGATTTGGACCGGAAAACTGACCTTATAATGGGCATTTACTGCCTGAAGTGTTTATTTTATTTTATTTTTTATTTATTTTTATAAATGGACTCGAGTGTCATTATCACTGGAACAGGATCTTTTCAGCCTCAGACAGTGGCTTTGGCTCACAACTTCGCTTTATATTGCCAAATGTGCACAAAAACAAATGTAAGTAGTGCACAAACTCTTTTTTTTATGGTTGAAAACCGGTGAGCTTTTTTTTTTTGTTCACAGCCTTTTTCTTCTTCCTCTAAATCACTAAAAGCATCTCAGTAACAGCCGTGACATCTCTTAGTCCTGTAAGTGTTTATTAGAAAGAGACAGACAAGCTGTGCTTAGAGGCAAGTAAACCCATAACCGCTGTATACACACACACACACACACACACACACACACACACACACACACACACACTACCTGCATGCTCCTGACCTGAGATATTTCTAACTCTTTAAAACGATGAGCCATTTTTGTAGGAACGTGAACTGTTTGGCATTAGAATACATGTGACTTAACACTGATAGAACAATAGCTTTATTATTCGATAAGCAACTGTTTATTTTATTTTTTCGAGATGAGATTGTGAGTGTATTTCTCCTCTTCATTCTGGAAATCTGTGCTTCTGTTCACACGGGGAATAGGCCGATTCTGTTATCAGATACAGTCATGGATAGGCAATACATCAGTTTACTCCTCTGGTGTGATATTAGCTATTAGCTCTTACCTGCAGTAAAGTTGTTTGTAACATTAAACTAAGTTTTTGTTGATTCGTTTGATTTTTATATTTATGATTTCATATGTATCCTGTTTTTTAAAGTAATAAAATGGAGGGGAAAAAGGACAATGTTTCTTCAGATGTGTCCGCAATAAGATTTCACACTGAATTTTTTCCAGTATGAAGACAAACTGAAGTAAAAAAAGTTTTAAGGTGTATTTATTATGTGTATGTTTTTGCCATAATATGATATTAGTCTGTGAACTGTGAATGAGGCTGATAATATATACGGTACATGCATGTTACTATAGTAGTAGTAAAAGTATTTTAAAGCAACACTGTGTAACAACTTCTGATCAAAATTTGCAAATTGTATATAATGAGTGAGTATATCATACACTCATTTACCTAACCGCCTTTTCGTCTGATCATAAATCACTATGGTACATTTATAATAAATTATTATTTTTGGACTATTGTAGTCTGCTCGGGTCGTCACCGCTGCGGAGTAATACATACCTGCGTGAATCGCCATAAACATAAACGTGGAGAAGTAGCTCCGGTTAGAATGTTCTTCCGCGGGATGCGTGCAGTTCTGTTTATTAAACGCTAGAGCGCCAAAATCTACACAGTGTTGCTTTAATAACATGAAAAACCCTTAAAACCTAATATTTAAAAACAAATATTGGCTTGAGGATTACACTACCCTTCAAAAGCCTATGGTTGGTACGTTTTCTAAAAAGTCTTGTATCTCACCAAAGCTGCGTTTATTTAATCAAAAATACAGTAAAACGATGCAAAACGAATCTTTTCTGTTTTAATATATTTTAAAATATAATTTATTGCTGTGATGGCAAGACTACATTTTCAGCATCCTTACTTCACTCTTCAGTGTCACATGATTTTCAGAAATCACTCTGTTTTAATGATTTGCTGCTCAAGAAACATTTCTTATTTTCAATGTCATAAGCAAATTTGGTGCTTAATATTCTTGTGGAAACCTTGATAAAAACCTTTTGATCGATTTAATATGGCCTTGCAGAATTGAAATATTAATTTATTTCAAATTAATCCATAATCAAAAATATTACTGACCCCACACTTTTGAACAGTGGTGTAGTTGCATATGTGTATCGTTTAAAAGAAATGATGATGGGTTGTTTTTCTTTAGTGTTTCTCATTCAGCATTCAAGTTTGTGTCACATTCATCAAGAGCGTATGTTTGATGTCTTATAGCTCCTCTTCATCTTCACTAGCCAGGGTGTCCAGCTCTTTGCCTTTGCACTGGACGTGTTCAGCATTGTATGCTTTCCGTAAGTTCTCCAGCTCTTTAATCTCAGCATGGAGGCGTTCCAGATGTGTGGCGCGCCGGTTCTTTAGCAGCTTCATGGGCAGTGGGTTCATATCGTTGAAGGCAATGCTCGTCAGCTTCCTGTGAACGACAAAGACAGTGTATATTGAGGAAACTCTAGTGATGAATTAGCTGCAATGTTTATTTCCTGCAGAAACCTGTGGTTTGGAAAAGCTCTCCCCAAGCCAGCTTTTCTTCTTTGTGTTTTTGAAACGAAGCAGGAGTGAGCAGGTGCGCACACACATAGTATCACAGAGGCATTTGACCCATACTGCGTTTCTTTCTGTGTGAATGCTGCTTTGTTTTAATATGGCTCAATTAATTATATATGGTGATGTCTCCCCTGTCACTGTCTACAATACCATGAGCTCCAGAGAGAAATGGTTTAATTAGTAGGTCTTTTCTGAAATAATAATAATGTTTTTACATAGTATTTATAATATATATATATATATATATATATATATATATATATATATATATATATATATATATATATATATATATATATATATAAAATATGATTATGCATCGATATTTGATACTTTTCCACTAATTTGCTTGTAAATAATTATTACTCTTTTTAAGTAATTATTTAAGTATTTAATTTAAATTTAAATTTATTTTTTTAATTTAAGTGTGTAAAGTGTGTTCTAGAGGTAATACAGTGTCATGATGTTTAATACACGGTCCATTGTTTGTTTTTAACATAAACAATACATTAGAATACTTGCCGATATCTTTAAAATGTAAAATCTAATATAAAAACATGTTGGTATGTCCTTTGTTTAAAAGTCATTGTACTGTTTTAAAGTAGTAACCAGGAATAATATATGCATAAGGCATGAATGCATCCACTGTATAATACTTTCAGAATTCATTATATTTAGATTAATATTACTATTCCATACTCTAGAAAAGCATGTTAGTTCATTATATGTACTGTATAATATTTTATGTTACTCTTAGTCCTTTTTTTTCTTACTCTACTTTCTCTCTTCCATTTTCTATCCTTCATCTTACCTTCCATCTAGGATGGTGCTGGGGAAGACGCGGAGATACTGGAACATCTCAGCACTGTCATTGATCTTTAAGATGATTTCCTCTTTGTATTTGAAAAGAGCCAATGCATATCGGAATATCACCTGTGAAACAGATGAATGAGGGATTTGGTCCATTTTTACTTCCTTGTAATTGGTCTGTAAGCTTGTAATGTTTTTACACAGCTGGACCAGGGTCAAAATGAGGGTAATCATATTACAAACAAAACGTGTTACAAACAAATATTTAGCCTATTGATAAATACAACATTTCCCGAATCCTTTATGGTACCTTTATGCCTTCATACAGGAAGGCGTCCCATACTTTAAACAGTATGCGTGTAGGCAGACTCTCAACGAACAACACCAGAAACCATTCAACAGTGCTGAGGGACACGTCTACTTTTAGCGCCTCCAGATGAGCCGTGAGTCGAGGCAGCTTCTCAGACATGAGATCCTTTAGCACACGCTGGTCAGCCTGGAGAGATTGAAAGAGGAAAATATTGAAAAATATTTCAGAATATTACCGTTTTTGTATTCAAAACTTGTTTCTAAACATTTGAAACCAGTAGTGTATAAAATTCTGCGACCACACTGAAAATCTGGGTTTGAAAATAATATCAGAACCTGAAAATAAGCTGCAAGTTTTAGGATTAATGCCGTTCTCACCTGACATCCCACCAGGTCTTTAGTGTAGTAATTGTGAGGCATGATATGGTCCACAATCACTACCAAGCACCAGAAGGCATCTTCCTCATCCTGTAGGACCAGCAGAGCAATGGCCGCCAGTCTGCACACAGTGGCATCGTTGGTGTTATTCAGCTTTCTTTTTGCATATAGATACTGTGGCTCTTACAAGAATGCTACACCTAACTCTATTTATCCTGTAAGGTACCCTTCATCATCAACAGATGACCACCAGATGTCAGTACATTGCATCTTATGGTCAGCTTGAAATTGGTATTAAAATAGTTTTTTGCCAGATGAGGCAAATATCACTTTGCAACTAGACATTCTGTGTAATGATTGCTACAGTTTGGTAATCAGGAAGGGGTGTATTCAATTATGATGCGTTAAATGTGAAGTAATATTTCCATATTTAGTAAGAAATATTTTGTCTTTTATGTTGGCTCATGTATTTTATATATAAAACTGTACATGTTTTTATTTAATATTTATAGACAAATTATATATTTCATATATATGAATATAAATTAGATTTTTAATTATATGAGATTTCAATTTTACCTACTAAGTGAAATCATTTACATCATAATTTTGATATTATATAATTATATGTTAAATTATAAGAAATAAGAGACTTACACCTTACAAAAAAAATAAATAAAAATAAATCTGGGATTAAAAATCAAATTTGAACATGACAATAAACAGCAAGTTTTAATTAATTAAATAATGAATCACTGACCTCTAAAAATTCTTTATATTTTAAATAATATTTAAACTTTAACTTTGAAATAATGTAATACATTTGATAATTTTCTTCTTTTAAATAAATGTTTTAAAAATTTACTAAATAAAGACATTTTTATGAAGTGCTAAACTGACAAAAACTTTTTTTTAACACAAATTACATTAAATTCACCCTTAATAGACATTAGACGGTAATGTTTTCTCGGTTCTTTTCTCTTAGTTCATTTCTCTTGGTTCATGTCAAATTAATTTTGATAAATATTATAAACTTATAGTCCGGCAAATACGGTAATCAAAGCCAATTCTCTCTCTTTTTTGTCTGTGATGGCTAATTACCTGTTGAGTCCCTGGACGTAGCCAATGGTGGGGTTTTGCCATGAGAACGCCTGCAGAACTCTCTCTAGCTTCTGAATCAAGGTGCTTGAAGGAGGGGAAAAGTATTGATTGGAGGTCAGCGTACGATCCAGGTCCAGCTGGATCTGTCTGGGCACCAGGTGAGGTGAGGTTCTGCTCTTCTCGCATAGTTCCTTATAGCGGTCAGGATGACGCTCTTTTAGAGACTTGGTCCTAGTCTGTATCATAAAACGCCAAACCCTCGCACGGTACTCGCGTGGTAAACCCGTGCGGAGAAGATTCTTCAATTCTGTGGATGAAGACAGTTCTCCTTCAGGGCGTCCGAACAGGAGCCGAGCACAATGAGCCAAAAATGGCCCATCGCATTCCTCCTGGTTCAGCAGGTTTTGGGATCGGATCTCCAGGTCCTGGATCTTAGCAAAAAGCTTCAGGTCCTCAACTCTATAGTCCATTGCAATCTTAAATCCATATTCATCGTAATCCCTGTGGAATGTCAGGTGTCAACTGTGAGTTCCAACATAAATAGCATTTATACTGTATGTGAACATTTTTCATTCACACCAAGAAGGATGACTATTATGATCACTTCTAGAATTTGTTCTTAATGTAAAAGAACAGCAGAATCCACAGCACAACAATAATGGCAGAATAATTACATTGTTGGAATAAATTCAATTCAATTTATGCATTTAGCAGACGCTTTTATCCAAAACTTACATTGCATTCAAGCTAACAATATTCTCCTAACATGTGTTCCCTGGGATTCAAACCCACAACCTTTTTTTTCAGCTGATGAGCCAGTCAGAATCCAAAGAGCTCAAGCATTTAAAGTAGCAGATGAAAAAAAACTGCAGCACAAACTAATAAGAAACAGAACAATATTGGGAATTCGTGTGGATGTCAATAGTTGTCATCAAGTATTCTTGGTGTGTGAACAGACCTTTACTCTACGCTCCCTAATAAATGTAATTTAATTGAAGCTCTTTATGTTTTTTAAGCAGGAGTAATATCTAAGCAACAACTAAGACATTCTTTTATACATCTTAAAGATGTCTACAATTAATTGGTAGCCATCCGTTTCAATTAAAGTCTGGAATGGTTTACACTTCTAAATAAATGTGCACAAGGATGAATGAAGAGCTCCACAGGTGAAATGTACGGGGAACAAATGATGACAGAAATTGTATTTGGGGTGAACTGATGGGACTGTGTTTACCTTATTGAGTTTAGTTTGATAGCAGTGCTCAGGTCTGCCCGAACTGCATCCTTAACCACCTTCTTGACTCCTTCCCTCTGCTCCGGATTCAATTCCTTACTCTCCTGGAGTTTCTGGAGGATTCCCAGGTATCTGCTTTCCATCTGACAGCTATTGGCCTCCAGAACAGCACACTGGCACACACACAGTAACAACACCAAACCCCATATTCAAGCACTTCTTGATGCTTACCGTCGCAGATTACCATCGCAAATGGCTCTGACCAGTTTTAAAGCATTTGTATATCACAGAAATTTCATTTCCCTTGATCTTTTGATATGGAAGTGAACATACTCCTAACTTTCAAAACTCAAATCTCTCAGTTCATAAAGAGCCATTTACTGTTTAGATTAGCCAATCAGAACAAAGGGTAAAGACAGTAGCAAAAAAAAAATAAACCTTGACTGAGAAATAAATTACCTTTACTATCAGACTTTGCTCCTGTTTAGAACTTTTTCTCCAAAGCGTTGTAAGATGGTAGATCTCAGAGTTTAGGTACTGGTTCTGAGTTTTATATGCCTTTAAATCATCCTGAAATAGAAATATGATCACGATTGGGCTTAGAGTAAATTTGAAATCATGCTTGGCACAGTCATTTCAGAATCAGCAAAACTGTTCATAAATGATGCACATTTAGAAGTTTGGGGTTGGTAAGTTTTTTGTATGTATCTCTTATGCTCACCAAGGCTGCATTTATAAGATGAAAAATATATTACTGTTTTCTATTTGAATATATTTTAAAATGCAATTTATTCCTTTGATGGCAAAACTGAATTTTTGGATTATTATGTAGAAAACAGCTTTACTGTTCTACCATATCAATATTTTTGTGGAATCTTTGCTTATTGGAAAAAAATGTGAATATATTTTAACATTGTAAATCAGTTTAATGCATCCATATATATTTATATTATAAAGTAAAAAAATATTTGTATCTAAAAATCTTTTATTTTCTTACTTTCAAATTGTCATTCTCAATTGTTAGCTGTTTTACGGCCTCTGACTGCAGCGCATTTGTGCACTGCTTGTCTTCCCCACAGACTGCTAACTTCTCAGACAGCTTCAGTATCACTTCCTGTTTGGCCTGATTCTTTTGTATCAGGAGCTGGACAGTCTCCTGGAGTTCCGCGATATTGGCGTCCCTCTCGTTCAGATCCCTCCGGAGGTTCTCGTTTTCTTGCTGCAGGTTCTCCAGATGTTCTCGCAGTTTTGCCGCACGCCGCTCGCCGTGTCTGAGGAGCTCCAGGCGCTCCTGCTCCCCCTCTGCGGCTAGGAACTGAGCACATGTGCGTTTCTCCAGCTGAGCAGCTTCCAGCACCTTATGTAGCAGTGACACCAACTCCTGACAACACATACATATGTGGGTTTCAGTTGATTAATCTTCCTGTATATGAGAACCTGAAGTGGTGATTAATAAGCCCACTTTACCTTCTGCGCATTGACCTCTTCAGCCAGTTTTTCATGCTGAAGTCGAGATGTGTCCTTGAGCTCCAATGGCTTGGACTTTTCTTTGGTGTTCTTTCTGATTGGTGTGATGGTGGAGAGATCATGCTCAGACCTGATATTGGCAGGGGATTCTGGGCTTTGAGAAGAACCGGGTGCGGGAACCGCTAAAGTTAAGGAGGACAGTGGCCATGAGCACTTAAATTTGGAACCATTTTTTATTGTTTTTCTAGTGAGACAGTTTTGGTTCTTACTGGATGTCTTAGATGAGGGTGTTTTTTGGGTGTCAGTTGGGTCACCAATATGGAAAACACTTTGTCTGATTTCCTGTGAGTGCCGGTTACAGTAACTGTACATTTTGTTCCTGTAAATCAAACACAGGGAAACCACTAAAGAAATGACTCACAATAACAACTAAATTTTTGGAAGAAAAAAGACAAATGCAAAACTTGGTGAATGATGCTAAGCATGTCGTGGATGGTTTCTTAGTGGCCACTGTAGTCTCTAGACATGGCTTGGTTTAATTGGGCATCTAATTATTGTCTATATTCACCATCAGGTGAAAATCTAATCACTTAAGTCTATAAAGCCAATTGTATCATATCTGATTTCTAAGGCTTCTAAATTATTAACACCATTGAACTCTGCTGAATAATCTACTACATTCCTTCTGTCGTCTGACTGATTTCTTCTAGTATAATTCTAAAAATAAAAAAAAACTTCAGGTCATGGTTCACATGTCTTTTTGCTGTGAAGTCTATTCTGATTTTTATACAAACCTGATTCCAAAAAAGTCGGGACACTACAAATTGTGATTAAAAAATAATCTCATGAACTTATATTTTATTCACAATAGAATATAGATAACATATCACATGTTGAAAGTGAGATATTTTTAAATTTCTTGCCAAATATTGGCTCATTTTGGATTTCTTGAGAGCTACACATTCCAAAAAAGTTGGGACAGGTAGCAATAAGAGGCTGGAAAAGTTAAATGTACATATAAGGAACAGCTGGAGGACCAGTTTGCAACTTTTTAGGTCAATTGGCAACATTATTGGGTATAGAAAGAGCCTCCCAGAGTGGCAGTGTCTCTCAGAAGTCAAGATGGGCAGAGGATCACAAATTCCTCCAATGCTGCAGCGAAAAATAGTTTCTCAGAGAAAAACTGCAAATTGCCAACACCAACAAATTGCGTTTGAAGTTTTCTCTGATATTGTTTTGTATGAGAACCCCTCATAACACAGCTTGTTCACTCTCATATATAAAATCCCAGGAAATGGCATGCTTGTGATCCTAACTTCCTTAAAATAATAATTCTAGAAAAATGCAAAAATTACAAAACAGCTTTTTTGGAAGGCACTGACACAGATTGCCAGTGTGAACCATTTTTCATTTGACCCTCTCTTGACACCAGTATCCATTCTGTGAGAACAGACTGAAGAAACAAGAGCACATGTACTTACTGTAGCTCAATTAGTGGATGCTTGATTGACATATTGAGTGGGCTGTTTAATCCTGGAGTGGGCAGACTGGCAGCTTCTTCACCTACCAGGCCAGAAGGCGTCTTCACCATGGGCAAGAAGTCAGCTGTGTAAGAGAAGGCAGAAAGTATGTTCAACCACACTGCGTTAAATACATCCGATAGGCCAGAATAACAAGATGTTTTTCAGCATCATAACCCTAGTCTTCAGTGTCACATGAACCTTCAGAAATCATTTTAATATGAAAATGTGCTGCTAAGGAGACATTTCTTATTATCATCAATGTTGAAAATAGTTATTTTTGTGAAGACTCTTTGATTAATATAAATGGATGAATATAAACCACATTGATTTGAAATAAAGTGTATCATAATCAGTGTAGTCATTTCTGATAAATTTAATGCATCCTTGCAAATTAAAATTATTAATTTCTTTAAAAAGAAAAATAATCTTACTGACCCCAAACTTCTGAATGAGAGACAGAAATAGAGACGGAATAAAATAAATAATGCATGGACTCTTGTAGATATTGAGAAATAATCTGGGAAAAATAAAGCTTATCCCAGTAGTACAGTGTAATTTTTTTGTATTCTTCTCTATCTTGCTCTACCGATCACTTTTCTGATGACAGAATCACACAGTGTTATTTATCACAGGGTGCGGTACATGCCTCAGCCTGCCTGCAATTCCTGACAATCCCAAGTGCTGTTTAAATGACCCTTATGTTAACCATGAGCTAGCACTGAGTAAAACAAACAAATCTCTCTGAGATCATTTTAAATTATATTGGTTTGGTGGTGCAATTATCCAGATTTTCTATAGATTCAGCTGCTAAGACATTCACTTCTTCATTTTCAGCATTTGACTCTTATCTCAGCTGTTTCTTAACACCTGGATACCAGAGCTTGTGTTTGGAAGGGGGCGTCTGTGAATGTAAGTAATGAATGTGATTTTAGAGAAGCCCAACCCTACTTGGATTACAGGACATTATGCATTTTTGAATTGTATATTACAAGAGACAGGTAGCAACTTATTAAGTTATTATTTTTTTTTTTTGCATATAGCAGATATAGACTAGAAAGCAATTAGTATTAAAGTACTGCTGCCACATTTCCATTGTAATCGCCAAATGTTTTGGGTGCCTTAAAAATTTGATTAAATTACATTTCAGACTTCAGCAACCATAAACATTTTCAAAAACAATTTGAGACAAACATGCAGTTAATTTGTGCTACTTTTGCTATTTTAGAATTATTTATATACTATTATATTATAATAATACATATTTTTTGTTATAAGTGAACATTTCGATTTTTTAAATGTAAAGTTTTTTCCTAATAGTTTGAAGGTGAAGAAACTCCTCTGGCAATAGAAACATCTTTTTTAATCTTTCACTTTCTATTAACTTAGTATCAAATGACTGGCTAAACGACTGAACTTTACTTTGAAAAATGAAATGCATTCTACCTTAGATCATATTTCATAAACCATGTCAATTCCATAATGCAGTAAATGCCTTTCAGCTTTCATGTGAGGAATGCAAGGTTTCATTATCACTAAGATGTAAGGCTCTTACCACGGCTGTTGTTCGCTGATGGGGTGCTTTCCAGTTTGTGGTTGTCTGGACTGGGTATGGACAGATGTTCAGCATGCTGCTCCCTGTATAATGTACGTTTTAACTGCAGCTGCTGCAACCAGTACATTCGGGCATCCCTGTTAGCTGCCTAAAAACAAAATCATGGTTGAAGACTGTTGAGAGGAAAGTACTGTTGTCTTCCTCAAGATGCTTGCTTGTTATTACACCGTACTTAACCCTAATGCCTATGGGAGAGAGATTCGAGGATGACATTATTTTGACCAAGAAGCTTGTTTTTGAAAAGCTTCAGAATCTATCATTTTATAACAGGAATTGTCATTCAAAAAAAACAAAACTTGCTTTTACTTGTATTTTATTTATTTATTTTTATTCTGGACATTAGCAGGTAATTATCCTAATACTATTTCATATTCAACACAAAGTCACATTGGCATTATTCATTATTTTCAGAAGGAAGCAGTGGAGCACATATTCTTTCCATTTATCATAATTGTGGTCTAATAAAGAAAAAGTTTTTTTAAAAGTGTTTATACATTTTGACAGTATTTGATGCATTGTGTTCAATGTACAGTATGCGCATTTAACAGAATTAAAAATAGTTTTTAATGAGAATCACGCACCTTTCAGGATAATGAGGCTTACAAAAAACTACAAAGTTAATTTGTTTAAGCCATTTTTAAGTATTTGTTATGTGCTTTTATCATTTTAATAGTTTTTAAATGTACAATTTTGTCATTTATAAGGTACTACAATTTTATATTTAATTTTAATTTATTTTCAACTTTATTTATACGTTTGTGTTATTATTTCAGTAATTAACAAAGGAAGCATTTCTAATTTTCACTTAAGTTTTATCTAATGTGTAAAATTTATTTTATTTCACCTTTATTTCCACTAAATAAATGACTTTTAATAGGTTTAGTTAACAATAACAGCACTGAAATACACTTAATTTTCTTCATATAAAAAACATGTATAGTTTCCAAGTTCATCTCAGCGATTTTGTCACAAATATTGTACTGTACTGTACTAACCTATCCCATGCAGCTCATCACCCTTTGTTGCTTCACAATTCACAACTGATTGAAATCTGTTATTTCAAACCACGTGATAAAATTACCTTAAGAATGACTGTGCGCTCTGGTGTCTGAATATGAAAGGTTCCCTCCTCTCCCTGCAGCGGGTAACTGAATGTGGCACAGAACAGATCCACTTTACCCAGAGGATTGATATCCTGTGCCATGCGGTAGTAAAACAGCTGACAGCTCTTCTCCTCATAGACAAACCAGCGGGACTTCCAGGCTTTGAGAGGTCCACCCTGCTTGTGGAGGTAGCCACATAGTTTAGTGCTGGAAGGAGTGGGTGTCCCTCTGAGGGTGGCAGAGGTCCCATCAGGCAGAGCCGTGTGCATCTGGATGCCATTCTTATCCTGATCCCCATCTGATTGATGGGTCTCCTCGGAGCCGACACACTCATCTGCAGGAGATACGTGCACATCCACTGGAGGTGGAGTGCTGGAGCTTCTCTCACTCTCCATCTGGTTATCTCAACAAAAAGAACAAATCAAATCAGGCAAAATGTTCTTGAAGTAATCAAATGTTGTCTATCAGCATAGTTAACAGAATAAACATGTTTAAATTGTATGATGTGCACCAAATATTTTTTTCAAGATAAAAATTTTGCTGCTAAATTATACAGTCAGCTAGTTTAATTTCATAGCTTACATATTTCTATTCAAATGTAGTGTTTCTCCGTAATGAGGGAGTGAGTTAGTTTAGTGGATTGTGTTTAACAAAGGGCTCCAAAAAGAGTGACCATTAGTTCTACAAATACAGTATTGATATTCTGTAGTGGTGTAGAAATAAAATAGTGCTGGCGTTGGCTGATTCTTAGAATTTGGAATCCTCTATGCAATCTTATACGGCAAATTAATAATACCCCCCCCCCCCCCATACAAAAAAAGCCCTAAAACAGACAATTAATCACAATAACTGTGACTATTCTAAGGAGAATTGAGGAGTAAAAAGATTATGTAATTCATGGGTCTATTAAGGGCTGACAAATTTCACAATTGTGACAGCCCTTAATAGCCCCATGAATTACTAAATCTTTTTACTCCTCAATTCTAAAAGCAGTAATATGATCACAAATCCCTCATAGACACAAACAAATGTAATATTCTACATAATAAAATTTCACAGATGACAAAAAATTAGAGTAATTTACCTTAGACCTGTTTTGACTGACTAAATATGACAACATTTTATATTCAGCTATAGTCAAGGGATCAGAAAATAAGGTGGGGAGAATAACTTGTCCTTGAGGGCATCTTTCCTCATATTATTCTACTAAAGAAGAAGAAGAAAAAGCAGCAGCAGGGAAAACCATGCAATCTATGGCATACAGATTCCACTTTTAGAAACGTTGCACAATATGCACAAGTTATGACCTTATTTCAGATTCCACAAGTAGAAAACCATATCACTTTAAATAGAAAAACAAAGTTTAAATTATTTAATGTACATTAATGAACCCTCAAGCATTAAATAATATAATGCATGTTAATGTCATAATGAAACAATTAAATAAATAGGTCAACTCTAACATAGTCACACGCGCACATTATTCACCGTTTGGCTTGCTGTAATAAATAAACTGAAATAAGGCTGTTTACAGCACAGTAGTAGCTGATGATAATCCCTTACCTTCGCTGTTGAAAAGCGCAAAGTTGTTTTACTCCATGTGTGTGTACAGTGCGTGTCTTACAGGCCTGAACAACTCAGCTGCACTTCCTTCATGACTCATATTTCTCTCACAGAGTCCCAACATTAAGGAAAACAGGAAATATTACACATCAGGAATATGAAACAGGGCTGTCTTTAGGGAGGTACGTGTGTCATGAATGTCATCGCCTTCTCACACTGTTTTGAATCACTGCTCGTTTCGCGCATAATTCATTTCAGAAACGTGTAAAAACTTTCAAAACTATTAACTTATTTAAATTATATATGGGAGACTGGCCGTTTGAACCCAAAATACAGTCGTATTTCTTTGTACATTAAATAAACTTGACATCCGACTCGTGAACGAATCATTTAGGTCAGATCTTTTCAATGAATCACTTAAACCTGTTTGCAAAACCGGTCTGAATACTTTGATTTTAAATTGGACTAAATAATTCGTGATTTGTATAAGAATCGGTGACTGAACTGGTCTGATGTTCGTTTCCACAAAGACAACGATACCCAACTTTATAGTCTAAAGTCTTTTTGAACTCTTTTGGTAATGACGAAACTTGCGACGCAGCGACAGTAGCCAACTGTTAGTTGCTTTTAGGAAACGCACCCCTGAGCAGTCAGCTGATTTATTTAAGACAACCCCGTTTATATCGGACCTGTCAGATTCATTATGAACAAACTAACCACGAAGAACCGTCTCTGTCGAACCAGTCCGATTTGCAGTGATTCGAGTGAGTCTTATGCGATATTTTGTCAACTCTCCCTCTCTCTCTCTCTCTCTCTCTCTCTCTCTCACACACACACACACACACACACACACACACACACACACAGACTGACACACAGTTTGTTCTGAAACGTAGAGAAGACCTATTCGAATCCTGAAGATCTATTATTTATTGAGCAGAATTATCAAACTGACCAAAAAAAAAAAAACGAAATTACACCTTGGTTAATGACAAATAATCGAAAAAAATAATGAAAAACAAAAATATGTGAACACATAACTTCATTAAGGATTGGAACCTGAAACTTTTGGAGCATGAACAGCAGGTTTTATTTTTCAACCTTTTCTTTGAAGAGACCAGTTCAAAAGAACCGATTCCTAAAAATGAATCTGAAGTCTTTCCTCCACGACGCCAGAGTGCGCACTTGCGTGCATAATCAGTATCACACTGACATTTCTTCTACGATGTCAGAGTTCAGGCCGCACTGACTACAACGTGCGTGTGTTGTGAATGTGTATACTGCAAATGATCATTTACATCATATAAAAAGACACAAAACACGACAAGGTAAGCACTGATCTTTTTGTCTTTATATAAAAACAAGTGTTTTTTTTTTAATCTGATTTGTGCCAGTTTTCTTTTCATTTTGTAATCATGAGAATTATGCTGATGTTGAAAGCGTTAACTAGATGAAGTATTTGATTCGTATGAATTTTTAGTACCACCATGTAAATACTATGATAATCACCCAGTACCATGGACACACTTGACTATATTTGTTGCTGATAATAATCTATCAAACCTTTTGATGTATACTTGTGTATGTATTACTAAATAATAAAACTTAGACCGGATAGTGCAGAGAAAGCAATAAATGTCCAGCAAACATAGATGTTTAAAAAGCATCCTAGGATGGATGTTGTGGAGTTGAAGTTGACAGGATGCCTTTCCCATGTCTTATTTTTGTGATTACAATCAAATCAATCAGTCCAACAAAAAGTGCAACACTGTTTCAGATCTCATCTTGTTGAAAGCATCTACCCTAAAATGAGAAACCTCAGTCTGCTGCAGCGCTTCAGGTGTGTGGATCTTTCTGTCCCGGGATCCCCGCAGTGCTTGACCATCAGGAGCGAGACCGGGACCGTGCTGGTGGCCTCTGAGCTTGCCATCACAGAGTTTGACCCTCAGACCGAAGAGGTATTTCTCCATTTTGTTCCAGGGGGATTGGCCCCTGTTTTAAGATGTCTAGAACCAAATAGCTATATATTAATCTTGCTGTATAATGTGCTTTTATAGGTTTATAAAGAGGTTTCGCTGACGGCAGATGACTATCTCCCAGAGGATGGTAGTGGGGTTGTGGTGGCGATACAAGATCTGCCAGATCAGGAGTCAGTGTGTGTGGCCACTGCCAGTGGTGATGTCATTCTCTACAACCTCAACACCAGTCAGGTGATCACTCATTTCACCGAAATGCTTTGATGATTGTGTAAAATGATTGCTAAGTGATTCTGTAAAATGCATGTGCTCTTGTTGTACTTTCTGATTTCTCTCTCACAGTTAGAATGTGTTGGCAGTGTGGAAAGCGGTCTGACTGGCATGACGTGGAGCCCGGATCAAGAGCTGGTTACTCTGACCACAGGTCTATATCACGAGCAGTATTATTTTAATATCCTGTATACTTTTTATTAATATTTTGATTTAGTTTTTATTTGTATATTTTCCATGTCCATTTTAATTTCATTTAAAGTCTTAGTACTTTTATATGTTTTTGTCCATTTTAGTTTTTTTTTTTTTTATGTGTAAATTGTTTTTAAAATGTTATATATATATTATATTTTAGGACATTAAGTTAAACTAAATAAAAAAGAGAAATGTTGCTAAATGAAAAGTTACTAGCTAAAATATAATATGTTTATTTTAAGTTTACATTATATTATTCAAGTAACATAATTTTTTTTTATGGGTTTAGTTTAAGTTAACTATAATATCCCTGCCACTCAGGAAATATCTGTATGACTTAGTTAAATCTGTTTAGAAGTGCATAATAATCCCATTTCACTCTTTCTCATTGTGTCCGCTTGTGTCTTATATGGCATGTCAGGTCAGGACACCGTTATCATGATGACCAAGGACTTTGAGCCAATAACTGAGGTTGCAATCAATCAGGATGACTTTGGTGAAGGTATAATTCATAAAAGTCTTAATTTACCTTTTTTAAAATCATGCTTTCATGCAGGTGACTGCAATGCGTTCACTGTATTTGAGCAGTGATTTTGTTTCTGTGCCTCAGATAAGTTCATCACAGTCGGTTGGGGGAAGAAGGAGACTCAGTTTCATGGCTCTGAGGGCAAGCAGGCCGCCCAGCGGAAAGCAGCGGTACATTTTTGTTCTGTTTAGCATCGTTCTGCTTTACCAAATCAACCCACTACTGCTTGCTAATGTTTTACAGACCTCAGGGATCCCTGACATTTCAGCCTGGTTTGAATATGGTCCTTTTCTCACCTAGTTCTCATCCACTGTCACAGGAAGTGCAGCCTGCCCTGCCATGGGACGACAGGAAGCCAAGAATCACTTGGCGTGGAGATGGGCAATTTTTTGCTGTCAGTGCTGTTTGTCCTCAGACTGGTGAGAATCCCCCTTTCTGCTATTGTTATTAAATTAAAAGGGATATGCCAGTTTAAATTGTTCATCATTTCTGTAGCTCAAACAGTAGAACATGGTGCTAACAACACCAAGGTCATGTGTTCGATTCCCAAGGAGTGCATGAACTGATAAAATGTGCATCTTAAATGCTGTGTAAGTCACTTTGGGTAAAAGTGTCTGCCAAATGCATTAATGTGAACGTAAAATATAGCAGCTTGTTTGTTTCAGGTGCTCGAAAGGTTCGAATCTGGAACCGAGAATGTGTCTTGCAGGCCACCAGCGAGGTTGTTAACGGTCTGGAACAGCCTCTCTGCTGGAAGTAAGATATTCTGAACGTCTTTTAACTTGGGCTTTTTTTAGTTTTTACTTTTCTTTTCTTTTGACTTAATGCTGAGTCTAACAGATCTGATGTGAACTGACATAAATGTATTTTTCTTCTAGACCCTCTGGAAGCCTGATCGCTTCCACGCAGCGGCACCCTAACAAACACAGTGTGGTGTTTATGGAAAAGAACGGACTGATGCATGGAGATTTTACTCTTCCTTTTGGAAAGGAGCAGGTCAAGGTAAATCTGGGCTCCTCTGTTTGTGTTATTTTCAAAGATTTGAAATCTAAACCACGGTGCATGAATTGTTTCTCAGGTAAAGGAGCTGCTGTGGAACAGTGACTCTACTGTACTGGCTGTTTGGATGGAGGACTTGAAGCCCGGAGAGAACGACTATCTCAACACATACAGTAAGATGCAATTCAGTCTGCTTTGCATTAGGTCTGGGCAGTATGTCGAGTCTGTACTATATATACATATGTAATTTATAAAAAATATATGAGTCCATACTACAGTAGTTTCATATTTGTGCATCTGAAAAATATTGGAGGACACCGAGTGAGCTGCTGAGGGGAAAGTGCATAATCTATGTTAATAATAATAATTATTTAGCAATTATTTAAGCAATTATTAATAAATTCTTATGTTATCCCAAACATGAGACATGCCTAATATTAGGGGTTTTAAAATAACCTGTAAGATATAGTTAACATTCTGTGCAACTTATAACATCTTAGTGAGATCCCAGACTGAAAGCCCATTTAAAAGCTGTAGAATAACTCGAAGACTGCAGTCCACAAACAATCACCATCAAATTGAGCTGAATTTGAGCAGTTGTGCAAAGAAGAGTGGGCAAATATTAAAAGTCTAGATGTGTCATGTTGGTAGAGACAGAGACAAATCCAACCAGACTAAAGGCTGTAATTAAAGCAAAAGGTGGCTCATCAAAATACTGACAGAAAATAGTTTCCAACTCAGTGATTTTTTTTTTTTTTCTGACATGTTGGTGTTATATCTTTCACTTGGATGTTATAAGTTGCACAGAGTAAATACATCTGGATAAAACAAAAACTGTGTCCATTTTAAAGGGGGTGATTATTTTCTATATCCACTGCATATTGTATATTGCAATTCAGGCAACACAATTTTTTTTGTTTTGTTTGCCGTTTCGTCCAGTTTTACTTTGCATATTCAGTGATGGTTGTAGTAGTGATAAGTGTTGCTTATTAGGGATTTCTTTCTTTTACAGTTCAGCTGTGGACAGTTGGGAATTACCACTGGTATCTAAAGCAGAGTTTGCACTTTGGCATTGAGCCCCTCAAGGCTCCGGTCTGTGTGTGTTGGGATCCTGAGAAGCCCTTGCGTCTCCATCTCCTGACTCGAGGATGGGCCAGCTACACCTACGACTGGGGCTGGAGCACGCAACGTAGCCATGGCAACGATTGCCATGACAACGCCAATGTGGCAGTGATTGATGGAGGTAGACGAGCCCATTGTAAAATTTTTAATAATTGATTAATCTCTGTGTATTAATGTTGTAGACAACACACTGTTAGCTTTAGAATGTTTGTTGAGTAAATAAGGGATTTGAGTACAGTCTGCCAGTTAATGATATGAATAATGTCTGTGTTTAATGTCTTTTTTCAGATAAAATCCTGGTGACAACATTCCGCCAGTGTGTGATCCCTCCACCTATGTGTGCCTTTGAACTTCAACTTCCAGTTCCTGTTAACTTGGTCACCTTCCATTCTCAAGCCCAGAGGACCAATGAGCTCGCTGCTCTCACAGCTGATGGCCATATCTATGTATACGGTCAAGGTAAGTCATTTAATTTGAAACTTGATTCAAACATTGTCTTTTAGGATTTCTTAGTTGCATTTCCTATGTTCAGGTGGTGGAGTTGAAAATGGAGGTGCACCCGCCGGGATACCTGGCTCTAAAGTCGTCTCAACACCATTAGTCTTAAGAAAGACATACAGGTACAGATGATTATGATTTTGACTGTTAATAGTGCTTTACATTTCTTCAGGTTTCTACAATCTTCATTTAACAAGAAGGTGTGACGAAATAATAAAAACATTTTAGAATGATAATGTACTGTATCTGTAAAAGTTTGGGGTAGGTAAGATTTGTAAATGTTTTTGAAAGACTCTTGTGCTCACCAAAGCCACATTTTATTTACATAAAAATACAGAAAACATTTATATTGTGAAATATTATTAAGATTCATGTTTTATTTATTCTTGTTATGGCAAAGCTGAATTTTCAGAAACATTAGGCCAGTCATCAGTGTCACATGATCCTTTCAGAAATCATTCTAATATGCTAATTTGGTGCTCAAAAACCATTTCTTATTATTATCAATGTTGAAAACAGTTTTGCTGTTTAATATTTTTGTGTGTAAATATTACACGCAGTATGTATTCTGAATGCAGATGTTCTCTCTGCATCTGCAGGGTCTCCATTGATCAGGAGGAACCTCTGACGCTGCGCTTGCTGTTGTGGTTGAGTGAGGATTTGTTTTTGGCTGTGACCCACGGAAGATCATTGACCCGCCTGCTGAAGCTCACCCCACCGGACAGCCAGGACCCCAAGGACACGCTGGAGATCAGGTACTTCTGCTAAAATAACTAACTCCTAACTAACTTCGGTCTTGTCCATGTTTGTATTCAGTGTAGCTCACACAAATACCGACTGATCTAATGGGCATAAACATGAGCTCAGGGGCTGGGAATTGTCAAAACTTGAATTTTTTTCTTTTTCTTCAATTTTTGGTGTTGATCATTTCACAGGTCAGACGTTTCAGTGGATGGTTTTGTGATCAGCTTGTGTCACAGCCTCAGAAATGGCACTGTGGCTCTGCAACTTGACGACGGACAGATCCGGAAAGTTCAAATGGGTCAGTCAGTCCACTAATTAGTAATTATAACAGGGACCGGATTCGGCTACTGCACAGTTTCTCTTTTTATCACTTGTCTTGTTTTTTTTTTTTGTTTTTTTTCTAATGCAGATTTACAATGAATAATTTAATCACAAATGTAAAGACTGTTGTTAATGCTAGAATCTTCCATACAGACTCTTCAGAGCTCAGTCTAACAGAATGGAAGGATTCTACTGGCAATACCATCAACTTCCCCCGGCCTTGTGTTCAGACGGCACTATGTACCCTCAGCGGAGAGGTAAATATATAGTCTGCATCTGTCACTGCCCTTTATTTCATCATGCTTACTTCAGTTTCAATAAACACTTCCTGTTTTTTTTTTGTCTTTTAATAGGAACATTTGATAGGCCTCACAGAGAGATCACACCTCTACATCGGTGACTCACTGGTAGGTACCAAGAATATAAATGATGTTGTGTTCGTGCCAAAAAATCTGCCAGTTATGCTCACCAGAGTCTCTCTTCCACAGGTGGCCTCCAATATCTCCTCTTTTATAGTTTATGATGACTTCCTTTTGCTCACCACACACTCTCACATGTGCCACTGTCTCAACCTCAGCACACTCTCTATTAAAGGTATGTAAATGCATCAAAGAGATAAATTAAGTAAATATATATATACTTTTGTACTGTATTTTTAAATAAATGCAGACTTGGTTAGCATAGGAGACCTATCATAAACTTGACCTATAATCCATAAATATATAAATATGCATGTATGATGTTATTGGTGTCCCGTGCAGGTCTGCAGTCAGCTCTGAGCTCAGATGCTAATCAGAATGATGAGACTGTACGCAAGGTGGAGCGAGGCTCTCGTCTCGTTTCTGTGGTTCCCCAGGACACAAGACTTATCCTGCAGGTGAACAGAGCATGCTTCTTCTCATATCTGCATATGATTGGATCATTTTTTTAAATGGATAAATTGATTTAAGATGTTGTTTTGTTTTTCAGATGCCACGAGGGAATCTAGAAACCGTCCATCATCGAGCTCTCGTACTTGCTCAGCTCAGAAAGTGGCTTGATAGGTATTTTATGTTTAGAAAAATGGACAATGGTGCATGTACAAAATAAATACTGACATTTTCTTAGAAGAAAAAAAAATTACCCCCCCCCCCAAAAGTTGTATATTAAATTAAAAATGTAAAAAATAATACCTAATAAATTTGAACAACATGATTTGAGTTACCGTATTTTCCGCACTATAAGGCGCACTTAAGCCTTTTAATTTTCTCAAAAAACATCAGTGCGCCTTATAATCCGGAGCGCCTTATATATGGATCAAGGCACTGTCAAAATGTTGGCATTCCCTTTAGCACAGCTCCATCTAGTGGATGCATAACACAAATCCAGTCAAACGTTTGACAGCAGTATCTTTTATTCTATGCGCCTTACAATTCGGTGCGCCCTATATATGAAAACAGTTCTAAAATAGGCCATTCATTGAAGGTGCACCTTATAATCCGGTGCGACTTATAGTGCGGAAAATACGGTAATTTGAATCATCGTGCTGTGTTGTTTGTTTCAGGCTCAGATTTAAAGATGCTTTCGAGTGCATGAGGAAGTTGAGGATCAACCTCAACCTCATTTATGACCACAATCCAACTGTGAGTGACCTCACTCTTGTTGTCATTTCCTTTTACAATAACATCTAAACACATTCTTCTACACCACGGATTGCATTTCCTTTCAGGGAATAGTAGTAAATGAATAACAACGCTGCCGTCTTCCCCATTCTATGATTCCTCTCACAGGTGTTTCTTGACAACGTTGAGATGTTCCTGAAACAGATCGACTCCATCAACTACATCAACCTGTTCCTCACTGAGCTTAAGTAAGCCTTTAATGCAGAGGCTCTTTTGATGCTTTTTTCCACTTAATTTATATGTATATTTTTTTCATTTTTAGAGAGGAAGACACCACTACAACAATGTACCCTTGTCCTTCAAGCTCAGCCTCCAGTTCTGCCTCAGGGAAAGGAGGGAAGAAGGTGGACATCATCTGTGATGCCTTACGGTCAACAATGGAGACTCTCGACCCGCAGAAGTCAGTTCCTCTGTTATAAATGTTACTTAATGTTTATGTATATATATATAATGTTAAATGTTTCATAAATTGCAGGAAGTATAGTATAGCTTTCTACATCCCTCTCCAAATGAGAGAAGATTACATTTGACACATAATGCACATCAAGCCCTGATCTTCCTCCTCTGAGATGCTTTCATCTATACACAGGTATTGTTTGTGTATTCTGACATCACACGTGAGAAAAACGACACCAGAACTGGAAATCGCTCTACAGAAGGTCCATGAGTTGAGAGGTGAGTCACGGTTAGCTCAGTTATGAATGAGTTAAATGATGTGTCTGTTACATCGGTTTGTTTATGTGGTTAGTCAACCCAGCCAGCGGCAGCAGCAGTGTGAGCGCAGAGGAAGCTCTGAAGTATCTTCTCTTCCTCGTCAACGTGAATGAGCTGTATGAACACTCCCTCGGCACCTACGATTTTGACCTAGTGCTCATGGTGGCTGAAAAATCTCAGAAGGTCAGTTAGATGATTCCAGCTCTGATGCATCTTAACTGTTAGTTTTTATTTTTATAACTAGATGTATCATATTATATTACATTACTATAGACCGACAAATAAAATTCAAAATGTTCATAATGAAAAATTCACAATATTCACAGGACATTTTTATTATTATGTTACATTTTTGCAAAACAAATAAATACAATTCAGTCAATACGCAATGAATGCAATTGATAATTTTACATATAATCCATTTTGCATATGAAATTGATTTCATATTTCATCACATTATAGTCTATTATTTAATAATGATTCTTAAAATATATTAAATTAAACAAATTCATCTTTTCACATATGAGCTTCCATTTCCAACATTTGTATCACTTTATTACATTATTTAATATTACAACATGAACAAATACAATTAAGTTAATACATAATGAATTAAATTAAGTTCACATAATCAGCCATTTTGCATATTAAATTAATATTATTGAGTTGAATTGTATTATAACTAATATAATTTTTATAATTTCTCATATAAGAAGCCATTGCAAATTTGTTTTATTATATTCTATTATAAATATGTAATAAATAAAACTCTTGTTGACGTATAAGCAGCCATTTCACAAATTTGTATTACTATAATATTACTATTATATATTATTTTATATTGTAATTACATTATATCATATATTATAAAACGAATGTCCAAAATGCATTGAAAGTAGAAATTGTCCATTAGTTCACTGTAACACACAACAGGCATTTCACAGCTTTCCTGATCGTGAGATCTAGTTTTAGCACACGTCTGTTGTAGACACGGTTTTGAAGTGGTTTATAGTTTAAGTCTTTTCCTCAAACATGTAGGACCCTAAAGAGTACCTGCCGTTTCTGAACATGCTGAAAACCCTGGAGCCGAACTTCCAGCGCTACACCATCGATAAACACCTCAAGAGATACAGGAAGGCCTTACATCACCTCAGCAAGTGTGGTAAGAGCCATGCTGGACATCCATGAGCAATCCAACAGTAAATCTTCCTTCTGCCATCTGTATCTCTGTTTGGTTCTCCTGATCTGCCTCATGTTTTTCAGGTGAAGAACACTTCACAGAGTTGTTGTCCTTGGTGAAGGATCAGAGACTGTACAGTGAGGCTCTTGAGCTCTATCCTTCAGACAGTGAGCAATACAAGGCAGGTTTTTTTTTTGCAAAAGAAAAGCATTATCTATGAAGCCAAAGCAGAACTGTTGTGCATCTCTGAGCAGCACAGTGTTTTGATACTGAATGAATCCATGTTTTAGTGGCTCATTCGTAAAGAAAGTCGTTTTCCTCATGACTCAATGACTTGCTCATCTAGACCTCTACCACCACCTGTTGGCAGATTTAGTTTCTAGTTTAGAGTATTTCGTAATGTCTATTTAGTTTTTAGTTACGGACCGCAGCTCTGATTGGTTGTTTCTTACCGGGAGCGGATGACTTTCTGCAAATGGCAATAGGACCACTGGGAGGAGCCAGAGGAGCTTGATTTTTTCACAGACTATCTGTCTCATATTCTACTGTCAGGACATAATGACAGGTTTAATAAATATGTAAAAAAAAAAAATATTTTTACAAAAGTTACCTACTTCAGCTTTAAATATATTCCTATAATACACAACTAAAAGCATTTTAGGCCTTTTTACAGAAACTCTCAAAACTTTTAACTTGCTGAACCCCAAAGTGACTAAACTGGGTAAACTTGATGAAAAAGCTTCTATGAAAAGCTCTTCATTTTTTATTTTTTTGTTATGCAATACTTGTCTGGTGTCATCCAATCAAACCAATGTTTTTAAACACTGAGCTCCATTTAACAAAAACATCAAGCATATCTTCTGTTTGGGGAAGGGAGCACATACTATTATTATTATTATTATTATTATTATTATTATAAAAATCTAAAACAACCCTTACTATGCAACCAATTTAGGAATTTTGGCTTTAATTTTTTTTCAAACGGTTAAATATTCAGCTTGTGTGGTTTGTTTAATTGTGGCAGTGATGCCATGATCTTGACCCTTGACCTGTGATGTCATCAGACCCTGAGCGTGGCCTATGCAGAGCATCTAGTGGAGCAGCAGCAGGCGGAGCAGGCGGGACTGTTGCTGTGGAGATGTGGAGAGAACGCCCGTGCCCTGCAGGCCTTCATCAGCTGTACGAGCTGGAGAAACGCCCTCGCTGTGGCCACACACATCCCATTACCACCTGAACAGCTGCCACTGCTCGCCCGAGACCTGGCAGGTAGAGATCTCTGTCATGTATGCATGTTTCCTACTGAGATTATGAATATCCGGAAGCCATGTTGTATGTCTGATGTTTTCAGAGAAACTTCTGGAGGCCAGAAGGCATGTAGAAGCCGCTCTGTGTTTGGAGCAGTATGCTAAGGTACACTGTATGTTTCATAGCCATCATTT
The DNA here is from genome assembly GCF_023724105.1 of Carassius gibelio. NCBI lineage: Eukaryota > Metazoa > Chordata > Actinopteri > Cypriniformes > Cyprinidae > Carassius > Carassius gibelio. The sequence goes on along the minus strand of NC_068384.1, from coordinate 15,658,346 downwards.
ATCTGTTCTCCTCTGGTTCAAACAAGACTCACCAAGACTGATGTCTTCTGTGTTGTGTGCTCAGGATTGTGAGGAGGCCATCTCTGCTCTGATACAGGGAGCTGCATGGGAAGAAGCGCTCCGATTGGTGAGTCTGTTCTTTCAGATCTGTCCTACTTTACCAGTTATTGCCATCAGGTTTAAATGTTTTGTTATTACTAAACTGGATTAGTTGATTGGAATTGCAACATTTTTGCTGAAGTGTATTAAAATTCCAGTTGTCTCAGGCAACTGACTTTCTATGTAACCAAGTAATAAAATAAGTGTGCCTGTGTGTGTGTGTGTGTGTGTGTGTGTGTGTGTGTATATATATATATATATATATATACATACACACACACACACACACACACACATACAGTGGATATAGAAAAGAATGATCCCCCTTTGCAATAGTCACATTCCTGAAATGAAGATGGACACATTTTTGTTTTATACAGCTGTATTTACTCTGTGCAACTAATAATATCCAAGTGAAAGATATAACACCATGTCAGGAAAAAAAAAACAGAATCACTGAGTTGGAAAGTATTTTGTGTCAGTATTTTGATAAACCGCCTTTTGTTTTAATTGCAGCTTTTAGTCTGGTTGGATTTGTCTCTCTCTCTACTTACATTGCACATCTAGACTTTTAATATTTGACCACTCTTCTTTGCAGAATTGCTCATGTTCAGTTCAGTTTGATGGCAAGTGTTTGTGGACTTAAAGTATTTTTTTCTTAAAGTGGTCATATGATGCGATTTCTCTTTGGAGTATAATATTACAATCTCTTGGTTCATGAAGAAGATCAGAAAACTAAAGTCTCAAAATCCAGTCTCTGCCATGCCCCCCTAAAACGGCTCGTTTAAACACTCCGTGGACATTTTCATTACGCAAACATAGTGACGTAAAGATGTGGAAACGTGTTCGGCCAATTACAATGCACTGGGTCATTTGGCCAATCAGAGCAGACTGCGCTTGTCAGAAGTGTTTGAGAGAAGAGGGGCATAGAGAACATATCATAATGAACAGTATTTGAAAAATAATGTTTTTTAAACATTAAAGCATATTCTCAGCATGCATGCATACACACACACACACACACACACACATACTTTTATTTCTTATTCCAGATTTATCTGTACAACAGACAAGACATCATTGAGACTAATCTGAAGTCTGCACTTCTAGATGGTAAACCATCATATAATTATTAATATTTTATATATATTTTTGTCATTGACCTGTTTATATTGCATTTATTTTATGCTGTATCTTAACTGTATATTTGCTGGCCTGTAGCTCACAGTAATCAGACGTCTTTCTTGGAGTCCCAGAAGGCTTTGTTCATCCGTCACAAAAACCGCCTTGCTGTGGTCCGAGAACTCAAAGCCAAGGCCAGACTGGAGTTATTTGGTAAACAGAAAATATTAATCATTTATATCATTCGTTTTTTTCCAAAAACACTGCATGCATCCTTTGGAAAAAAATATTGCATGTTTAATCACACTGACTTAATATTTATTTTTTTATTTTTTTAATGGAGAGCTTTGATGTCAGTGTTTATATAGATTGTTTTCCCTGAATAACATGTGTTCAGTGATCTGGACACCTTTGGTTTTAAACTATTTCCTTTTGCTAACTGCCAGTCTCTTGGTGTTTCAGATGAGGACGGCCCCGACTGTGCAGACGCTGAGCTCTACTCAGAGGCCAGCAGCGTCTTGACCGGCAGCAATCTTGGCTCAAAATACTCGCGCAGCAACTCGCGCATTTCATCGTGAGTCAAATCAATGCTAACATAAACACACAAACACTTCACTGTTTATTGCCTCGTGACCTGTCAAGCAGCTGAAATGTCGAGGTTGAAGACTGCTAACTGATCTGCAGGAGGTCGTCTAAGAATCGGAGGAAAGCGGAGGGAAAGAAACACAGTCTGAAGGAAGGAAGCCCATTTGAGGACATTGCCCTCCTGAACGCACTTATTCAAATCATCACCACTGTTGATAAGATGAGAGGTGAGCTGAGGACACAACAGAAGCACGGGTATACACACACCAGTATGTGTTTAATGGATATTTTATTTTCTAAAAATATGGACATATTTCAAATGTCTGATTTCAAGTGAAGTCAGATCTCAACAAATATACAGTGGATGGATAATGGTTTAGTGCCTAGTTTGGATTGCATGTTACTTTAAAGCTTCACTGAATTGTTATGAATCTGATCAGTTTTCTTGAAGCTGTATTCTGTATGTGTATGAACATCATGAGATTCACACTGATGAATGTTCTTGTCTGACCCTGCAGAGGAAGTTCACAGCCTGCTGAAGGCTCTGGTGCTCTTCCAGTCTGACGGTCTGGCCAGCAGCCTGCAGAGAGACTACAGTGAGCTGCTCCAGCTCATGGAAACGGCCCTTCCAGAGATCTGGACTGAGAACCTGCAGCAGGGCCAAACTCCAGTGAGTCACACACACAGGCTCCCATTGACTGTTACAGCATGTTTCGTTGTTGTTGTTTTTTTATAATAAAATAGTCTTTGAATATAGAATTTGAGATTAATTGAAGTGACATTCAGTGTTGCACACACACACACACATACACACACACATGTTCGTCAAAAAGTAAATGTTTTATTTTTTTTTTTCTAAATTAGAATTAGGATCTAAAATGTTGTTGTTTTTTGTTTATTTGCCAAAGCCCTCTTTTAATACTCTAATTTAGCACTTGGTGCTTGTTTATGATGCTTATAATTAAACATTACAACTGGCTAACCTCTTTGCATTAAAAAAAGAAAAAAAGAATATTTATGAATTCTAAGACTGTAAATTTTGTCTTGAGTTTTGTTTCTTCTCCCTTCAGCTCACAGGTCCAAACTCAACAGCCAATAGCATTATGGCATCATTTCAACATCAGCGACCCGCTGCGCCTCATCAAGGTGAGTACTTTTAGTGAGGATGTTTTCATTCATGTGATCCGTTTTAAATTTACAATGACCCTGTTCACTCCTCAGACACAGAAGCCCCGACTGCTCCAAAATTGAGGAACATGGTCAAGTGGAAACTCAGCATTATTAAATAGTTTGCATGTGTCTTCAGGCTTTTTTTGTGTGTGAATTGTTTTTGCAAATGTCTATTTTATGGGATATTATGGAAGAATTAAAAATTATGAAATATTTGTCTTCTGAGCTTCATTTGTTGGCTGTAGTCATCATTTAGCCTAATTATTCACAATCATATTTAGTCTCAGAGCAGCATATTAGAATATGATTTTTTTTTATATTTTCTTTTTTAATCAATTCAACTTTTCAACATGCAAGACACATACTGCTTTAATTGTGAGACAAAGGAATAGAGTGACAAAAAAAATTATCCACCATTGAATCAAAAGAACAAAACTACAAGTAAATTACAGATGCTTCCATTTACCAAATTTAACTACATGGGACAAAAGGGTATGTGTTTAAAAAACATGTATGTACAAAAAAGGGTTAAAAAAAACAGGAAACATATTCTAATCGTACTCTCCTGTCCACCCCAGCCAATCAGGATCCCCATATTACACATCTGTGTGTTTACGGCTTCCAGAGTTTGAGGAGCCCATCTTCACTGTACGTGGAGATCAAATTCTGGTGTGGGTGATGAGCAATACCAATGACATCCTTCTCATGAACCTGTGGAAACATTAACCGTTTTTATACATTAAAAATATATATACACATATACATTCATGCACAAGATAGAAATTACAGTTTTACAGTTTTTGGTGACCACATCAATTTGAATTTATAAACGTGATTTTACATATTCAGAAGCCATTTTAAATGCAAGTCTATGTCTGTGATTTAATAAAGAAAGGTAAATGAAGGGAGAGAGGGCTTACGGTCAGGGTTCTCTCTAGTTTGCCGGTGACTGTGCTGAAACAGTAAAGCACAAAGTCCTCGCCGACACAGTAGATCCACTCGCCACGTGGAGACAGAGTGCAGCACACAAAATCACCTCCCTCTCTCTTACCAGAGCTGAAACTCCTCACAATCTGCAACAAGAAAAACCACAAGGAGAATTCACAGATGACACCATTTCAATATTCCCATCTCCTTTTTCATGAACTACACACTTGGCCTCCTCACCTGGCCCTGCATGTTCATGATGACAACAGTGTTGGATCGGTTACACACGACGAAATGCTCAGGGTTTTTAGGAAGCAGGATCACATTGTTAACGGTAATGTCTGTTCCCGCAGACGTGCCCAAAGATTTGAACGTGCTGGTGCATTCAGTGGTCTTCATGTTCCAGACCTGGGAGAAAGTAAAGTTAAAACCCAAACACAAGTTACATTTAACGAGACTTTACTACAGAGAGATGAGATTTAACATTAAAAGTTGAATGTGAGAGTGCATTAACATTTGTAGCTACCTTCACAGTTCCATCAGATGAGGCACTAATGATGTGATGACCGTCGGGAGTAAGTGTGGCATCATTCACAAACGAAGAATGACCTCTGAACTCCTTTAGAGACTTGCCTGATTTTAATCCGTGAATCCTGTTGAAAAAAACAAGTTAACAACAAGTTAAATATGCTATAGTTTTTGTGTACGCTGAGGACAGTGAAAAGAGTCGCTCACCTAATGGTCTGATCGAAGGATGCAGAGAGAATCTGACTGCTGTCTTTACTGAAGCTGATACAGGTGACGCCTTTACTGTGAGCACGCTCGTATCGCCGTAGACACTGACCGCTCTGGATCTTCCACACCTGAAAAACACAACCCATCCATCAACCCTTACAAATAATAAATATTTCAGGCTTCCTACTGTAAAAATTCCATGCAAACTGAATCTACTGTAATTTCTCTCTCTCTCTCTCTCTCTCTATATCTATATACATATAAGTCGCACTATAAGTCGCACCTGAGTATAAGTCGCATCAGTCCAAAAATACGTCATGACTAGGAAAAAAAACATATCTAAGTCGCACTGGACTATAGGTCGCATTTATTTTTAGAACAGAACCAAGAGCAAACATTTAGGCCAATTTATACTTCTGTGTCGGGTGCGCGTAGTAGGTACGGCCTAGCATACGCATTGACGTGTACTATACGTCGTACCCTTCGCCGTACCCTGACGCGCACCTCCTCAAAAATTTAACTACGCATTGCGACGACGCGGACTGCAAGATCTGTGATTGGTCGGCTTGGTAGTATCACGTTTCCTCCTACGCATTTCCGGAATGTTCTTTTGCACTCTGGACCGCCCGCCATTTATATATTTCCGAAATTAGTAATTTAACTAAAATTAAGAGTTTTTGGACCTCGATAAGCTCCAGCTCCAACATGATCCGCTCTCTTTCAGTCACCATTGTTCGTAGAAGCCCGCAAGGATCGAGGAATGTAAACCCAGTGGACCGCTCGCGTCAACTAGCGTTTCGGCGGTGTAACTGCAGAGCAAAACAGACATACGCAGAAGTATAAATGCTCACGATGGCGTCGCCTACGTGCGTAGCCTATGACATACACTCGACGCAGAAGTATAAATTGGCCTTTACCGTCTACAGCCGCGAGAGTGTATGTCTTCAGTGTAGACTACAGGAGCACTGAGCAGCATAGAGCGCCCTCTAGTGGCTGTAGATGATAATGATTTCTCTTGGTTCATGTCAAATTAATTTTGATAAATAAGTCGCACCTGACTATGAGTTGCAGGACCAGCCAAACTATGAAAAAAAGTGTGACATATATATATATATATATATATATATATAATTTATAAAAAATATAAATATCTTTTATAAATCGATGTAAAAAAAAAAAAAAAAACTATTGCACCAACCAAAATTACTAAAACTTTAAACATAAAATGAAAAAAATAGAAAGTATAAAAATTTAAACTAATTCCAAATATTAGTAAAAACTATAATAGGAACTTTATGTGCTGTGATTATGAATGAGCACTTCTGAAGGTTTTATTTATATTTTAATATAGCATGTATGAGACCTTAATCTTGCCATCCTGGGCTCCTGTGGCCAACATCTCTGTGTCCCGACTGAAAGACATGCAAAGCACTGCGTCATCCATCATCATGAAGTTATCCTGAGCCTGATACTTCAGATCCTGTCCAAAACACATAAGACACGTGATCCATGAATAAACATATACATAAACCATTACTACAAATGCAGAGGAATAAGTCGCAGTGCAGATCCGCAGACCTTTCTGATTTTTCCGGTAGTAAAGTTCCAAACTTCAATAAATCCATCCACAGATCCAGTAACCAGATACTGGCCATCGGGAGAGAAGCGTGAACACTCGACGTGAGACTTCTGACCAAACTACAAAGAAAAACACACACAAAGAGGTGAGTTACAAACCTCCATTCCATCTCATGTCATTGTGGAAGACAGATGCTGGTTCCTGTACCTTGATGTGTCTGGCCAGCTGAGTGGGGAATCGCTCATCCTCTACGTCCTTTACAGCTGCTTTACCTCTGAACAAATCAATGGTCATACCGGGGGGCAGAAGACCCTGATGCTGCTGCCACTTCAGAGACTTTAGAGACAGAGACAGACCATCAACTACAGCAGCGTGAGCTATTCCTTTAAGTGTAATTCTGAGATGCAAAAAAATCAAATTAGTTTTTTATGTGCATCTCATCAGTAAAGATGCTCCTGTGATTAGTAGTATATCTCCAGCATGTGCTTTCAGATCAGGGTTGCCAGGTTTTCACAACAAAGGCTGCACAGTTGCTTCTCAAAACTAATCCAAAACTAACCCAATCACATTTTCATGGGGTTCCCCAATAAAAATTGCATACTGGGGGATAAAAATACATGTTTTTTTGGCAGGGCTGCATTGGTAAAATTCACATTTTAGGGGCTAAATATCACGCTATTGGGATTGGGGTTTCTTCAACCTGTGGACTTGACAACATTGGTTTAGGTGGAGCGGCAATGAATTGCCTGCGATTTTGTGTAGACGGTCAGTGATCTACGTGTGATCTATGACTGCGTGTAAGTGATCTATGACTGCGGGTCGAAGCGAAAAATGCGAATTTTATCAAAGCCAGAAAACTTGTATTTTATCGCCCGGAACGAAACGCGATTGGGCTAGTTTTGACAAGCAATTGGTCAGGTTTTGTTTTGAAAACCTGGCAACCCTGATCTGAACCCACGTGTTGGATATATACTACTAATCACAGGAGCGCCTTTATTGACAAGATGCGCATGAAAATCACATTAGATTTTTTGCACAGCCCTAGTACAATGTATTGCTGTACTAACAATCTGTAGCTAGGGAAGGTTCAGCTCACCTGTCCAAGCAGAGCCATCAGACGTGATGGTGGTACCACACTGACCTCACCAGCAAGAGCCTGAGCTATAGCTGCTCTACGCTTCTCTTTACTGCTGCCATCAGGATAGGCCTAAAAAGAAATGTCATGTCAGAAAATAAAAAGTCATTATTTACTCTCTCCAATTTCATTCTAAATTCGCTTGAATTCTTGTATTCTTGGAAAATGGGTTGGAGCTCTCAAGTGCACCAGGTTGATGCATTTAACTTTAAAATGTACCAAATTGAATTTTAGAAGAGCATGTCCCTGAACCACCCTAGTTATAATCCCAGAAAACCTTGTAAGAAACACAGCACAAACTATTATATAAATGTATTTCTATTTCATATGCAATGTTTAAATAAGTCAAAATAAATAAATAATTGTTAGGTTTTTGTGACATGCATAGTTTTAGATGCCTCACCTCTCTGGGGTCAAAGTAAGAGCGTGCTAGAAGGTTCTCCAGGTGGATGTATCGCTCAGGTTGGGTTTGTTTCAGCATGATCATGGGGTCAGTCTGCCTCAACAAAGATCTGGCTGCTCCCAGCTCTCGGAGCTCAATCAGCTCAAGAACAACCTGCAAAAATACCACAAAACCACTTATGATATGTCCAGTTACTGACAGATCAAGCCACTACAGCAGACTTCTAAGAATCAGCCTCTCACCTGTTCGTAAAGATCAATGAGGGTCTTGTCAGGGAGTTTGAGGGACTGTATAGCCTGAAGCACAGTGTCCCAGTGACCGCTGTTAATATCTGCCACAAAACTCTCAATACTGTCCACCGTGTTGAGAGACACTGTCGTCTCCTCCTGAAGCGTTGCTAAAGTACGTTGTAAGCTGTTTTCCTTCAGATACTGCATGATCAGACGAATAACGCTGGAAAAACACCAAGAAAGACATTTTAGTACTTTAAAAGACTGTGGAGAGCTAATATATTACAATAATGTTGAATCAAAGAATTGTGTCTAGTTATAAGCAATTTTTACAATTTGATGTGTGAAAAGTAATTTTTCACAAAAAAAAAAAACAAAAAAAAAAAACAGCAATGTATAGAAACCATGCATTGTGATTCAGCACACATATGACATCCATCTCATTGCATTGCAATCCACGATTTTGTTCATCTAAACAAACATGTTATAACTGAATGGAAACGTGGAGGAATCTCAAGCTGTCTTTGCCACTAAAATCAAGCAAAATATTAAAATATATAAAATAGAAAATTTTTTATTTAATATCTATGTTGTGTGCAAAACAAGTCTCTGACAATGCTAACAAAGTTAGCTAGATAAACAACCCCAAGACCTAAACAGCCTCTAAAATAGACGTGCTCTTTTAAATTACACAATTATGCGTGCATGTGATGATTGAAAACACACAATTTAATTCACTTACTCTGCTGACTCTATTTCAATAGACATTATTGAAAAACGATAATACTCCTGTGCGGTTAGAAGCTGAAGACACCGCAACAGGAACAACACACACGCGTCTTCTTCTACGGCTCTGAGTACTTCTGAATTAAGCACAACAGCGACATCTAGCGGCCATGACCGACCCTCGCCGGTTATTTTACATAAATTATTCTAAATGATATTATTATTATTGTATTATTATTGTAATGTTCAGTGAAACAAAGCCAGCACTTTAAGAAGTACTTTATACGGCTATTGTGTTTTTGATTTCAAATGGTTTTTCATTTCACTATCACCACTACAATATTTGACACATTTCGGTTTGTCTTTTTCATGTTAAATTTAGGTTAAACGGTTATTATGATGATATATCATCAATCCAATCCATGCCATTTAATCTTTCCTCCAAGCTAGTCTTAATTAGTCTGGAGTAAGAGTCCTCTATCTGAGCACGAGCTCTAATGATCATAAGCACTTGAAAAATCCTGCTGTGATTGCATGTTTTGTATTCCAGGCTCTGTCTAGGGCTGGTGTGCCATTATCATCTTCTCTGTGCATTGCTTCTGATTGTTCACGTAATTAGCTGCAGTTCCGTGTTTGTCTGTAGGGGGAGCGTTTATTCCTGCGCGCCCTGCGAGTGAAGGTCTGTCAAGGTTAAAGCATTTATTGCTGTATCAGTCTCACATGCTGGTCTGTTATGAGGGCACAACGCCATGGGCATTTAACGGCCCAGAAAAATCTGTTCACTGCTGGAAATCTAATTGCCCACCACTAAATAACACTTTTACTTTTTCATTCTTATTAATGTGCCAAATCTGGGCCTACCAAAGAGAACAGAGCTGTGTGATTTGCACCCAAGTGTGCATTCGTTCTTCTCGGGATTACAATTTCACTGCTTGCCATTAAACACTGGGACTAAAAGTAACGGGGCTGTGCCATTTTGAAAATAGCGACAATACCTCAATACCTGTTTTGAGTTCATTATGAGCTAGTCAATATGAGGTGTCAAACAGATTGAGTTTTTTATTATGATCCAGCACACATTATAACATCAGAGCTATTGTTTCTAGCTAATATATTATATCTGGACCTATGAGCCTGACTCTGTTCATCACTGGTAACATCCCACCACTCACACCCTGAGAGAAGAGTATGTGGGAACTTGGACTCTACATTACAACATTATATCGAGGGCCTATTGGCAAGTGTATTATTTCCATGGTTCATCTGTAAGAAAATGAGACATTAAATTTGACCTTTTAAGTACTTAACTTAGAAGCTATGGAAATCTATTTCTACCAAGAAATAAAGGAATAAGAAAGGTAATTGGGGCTTTTTATCTGACAGCTTTTATCTTTTTCTCACAACTATGAGTTCAGACTTCAGAATTGTGTGATAAAAAGTCACAATTAGCTTTTGAATTTGTTTTTATTCTCTTGCAGAAAATAATAATAATAATAATGAGAAGTTATAAACTCGCAATTGTGAGAGAAAAATGTCAGAATTGTAAGATAAAAAGTCACAGCTAACTTTATTTTTTATCTCATGGTGGAAACAGGCTTCTATTTTTAAGCAAACCCCTAACCCTAAGTATTAAATGTAGAAAATTCATCCCATACCGTTTGTGATACAGACACGAATAAAACCTCAAATCATGCAGCATGGTTTTGTTCCATTACTTTTCCTGTTGATTATTTAGACGTATAATTTTTGCCAGCAGGTAATAAAATACACCATAGACTTACACTGAGCCTTATAAAGTGAGCAGAATTAGCTTTTTTAAAACTTAAGGAATAACTGATGATAGAATAAAAAAATACACAGATTCTGACAAACATCAGATTTCACAGTGGGGCATTACAGTGGCACAGATGAAGAAAGCATAGAACCTTTCCCAGCCAAAAACCAAGAAGAGATTGCACTTTATCTCTATTATTCAGTTTTTTGACTTATTTCCCATTACAAATATCCTGACATTCCTAAATCAAGATATTTATCTGAGAAGGAGAATGACGTAAGATAATAATTCATTTAAAACAATGGATCCATAATCATGCTTCCTCCAGTGAAAAAGTCATTCCACCGTTGTCTTCTCACATCAAAATCTACTGATATATGGGCGTTTTGAACTTTTTTCATTTGTGTTTGTGCATATTTTTTGAGACAAGATTACTTTCCCTGTTGAAAATAACAGCATTTGCTGGTTAGGTTTATATTTGAAGCATGGCAGCTTTTTCAACAGGGTTTTCACTGGAGAAAGCAATATTATGCATAGAGGACTTGTAATAAAAAGGTCTTGATGAATTTGTTAGTAAAAAAAAAAACATATTTCTGCTTCACACGACATTAATTAATGAACAGTTTGGAGTCATGTGGATTACCTGTGGATTATAGTAATGTTTTTAATCATCAGCTGTATGGACTCTCATTCTGATGGCACCCATTCACTGCAGAGGTTCACTGGTGAACAAGTGATATAATGCTAAATTTATCCAAATCTGTTCGGATGAAAAAACGAACTCATCTAAATTCTGGATGGCCTGTGGGTGAGTGAATTTTCATCATATTTTGAAGTCTATCCCTTTAAGTGGCTACATTTTAATAATTTTTTTAAGAAAATGACGTTATATCTTATTTCATTTTGCTCCTCAAGTAAATAAATTGATCTACGAATGTAGTATTTTACTGAAAAACATAAAAAATTTTTTTTGTAGTGCAACCACCATTGAGGGCTGTGCTAGCTGCTGTAAAGGTACTAGCATTTGATTACAGGTAACTGAATCTGTCCACCAATTATATCTGCAGCCCTCAAACCTCTGCCATGGATATTGAGTTAGTCCTCTGTTTGACGGCAGCGTGAGGCACTGTTTATTACATTTATATTACTATTATGGCAAATTTAATAACCAACATAAATACATCAAGCACTTAGCAAACTCTGAAATTCAGAATTTGAAAACTAACTGAAAGAAGAATGTGTGTCTGAGAGAATGAGTGTGTTTTAAGTTTTGACGTCCTACTTCAGAGCAGCTGACTGTAGCATATCTTAAAGATCCATAAATTAACTGATGTCTTCTGGGTTTATTGTACATCAGATGGGATGCCTTTTTCTTTTCCAAAGAGCCTATTGATTTCCTTGAATCTTTCACACCACACCAGCAGAAAGGCGATAATAACTAAATCCATCTTCCTCAGACCTCGGTGGGAACAGGCGCCTATACTACTAATGGGGCACTAAACAAAGCACAGCAGCCAATCTGGAGTGTAAGGGCTGACACCTCACAATACAGCTGAGAGTCATTCAGCAGGAATGCTTACATATCAGTCTAATCAAAGACTAGTGGCTAATATTTAAAAGAACAGTTTACATGTTCCAAAAAAATGTATCAAAAACAAAAATAGACCCTATTCCATCTAAGCTCCTAAAAGAGGTCCTTCCAGCAGTCATAGATCCTCTTCTGACTATTATTAATTCATCATTGTCATTAGGATATGTCCCCAAAACCTTCATACTGGCCTCTCATCAAAAAAAAAAACTCAACTAGACCCGAAATAACTAGTTAATTACAGACTGATCTTGAATATCCTTTTTTTGTCCAGGATACTAGAAAAGGTAATATCCTCACAATTATATTCCTTCTTGCAGAAAAATGGTATCTATGAGGATTTCCAGTCAGGATTTAGACCGTAATACTGAGACTGCTCTCCTTAGAGTTACAAATGACCTGCTCTTATAATCTGATTGTTGTATCTTTCTATTATTGCTATTGGACCTTAGCACTGCATTCAACACTATTGAACACACCTTTCTTCGGCATAGACTAGAACACCTTGTTGGTATTAATGGAAATGCATTAGCATGGTTTAAATCATACTTATTTGACCGCAATCTTGTAACAGTGAATGAAGAGGAATCATTTTGATCACAGGTGCAGTATGGAGTACCTCAAGGCTCAGTACTAGGGCCGTTACTTTTCACGCTTTACATGTTACCCTTGGGAGATATTATCAGGAAACATGATGTTAGCTTTCACTGTTTTCCTGATGATACTCAGATACTAAGGTTTTTTCTCCATTCTGTCACTGATGGAGTTTTGAATCCTTGCTGTTGACTTGATTGCAAATGATTGCAAAGATACTATTCAAACTGAACTGAGCTGCATGATGACATCACTGATTTCAATGATGAACTGCCTTTAGCTATCATTTAACATTATTGACACACTGTTTTCCTAATTAATGTTGTTCAGTTGCTTTGACACAATCTGTTTTGTTTAAAGCACTTTATAAATAAAGGAGACTTGACTTGACTTGACATAAAAAGGACAATTGTGTTATTTACTCATCCTTAGACACTGTTTACACAGAACGTGTATTTTGCATTTCACTTTTTCTATAGTAACATGCTAAATGGACACTTTTGCATCTCAAGTATTTTTCAAGGTCTTGCGCATAATAGAGCATTCAGAAAATATGTGCTCAAATTTAAAAAGCATTCAAGTTAAAAAAAATGTGTATCCTACACCTTCTTTTGCACCTTGAAAAAATGTGAAGCCTTTAAATGTGTTTTTTAAAAGTTGTTTTTTGTGAATGGCCCCTGACAAGTCTTTGCTGTTTTCTTTTGTTGAGTGGCTTGCAAACAACAGTGATATTGGTTCTCGCATGTAATAAGTGAATGAGGAGCACCAGGTCAAATATGCAATGTTTTGCTATTTATTACATACATCTGCAACTTTATACTTTGCATTTATGTTGTTTGCATCATGATTTCTCATTATATAAATGTTACATCTTGCAATTCTAACACGATTCCGAAGAGATGAGGCTTCACAGATCATAATCTGTTTTTGTATGTAACTGTTTTGCTGACACCCAGTCTTTACATGACTGATTATAATGTGTTTTTACTTTTGAAGCATACTATCATACATTCTGTCTGAAGTGATTCATGTTTTCAGAACAATAATTGACCAGCTGTATCTGCATGAATGCATTTTAATGGCTGATATCCTGATGAGAACATAAATGACTTGCTGGATTTAAAAATTTAATTAATCTTACTCTCTCCTTAGGTTTTGGGCCTTTCTTTGAGTATGTTAATTATACGGTCTGGTTGTTACATAACTTATTCTGCATGAAAATAAAAAAAGGTATTTGCCTTTTTATTGCTTCGATATTATACAGCTCTCAGTAAAAGCTCACGAAGAAGTTGAAAATCAATCTTCCTCGAAAACTTTTAGATTTAATTTCCTCTCCGACTGAACACCCATATCTTTGTTCATGCCCAGCGTCTGCTCAAAATCAGGTCATCCAACCAAATCTGTGCAGGTCCCAAAACACCCTGCTGTTGATTCCAGTAAAAAGGTGATTGAAAATAACCATCCATCTCTCAAAACATCTGCCGACTCTTGTGTATGTGCAAAACATTGGCCTGCTGTCATTGTATTACAGTGCTGTGAGCAGCTGTATCGATCAGTCTGTGGCTTTCTGGTGCCTTCTCACTAAGATGCATTTACGACTTCACAGATTATGTTTCTATGTTCCAGACACAACAATTCTGATTTACAGGGTTGTTCCACACAGGCTTAGTCAAGAACCATTGATCCAATCAATTGAAACCAATATCCTTTTCTGCTTTACTCTCTGCATTGGTGTTTCCTTACACTAAAAAATCAAACTCCGATCTGATCTGATATCTCATGCATTATTAAGGGGTTTCCAAGAATATGTAATGTCACTAATCTATTATTTTAGAGCTGAGAGCTTTGAGGCTTTGTCAGAGGCTTTATCTCAGTAACTATTATGTTTTGAGTCAAAATGCAGAAATACTGAGGTTTTGTACATTGTTTTTAAACACCCAGTTCAAAACGGTTTGATATGACTATAATTCTTTTAACCAAAACATTACTATCAATCCTAAAATTGCAACATCATACAGTTGCTATATAATTTTAAACATTTTAGTTTGATATTTATATTTTGTATACTTTGAATTTAAGAATGACCATAACAACATTTTGAAATTTTGCACGTCACCCCCTATTACATCATTAAAAACTAAATAAATACATCTCATATATTTTTATTTATTTATTGAAAAGCCTATTATACATTATTTACAGGCAGGTTCCTATTTTATTACTGATTTTATTTACTTTACATTATTGTGCGCAATTAACTTAATTTTTTTCTTGGGTATCAACTGTGAAAATACATAAGACTTTAGGGTTTCAAAAATAAACCCACTCAGAGATATATTCAGTGTCGTTAAAAAGTGTGACAAGTGACAACTAGCCCCAGTTTCCCCTTCTGATGCAATCTGCTGTTTTTTTATTTTTTTAAATCTTAACTTCTTTGAAGTGCCACCGAAGACAAATCATGGCCTTTCATGTTCATTAATTTGGTATTTTAGGTTTAGTCATGCTGTGCTAACGACTGGCTCAACTAAACCCAGCAATGCTTTAATTGGAATGTTCAGGAAATCACAGTGTGGAGATAATTTGTTGCTACTCTTCTGAACCTTCAAGGGGCGAGAGCTTATTTTCCACAGCTTTATTCATCGTGTAGCAAAAATTTATCCTGACTTCTCGGAATAGATTCCACCTGACAAAGAAAATAACAGTCCTCCACTCAAACAGATTAGTTCATGGTGTATGGGACTTAAAGAACATCTCCGCCCAAATGGGCAGCGCTCCATACTTAGCATCTCAGCTTCACTTTGTGAAAAAGGGTAAAGCAAGCTGCTATAAACATCATTTTAGCATGTGATGTCTATAAAGAGACTAGGTTAAATCACAGTTTGACAGAGGCTTCAGTAACTAAATTAGGCTTTGGCATAAAAGACACTTTTTAGAGCCAGTGACAATAAATTCAGCACCATCAGATGTTCTGTGATATTGAAATTAAGAGAGTTTATTCATATTTAATAGAAACAGACAGCATGTGTCATTTTAACAGAGAAGTGCCAGATAAAGGAAAGTTTAGCAATTTACCAAATTACCTTTCATTTATTTTTATATCATTTTTAGTTTTAGCAATTTTAGTACTTCAATTTTAGTACTTTATTTACTTCAACTTACAACATTTATTTTATTTTAGTTGATTACCAAGACAACATTTCCAATTAACACACATACACACACACACACGCACGCGCACACACACACACACACACACACACACACACATTTATTTATTTATTTATTTATTTATATTTATAATTGATTTCAGCTGTATTTCAATGAACAATTGGAATAATGAAACACATACACACATACATAATTAAAAAAAAAAAACTTTTAAAGTTACTGTTACAATAACAATCCTGGTTTTGAGAAAAACATGGGAAGCAAAATGATTTGGCTCTTTTATCATAAAGCTGTTGCTACTGTTTTAAAAACACTGCTTATGATTTTTTTTTTATGTTTTGTTGTTGTGATATGTACTGGCCATTAAAAAACCATTGTCCCATCCTAACTTCCTGTCTTTACCGTATAAAAGTAAACAAGCCATTTTGTTTTTTGTTTCTTGCATATAAAAAGTCATGAGACCTAAGCTCTCTGCTATAATCTAATATTTGCCTCATATTCTTTTTTGTTCCATTTGAGACCATTTAGAGGGTTTTTCATCTGTCTTTCCCAAAATGCCCCATTACCTTAAGTGTTTTGAGTACTTCAGTCTGTTTACTCTTATCACCTGTACTGCCCTTTGCTTTGCTCCGAGATGTGGGCCTATTTCCCACAAGCCTACAAAAAGATGACAAACAAAATTAAAGGAACTGGAGGGAGTTTTGGGACACACTGCTGCTGATATTAAAGGACACACAGTCTATCTCATAAGATCTCTCGCACTGAGAGCAATAATAATAATAATAATAATAATAAACACAGCAGATTCATAGACGCCTGCTTCTCTAGACCAGGCAGGTTTTTACCCACAGGCTTCTGCCTCATCTTTGGTTTGATCTGACTTGATGTTAATTTAATTCATGCTTTGTTCTTTGAAGTGATCTTCCAATCGTTTGAGGGAAGATGCTGATTTACTATCCACTACTTTTGGAAATACTAGAAAAATAATTATTTTTCAGTAAAACCCTCTGGTTTCATCCCTAAAGGCCTCACTTCACTCCGCGATATGTAACAAGCCAGCCTACGATGTCTTCTGATCTATCCATGAGATGTGGACTGATTTTTGTTTCCGCTGTGAGGGGAATTCTAAAAGACAAGTTTTTTTCTCAAACATTGTCTGCAGCTGATCAGACATTTAATGGGTTAAATTCCAGTGTTCTCACTGCCTCACAGGAAATGATCAATAGGAATTTCAAGGCATCTCTCTTCATGAGAGCAGACTGAGTTTTCATTGCTTTGACTCCTCAGATGATCTGTTTCAGCAGAGTGTGTCTGTTTTAGAATAAAAAATGATGCTAAAGACTCACAAATGGTCAGTTCTGGAGTTTAGGGCAATTTAAGAAGAAAGAACGGTGGCGTGACAATTAAAACATGGTATTTTGTGAAAAACAGGTAGGAAATAAATTCTAAATATTCATGGTAACACTTTTTCAATAAAGTCTAATTGTTAACATTAGCATGAACTAGCAATGCACAATATATTTTTACATCATTTATTAATCGTTGTTAATGTTCATGTTAGTTCACTGTACATTAACTAATATTAACAGATATATCTTTCCATTTTAATAATGTATTAGTAAGTTTTGAACTTAATATTAACTCCATCCATCCATCCATCCATCATCTTCCGCTTATCCGGGCCGGGTCGGGGGGCAACAGTCTAAGCAGAGACGCCCTGACTCCCCTCTCCCTAGCCACTTCCTCCAGCTCTTCCGTGGGACCCCGAGGCGTTCCCAGGCCAGCCGGGAGACATAGTCCCTCCAGCGTGTCCTAGGTCTTCCCCGGGGCCTTCTCCCGGTGGGACATGCCTGGAACACCTCCCTGGGAAGGCGTCCAGGAGGCATCCAAAATAGATGCCCGAGCCACTTCAGCTGGCTCCTCTCGATGTGGAGGAGCAACAGCTCTACTCTGAGCTCCTCCCGAGTGACCGAGCTTCTCACTATCTCTAAGGGAGCGCCCAGCCACCCTTCGAAGATAGCTCATTTTGGCCGCCAGTAACCGGCCTACAAATTTAATTATGTAGCTATGAATGACAAAGTAACCTCATATAATTCATACACTACATGGTACATAGCACATAGTGCATAAGTAAAGTGCATAGAATCAAAGACTATACCCTTAAAAGGACTTTGATAGAGTATAGTGTGTCATCTGGTACACAGCTATTGAAAAGAAAATCGAACTGCTTTCTCATGCAAAACTCACCACCAAAGGTACATGGTTGCATAGGGTTTCTAGGGGTTTCTGTGAAGTTGCTTACTGGCCCGAGTTAAAAGAGCTGGATCCAGTTGGAGGAGTTAAAAGAGTGTATTTCACCCCATGTCAACCTAAACACATGAAGAAATCTGATGCAGAATTGTTGCTTCATTCTTTGGAAGATGCTGCAGATCACAGCAGATCTGTATATCTGTGGTGCAGCCTGTTTGTGTTCAGCATTCCAGTGCTGTGCATTAGCTGAGCTTCTGAGAGCTCTTTCATGTTTCATGAACATTCTTTTTCAAACTACTCGAGGATGATGTCATTTAAAGCCATATCAGATTTTTGAGTCAATTCTTTTGTGCACTTATACACTCAAAATACTATATGAAAATAAAATCTTATAGTTTTCTGAAGACTGGTTGTATTCTTATTCCATCGATCGAAAGAGCCCAGAGAACAGAGTACATGTAGTATGTTTGAATAACATTTGAATTTATTGATCGTGCTGTTGTCTCTATAAGTGTTTTTAACATATGTATGACACATGGAATGGCGTGGGTAATTCCACAGGCATGTAGTGGCAGCTTCAGTCTAGACCCCCAATTGCTCCCCAAGCGCTGCAGCATAAATGGCTGCACACTGCTCCGGGTGTGTGTTCACTGCTATGTGTGTGCACTTTGGATGGGTTAAATGCAAAGCACGAATTCTGAGTATGGATCACCATACTTGGCTGAATGTCATTTCACTTTTAGGTCAAAGTTATCTTTCTTTTGCTTCCTAGGCATAATGGCAGTGCAAAAAAAAACTTAAATGAACAATACATTATACATGAATGAATACATAATATATATATATATATATATATATATATATATATATATATATACAAATAATAATAATAAAACAATTTACGCATATGCATTATGCAACAAAAATAATGCTCTGCAGACAGTATAGATACTGTAGCATGCTGCATCCAAAATAATAATAAAGGGAAAGAAAAGTCTGTTATTCTGTCATTTACCTGCCCTCATATCTGTCCAAACCTTATGTCATTATTTTTTTCTCTGGAACACACAGACAAGGGACACTCATGCTCACATGCTGTCTGGACATGAAAACATGAACTTCACAGTTTCTTCACCTTTACACCATTTGACAAAAGCTACCGTCAAATACACACTGAAACTAAGAGTAAAACCCAAAGGCCTTCATGACAGCCTGTTAAAATAATAGTCCGGTTTAACTTGAAGAAATTATGACAGAAACATACTGTATACAAATATATAATTTTCCAAGTAATAATAATAATAATAATAATAATAATAATAATTTTGAGGAATATCATACAACCAAGTTTTTTTTATTCTTATTTTACAATAATAAACATGTTGTAAATACGTTCCATTTGATTACATTTTAAAATATTAATAATATTTGTTAAAGTTTTAATGAATTCATGTCAGTAGACATTTTTTATGGTACATTTTTTTTTTTTTTTTTACAGGCTATAGACAGTAGCTTGTACATCACGTAAAGATCGCACTCACGCATAATCATTCAGTAGCACAGAAATGTTCTGTGATTTCTCAATAAAATATATTAAAAAAAGAAAGAAATTACAGAATACATTTCTTATTAACTTAAACCCACAGCTGTTATAGGAGAAAAAAAACATGGGTGGTACTGTCATATGCCATAGCTCTGCAGAGACTTAGTTCTAGGTTCAGGATAATTTGTTCATAAATGACATCATCAGCGACTAATTGACATTGACTCAACTTTTATCACATAAATGTTGACTTTAAAAAATCATACTTTCAACAACACCTTGTAAGATACAGCCAACAAATGCACTAAGCAGCATTCAGTCATCAGAAATCACCTTTAACAGATGAAAGGACAGTAAAACAAACATAATGCTTTCCTCAAGCGGACATTCAAACTTTTATTGTGAGATATCGATTGAAGAATGAATGCTGTATCAGATGCAGGTAATCACACTCGCTCCGTCCATCTGGGGTGGTGTTGGCGCAGTGGATAGACACATGCCTTTGGTGTGAGAGACCCGGGTTCAAATCCACTGTGAGACACCAATGTGTCCCTGAGCAAGACACTTAACCCCAGGTTGCTTCAGAGGTGTGCGACCTCTGACATACATAGCAATTGTAAGTCGCTTTGGATAAAAGCGTCAGCTAAATGAATAAATGTAAATGTAATCCGTCTCTCTCTCTCAAGACACTCAACTCTACATAATACAGTGAGCTTTTAATACAATAAGCATTCAATAAAGCAACTCACTTTCTTCATTACTAATTTTAAAGTGTCATTTTCTAATTAGTAATGGAGGCCTGGGCTCAGCAGTTAAACTCTTGGAAGAAAGTTCTGCACAAAAGACGTTTTTTTAAAGACACTCTTCTGTTGTTTCTTAAACTGTAAATAGAACTAATGTTTAAAAAATAGTCATTAAGTACATGGAGAGTATGCGATTTCACACACCGAGTTAGTCTGCTGAGCCATTCTTGTGCAGATTATGCTGGGAACTCAAAATCCCCTGCCAAGTTTCAGATTATGCAACAAAAATATTAACTTAGTCATAACACGAAGTAGTAACCAAATTATTTAAAGTTGTGACAAAATGTTCAAGAACTGAACATTTGAATTAAACTAAACAAGTAACAAGTGTTTCACATCAAAGCTACTACTAATTCAAATTATAATGTGGCTGGAACTGACCAATCAGCAACCAGAACCTGCTAATTAGTCCCTTTTTAATGGACCAATGGAAATTGTGGGGTTCTGTTTGATTTACAAGAGACAGACTTCACTGAGAACTTGATGAGCTACTAAAAATGACCCTGTGTTACCACAGACCAATTATCCTATTCTGATCTCTAAAAATAAAACCTCCATCAGTCAAAATGATTGAAATTCAGACTTGGCGGGAAATTAGAGGCGCAGTTTGACACATTCCTGAAGAATGTTCTAGAATGTGTGAAATTCTATTAGTGGGCAGATTTGCATAATTTAACATGTATTAGTAATGGATCTCCTTGGATACATGGAGTTCTGATACTCCAGGGTAGAATTGGGATGGAAGAATGCTTAATCACAGACTTTGGTTCAATCTGTGCCAAAAAACTGGTGGCATGGGAACATTATAACACCTCACATCTTCGACTGTAATATTTTGGATGGATGTGATAGTAGAGCATATTAACAGCCAACGGCAGTGCTCTAACCATTAATGTAGTTGGTCCCAAACAGCACTGGATCCAGATACAGGAGTGCTTATTCAGGTCCAGGAGCAAGAGGTAGAAAAATACAAAAGCTCTGTGTATGTGCGTGTCAAGACTGCAGTGAAAAGGAAAAAGGCATTGTAACAAAGACACTGGCCTGCTTAGGAAGGAGTCCCTCTCTTTCTCTCCCTCTCCTCCATGTTCCAGTGTGTTTACTGAGTAGTTTCTGCACTGCTCCAGGCTTTGATCAGAGCTGGCATGCTGCAAGTATAATGCTGTGTGGAGTCTCTTCTCCACAGTGTCCGTCACTTTCATCTCATCCTAACCTCCAGATCCATCTGTCCCCCCGCTATGATGGCTTTGCTTTTTGATGAGTGGTCTGACATCATGTACCGGGTCCACCGAGTCACACATGTTGCTCGGTGATGACAGCTGGACCATGTATCTGTTGTATATCAGTTGTCAGGGCTGCATATTCCTATGACAGCAGAGTTGTAGGAAAGCATATGTGAAGAATTAAATAAAAAAAAAGACAAATGCAGAGATTAAAGAGCTCTTTATATAACATGACAAGTGTGTCGGAATGAATAAGTCTCTACACTGAAAGTCTGATAACTCTCAAAAAAACATTTTTAAGTTCATTATAAAAAATGTGACAGAGACAAAAACTGAATTTTTAGACTGCAAAATTAAAGTTATACATAGGCGCAATTTATCTTTAAAATGAATTTTAAGCATTTAAAACACAACATCAAGAGTTTTGTGAGCAACATACATAGTCAAATGTGTCTTAACTATTTTTTGGTAGGGCTTGATATCAATCTTTTTAACAAGTCTTCATTCAAGCAAACTGTAATTCAGTTTGATTTTGATTTTTGATTTCAATTTAATTAGGAATGTTTTGATTTAACCAAGATATACCCAAAAATGAAATCTACTCATCCTTTTTTTTTTTTTTTTTTGCCGTTCTCTCATTCTGACGGCACCCATTTACTGCAGAGGATAAATTGGTATTAATTGAGAAAGTGATGTAATGCTAAATTTCTCCAAATCTGTTCAATCGAAGAAACAAACTAATCTACGTGTATCTTTGATGGCCTGGGAGTATAAGTACATTTTCAGCAAATAAATTTTTTTTAGGAGAACTATTCCCCTTTAATCAATTTCTTAATTTGACTGGATTCAATCGGATTCAAATCACTTAGAGTTTGATATTTATTAAATTAGGAGCATTTTAATTACAATGTCAATATATACAATACAATGGATATTACACATCCAAAAAATAAATCCTGGATCATTATTATCAGTATTTCTACACATCCCTGCAGTCCATTATGTTCTATCAGTGTAGGTCTATTTGCAACGATATTCATACACAACAAATACATGCATATACAGTATTCTTTTGAACAGTACTAGCATTATGCATGTCTCATAAATTATGCTGTGGTTGACTTACAGGTTATATAACTCATCATGTGAGGTGATACTAATAATTTGGGTAACATTAAGAGGCCTTGTGAGAATGGATGCATTACATAATCTGCTGTAAAGTAACTCTGGGTCAGTTTCTCTGTGTGAAGTTATGCAGTTCTTTCACAAAGTTATGGTAGATTTTTTGTTGATAAAGAAATGCTTATCCAGATGGGATTGTTTCTGCACTCTTAGTATTGCCTTCTTAGGTGCAAAATGATGGAGCTTTCAATGCTAATTTCCTAAATAAAAAGTTATGAAAAAGTTTACAGTGAGGCAGTTGTTAGATTAAGGCGACTTTTTATGGTCTTATTGAAAAGAATGATATTGAATAACTCACTATTATGTATACGTAGCACACGGCTGTTGCACAATGTCCATCCATTTCTAAATGAAAAGAAGAAAGAATGGATGATTAGAGACAGCATTGTAGGATAAATGAAATGGGCTTGCTTAATTAGAATACAATTAACATGCTAATTACTTTGCTTTCATCTGAAGAAGGCACAATGGAGGGAGAATGGCCAGCAAAAGCCTCACACACACACAGACTTACAAGGGCATTTAGATGAGCCATGCTTTGTTAAATACAAAATCTTATTTAGTATGTAGAGAGAAACTGGAGGCCAGGGGAGAACAATTCAGAGGAGAACAGAGGAGGTTTTGCTTGTCAGAGGATCCCCGGTCAATATCTGTAGACACTGCTGCGATAAATAGTCACTCAGCATGGAAAACAAAACCACACTTACTCATTCAGTATGCAAGACACACCACACACACTAAACAGACAAATCGATATGCTAGTATCAGCCTTCAGCAACAGGCTGTGTCGGCCTCTCGCGGCTACCATTGATACCGCCACACATACACAGAGTTGGAAGAAATCTCATCTAAGGACAGCAGAATGCATGTCAGTTTTGACTGCTGGACAAACATACTGTATAGTACACGCGCTAGTAAGAATACACAAATGAAAACATTCCTTGTTCAGATATGTTCAGCTAATGATTGGTAGGCTCTACTGAAATGTTGGAAGTGAATACAAAGTTGATTCATTCCCTGAATCACTAATGAGGCACACATTGTTATGAGGAGGGGTTGGGATGAACTCAGATGCAGACAGGAAGTACCAAACACAGGATTTATTAATCACAAAAGGGGAAAACAAAACCCACGAGGGGGAAAACAACGACTAGGGCTGAGACACTAAATAACTTTACAAGACACGATAAACAAAGACTCTGGACACTAACTACAAACACTCACAGTTATACAAAGACTTCTTAGAGGGGTTACAAGAATGCGATATCTCACGAGGCTGACACGTAGAAACACATGAGGAAACAATCACGAGTAGGAACAGTCACGGTGTGGAACTATCTCAGTGTGGAACAATGAACCGACCAAAGACAGAGCACACTAGGGGATCTAAATAGGGGAACTAATCAAAACACAACAGGTGGCACAGATAAGGCAATCACGGCAAGACTAGGATAGGATCACACATTTACATTTTAGATTTACAAACATGTTTACAAACATGTTTCAAGCATTCAAATATTAATGTATGTGATAAAGTATCCGTACGCATACGCATTTTTATGTAAAGCTCTAGCACACATGGTGAGGAAATCTGGAGGAAGCTATTATTCCTAAATGGCAGAATTTCTTTTGAATCGTACAATTAATAATATAATATAATATAATATAATATAATATAATATAATATAATATAATATAATATAATATAATATAATATAATATAATATAATAAACATTGTACAAACCCGATTCCAAAAAAGTCGGGACACTGTAGAAATTGTGAGTAAAAAGGAATGGAATAATTTATTAATAATCTCATAAACTCATATTTTATACACTATAGAATATAGATGGCATATCAAATGTTGAAAGTGAGATATTTTGAAATGCCATGCCAAATATTGGCTCATTTTTGGATTTCATGAAAGCTACACATTCCAAAAATATTGGGACAGGTAGCAATAAGAGGCTGGAAAAGTTAAATGTACATATAAGGAACAGCTGGAGGACCAGTTTTCAACTTATTAGGTGATACAGTATATTCCAATGGTAAATTTAAATATATATATATATATATTTATATATTGTACTTCTATTCAAATGAACACCTACAATGATAATGAGATCATATAATAAGATTTTGTTAAAAGCATTCTGCTCATATCTACTGTGCAGAAACCAGCAAACTAGCAGTCACAGAGGAAGAAACTCCTTTGCACTGCTCTCCTGTCCAATAAAGAATAAGACCTAAATGCAAGCCGGCTTGATCCCCTGCATATGCCGAAGTAGAGGCAGATGAATGCTTACCCATGCATGCAGCAATAGCAAATATGGTGTGTGGGAGGAGAGGTTCTAGCTGAGTGTTTATAACCCGGCGTGGATAAATGGTTTGTGGATCCGAATCCTGCATCGAGAAGTTCTGCTCTTTGACATCTTTTTAATTTCTTGCATGTTCCTGTAGTGACCCAGCAGCTAGAGAAGTCTTTGCATAATTTAAATCCCATTTTCAGACATTCAGCTATTTGTAGATTATATGTCACCTTCAGTTAAAGATGATGTGTGGAGATTCCTCTGTGAAAGGACAATTACAAATAAATGAATGCTCACACATCTCTCTGAATGCGTAAATGAAACCAAACAACATGGCATTCTGACAGGCTTTCTGGCATATCCTTCAATCACATACACAAAGGAAATCAGTTCCTTTTTATGCCATATTCTGTGACAATGGGACATCAAATGAGTAAGCTCTAGCAATTTGAATATGTAATTTGCTTGTTCTCTGTACACTGGGACTGACTGCAACATCTTAAAACGAAGATCTAACTTTTTAAATATTGAACATTTTGGAGCTGGTTATTGCATGTATGTTGCTGATTTTTGGAGCTATTGATTTGAACAACCATCTAAGCCTAAATAATCAACTTTGTTGCACAACTATAGACATATGACACCTCAAACTATGGGTTTGCTTGAGCAGAGGTATTCCTTTTCTAAGAAAACTGGACTTGTGATACAGTCTAAAATCATAAATCACATCATATTCGTTCATTTAGGTCCTGTGACAGAGCCTGGTTTCTCCCAATGTTTTTTCCTCCATGTATATCCCCTTATGGAGTTTGGGCTCATTGTCAACATGATAAATCAGTTAAAAGCTTTT
This sequence comes from Carassius gibelio, assembly GCF_023724105.1. Classification (NCBI taxonomy): domain Eukaryota; kingdom Metazoa; phylum Chordata; class Actinopteri; order Cypriniformes; family Cyprinidae; genus Carassius; species Carassius gibelio. Next base: position 15,632,353 of record NC_068384.1, on the reverse strand, counting down.
ATATTTTATATAATGAAGGTGTTGTCAAACAACACCTAAATTAAATTAAAAGTGTACAAAAAAAAGATTTTTACAGAGAAGTGGTATTTTTCTGCCTCTCCTGTGGTTCTGCATGCAGCATCAGGACATCAGGAGGATGAGAGATGGCAGACATCCCAGGAGACCTGCCCTTTAGCAAACATCTCAGCGCCTGTCTGGGTGAACATTTCGCTGATCCTAGACCAGCGTCAGACACCATTCCACCAATCTTAAAATATCAATGCTGCTTGTATCTGCACAAAGCTGATTTCAGATCAGCATCAACAACTTCTGCCCACACTGACATGCTATGCAGTGACATTTTCTGAGTGTACCAATCCTTTCAAAACTGTCACTATGAGAAAAAGCAAAATGTCACTGATTGAGAAAATAAATCAGAAAAGTGACTTTTGTGGCTTGTAGTTCATATCTGATTTGAGGTCATCTATATGCTAGAGTGCTCCTAAAAGTACACATAAGTAACTTGTAGGTTAATAAGATTTTTTTCTTTTTTTTTTTAGAGACATCTCATGCTCACCAAGGCTGCTTTTATTTAATAATAATAATAATAATAATAATATATATATATATATATATATATATATATTGTTAAATATTATCACAGTTTAAAAAAAGTTTTTTTTTTCAGTATAATTTATAATTTATAATTAAAAAAATAATTTATTCCTGTGACGCAAAGCTGAAATTTTAGCATTATTATTCCAGACTTTAGTGTCACGTGATCCTTCAGAAATCAATATAATATACAGATTTTCAGCTAAAGAAACATTTATTATTAGCAATGTTAATCAGTTATCAATGTTGGATGTGCTGCTAAATATATATATATATATATATATATGTGTGTGTGTGTGTGTGTGTGTGTGTGTGTATATATATATATATATAGATAGATAGATAGATAGATAGATAGATAGATAGATAGATAGATAGATAGATAGATAGATAGATAGATAGATAGATAGATAGATAGATAGATAGATAGATAGATATTATTTATGTATTTATTAACAGCAAGTACAAGACCAAATATTGTGCATCTCACTAGTGCACCCAGGTACATTTATGCCATGAGACCAGGTAGGAATATGAACATGTCTCTTTTTTCCTATTAGGATTTCAAGCAGATGTTTGAAAACAATAAATTACGACCTCAGTAGGAGCCAATTGCTCAGGTGATTCAGCACTGGTGGACTGTGCCTTTAAAGTGGAGTCCTGGAGTGAGCAGCTCCTCTGTTTGCAGTGTCATGGGAGAGAGTGAAAGTGGGCCATGTAAGGAGCAGGAACATAACGTTATTGCAAAGGATCACAGAATCACAGCCCACATGCTTTCTAAAAATAGGTGAAGCAGCAAAGAAACAGAAATATTAGTAAATTATGGGAGAATGTAATTATCTCACCTGTATGGGAGAAAAGAAAGAGCTTTTCAAAACTGTCTCAGTCGCGCATACACAATATTCAATATTGAATTTATACAGCAATAAAAAAATAAAGAAACTCTTATAAGATGTAAATTAGGAATGTAGAAAAATGGATATATAAAAACACACACACACACACACACACACATATATATATATATATATATATATATATATATATAAAACGGTATACACTTTTGTGCAGTGAACTGATTAAATGAAAATGTTCCTTCTATGAAGCATGTTCATTAAAGAAATGTAAATTTGCTTCTTTAATGGAACAAATTTGGAGTGCTCAGCAATGGATCCTTTGTAGTGAATGGGTGCCGTCCATTTGAGTCCAAACAGCTGATAAAAACATCACAATATTCCACATGACTCCTTTCCATCAATTAACATCTTGTGAAGCGCAAAGAAACAAATTAATCATTAAGGCATTTAACTTCAAACCAGCTTAGAGATGAGTCCTCTGTCCATAATAACGCTTTCTCCAGTGAAGTTTACTTTTCTATTTTTCTACTTTTCTAGTTTTTTTAAGTAATACAATAAATCATTCATACTGTGTGATTTGAAGTGCACTTTAAGTGTTCAAATACTTTTGGGACCACTATTCTAGCTTATTAGCTGTTTTACAAACTACTTTGTGAAATTCACTTTTATTTATTCACAATGTGCAATTATCTTACTTTTGTCTGTTCCACTGTGTATGCCAATTTTATTATGCTGTTCCTGTAATATTTTAACAGTTTTACTCTCAGGGTAAATGTTCAAACCAGAATTCTTACACAGACTCGCTCTGCTAACTTGATGCTGAGCTCAGGGGCAATTGCTTGTGTGTGGTTTTGAAAAGCCTGCTGCAGATACAAAAAAAAAAAAAGGAAACATTTTGGTGCAGAGATTGCTGTTTATAGACCCATCTGAAGAGGTGATGAAAGAGTATAAGCATTTCTAGAGGAACGGTTCCCAAGAGAGAAACATCTTACTTTGATGCAGGATACATATTCTGTTTTATTAATGCATCAAGAATGCTGGTGTATTATTATGTAAATATTATTCAAAAGACTTGTCTAAACCTCAATATAGATTTTTAAAGTGGTCAAAATAAACCTAACATACACACAAGGTTCTGTACTCCAACCAATCAAATTGCACTTATCAAGTGGGCTTGAATAATGTTCCAAATTAATATAAAGCTAATTGCAGTTGTTTTACATATTAGCCCAACTAACAGAATGGTTTGTGAATGTCCCCAAGAAGTTGTAAAAACTTTATTTGCGAATGTTTAGCTTTTGAATGTAGGTTTTTGTTTTATGTTTTACAAAAAATAAATTTCCTAGTAATGTTAGTGTAAGGGAGTAATTTTTGATTTATTTTATTTATCTTTTAGCAGACATTATCAGAATTTTACTTCTGACTTTACTTGATCTCTGCACAAATGTCCAACTAATACATAAAAAAAAAAAAAAATTATAATGTTGTTGTGCTAATGTTTTGAGAACATTATTAAAGACCGGATCACTGACATATGTTAACCTTACTGGAAGAATGTTTGTTTATTTTCAGACAACCCTGCCAGAATGTAAGCCAAAGTTCTGTTCTGAGAAACTCTGTTAGCTGGAGTGTGTCTTTAAGCGAATTACTGCCACCTGCACAGAGTGAAGTGACCACCAGTAGAGTAATTAGCAAGCGTATGTATTTTGACAGATCTCCACAGGTGGCTCTTCTGCTGCTGATGACCTGTGGGTGTGAATAAAGGCCAGCATATGATCTCTGATTCGCTCCAGCAGACTTATTATTTATTACAAACTTGTAAGTGTAAAATTAATTATTCTGTGACATTAGAAAAATGGCAAAACAATTAAAGTGTTAAATCTCTGAATAAAATAAGCAATTGTTTATAAATGAGATTGACATTTTACTGAAAACAGTGTGCTGTGTTTGCAGCTGGTACAAGTATGATTTTTGTCTTTCATAAAAATGTGACATTTTCACAAGAAAATTCATTTTCAGATCTGTCGAAGCACAAACTTTGGCATCATTTTTGCTAGTTTCACAAAGCCAGACCCTTTACAGCAAAAAGTCTGGTCATCACTGCCGCTTGTTCTAACCAAGAACTGCACATGTAGGCAAAATGAAATGTTATTTACATACTTGCTTGGGTTATATATAGACCTAAAAAACATTTGATCTAAATTATCAACCCCAAACTTGAGTGGGTAATTTGTTTTGTGTTTATGGAAATTAATCATGCATGAATATTTCCAAGCAATCCCATATGATGCATAGGTGACTAAATAAATAAATAAAATATAAATAAATAAAAAATCCCATAGACTTCAAGATTTGTTGGAAAGATGGAAAGAAACCTGAATGTTTAGAGGTAGGCTTTCGGGCAGAACCTAAAAACCACACAATATACTCTTGAAACCATATACTGTAGCAACACACTCAAAACATTACAGAAACTGCACATAAACACCCGAACATTGTTCTTAAGACATCATTTTTTAAGAAAACAAAGATCTACTAGTTTTCATATAACACTGCAGCCAACAACGAGCTTCCTTTGTATTGCAGAAATATAGGTCAAACTTTGTCTGATAATCTCCTGCAATCATCCTTCATCATATGGATTTTCTGTGTCATATGGATTTTTTGTGTCTCATCGATCCCATATTAGTCTAATATTGCAGAGTTTAGTAGTTATAAAGTTTCACTCGTCTTGTGAATTCCGGCTAATGCTACATTGATGTAATTAATTCAAGTTGACAGTGTCTGATAAGAAGCCACTAGTTGGATCGGCAGAGGGATAACCAAAAGCATTTTAGTTGAATACACGCTGCTGTGCTGTTACATAAACAGCCTCACACAGCACGATGAACGGCAGAGCGAAAAGAAAATAACTCAAGTTGACAGCGTATGAACAAACAAATGAATCTTCCTAAATTTTAAAGCTAATATCCATCCATCCATCCATAAGCACACACAACTTTCTTAAACTCACTATACTTAGCAAATGCTAAATTCTCATCTCCTGAAAGCTGCCACCTTTCTGGCACTCCCAAGAATAACAAATAAACCCTTCTAATTGTGACCTGTCAGCCTGAAATTGTTCACTGCAACCCCATATTTCCTCACTCAGCTGTGAGCAGACAACACCGCGAACTCGCCTGACTGCATTTCACGAGTTCACCCTTACATCTAATCTGAAGGAGAATAGTAGGCATATTTTGGCGTGCTGTCCTGGGGGAGGGGTCCGGGCCCGGAGCACAGCCCGAACCCAAATAACTCCCCCTATCCCCGATTTGGGATAAATAGATTAGAAGTGAGGAGTTGGGGTGGAGGAGGGATGCCGAAAAAACAGTGTGGGACAGGAGGTAGGAAGACTGGATATATATATATACGCTTGTGTGCTATTTAGGATGATTAGCTAAACGAGATGCACCTGTGCCAAATTGAATGATTATCTGATCGTGTTTCTCCCGAACTTTGTTAATAAAACCATAATGTAAAGCATAATGTCAAATAAATACCTTACATGGATAAATAAATAAAAATAAAAATTGGTAAACATATTTAAGATGAAAGTCACAGTTTCAGCATCTAGAGTGTTTCCTCTTAAGGCCAAAATGATGTGCTCATGTTTAGCATTAATTTTTCCAAAAAAACATACATAACTTAAGCTGTACAGATGTTTAAATGGTTATTTTTGTGGTGTGACTACTGTTCTTGGTGAATGTGCTTCTAGTTATTAGCCACCAATATAATTCCTGTGTGTGTTGTCAGCACATCAACAGAAGTATGTTGTCACACACCTGGTGTCAGGTAGCAGATGGCTTTTGTTTAGACCTTCTGGCTGCTTTTCATCATCAAACATCATGAACATATGCAGACAGCTGGAAGGAGAAATACCCCTGATCTCTGCTCAGTTAATATCATTAAGATAACCAGCTGGTATACATTTAATTCACATGACCAAAAATTAACTGTAGTTTTAATTTACCAAACATCCAAACTGAATATCTTCGAACTCACTCTTTCTTGTGCAGTTTACATGTGTGGATGTATGGCATGGCATGATGTGATGGATGACAGGTTGTTTTTTCCACCAGTGTGTCGAGAAACCACTGACACCACAGACATCACTGATCCACAGCAGCAGAGGAGAAAATATGAACTGTTGCATCTCTCTCTCTCTCTCTCTCTCTCTCACACACACACACACACATACACACATACATAGCTGTCTCTGTAGCCAGGATGACAGCTGAGCTCCTGTAATCATATGAGAGCAGTGACTTGTTTCGCTTGCACAGACATGAATTTATGATATGTTTGCGTAATGGTAATCCATGCAGACGTCTGAACTAATTACATGTGTTTCATAGTGTGTCTTAGCTTGCCTGCTTTTGCTGAAATGTACTGTAGCTGCACTGGACTGTTGAAGAGAGGTTTAAAGGTCTGCATCCTACCAACTATCTGTTTTTGATTTCAGAGTGAGTTAAAACAAACGTACACCCCCAAAAAAGTAATATCTGTCTGTTATATACTCACACAAACAAACAAAAAAAGGTATTTTGAAAAAATGTCTCAACTGTATTCGTCTATACGGTGAAAGTCACTGTACAAACATGATATTTTTATTTTTTTTGCCATTTTGCTTCATATTGATAATAATATTAAAAGAAAAGGTAAAAAATTATACTACTAAAAATTGTAATACCTGCTTTACATTGCCTTTCCGAAGCACCTTAATAAAAAAAAAATGGATACAGCAACAAGGAAATTACTAGTAATCATATATTATATATAAAATCAACAGTATTAAAAGACAGTGGAAAATAAAAGAATGTCAAAACAAAAAAAACTAATGTTTTCCAACATACTACAACTAAAATAATAAAAATTCGTATGAGTAAAGATGGTTGATGAATCACTTGACCTGATAATTGGCATGTATCCCCTAGGCTGTATGTCTAAACTGTGTGGGGTAAGAAAAAAATTAGGGGTTAAAATAAAATATACGTCAAAACACATAACGCTGTAACACAGTTAAAAAAGGATACCCAAAACAAGACGTCTAAGTTTTGGCACCTGGATGACTCCCTGAGCTTTTCAGCCTCCTGAAGGACAAGTTGAAGATAATTAAAGGAAAATAAAACAAAAAAACCTTTTATTATTATGTCATTACAGATGACAGCCTCTCAGCGGATGCCCTGCAAACCCTGCTGCGTGACTGAGAACAGAAAAATCGCCTTTCAATTTGAATAGCGTCGTTTTTCATCCTATGTGTCTACTGGAAAGTAAACACTGTTAACCCCGGGGGCCTGGGGCCAGGGCCCCCACCAGCAGCTGTCAAGCAATTCACAAAATTCAATTATGCATCATACTTACTCCTGTAATGGAGATGACATGAAAGGAAGGCCCTTGACACTGTAGAGACTGTCTAGTAACCCTGTATGCATTATCCACCCCAAGGACTTAATTGCATAGCAGCACATCCTCAGTTACGAGGATGAAAAGAGCCTGAAATCAGAAATACGGCGCTAATGTAGAGTGCTATAAAAGTACAAGTATTATTCATTCTCCATGATGCATTTGTAGACTGTAGCCTGACGTGTTTATTAAGATTGGAACTATACATAGCAAAGCGCACAGACTTCTGGATAATGTCCAACTCCTGCCTGTGGACGGCTCATATGGTTTTCAGAGGCTGTATCATTTATTTTCGAAAGGAAATGGCACCTCTGTCTCCATCAATCAGTAGCTAATTACAGGCTGCACATAATGGGCCGCCCTTGCTGGAAAGAGTAGGAAACAGATCTTTTGAATGGTTTTGGCTCTCAGTGCTCTGCGTCTTCCCATGGAGCCAAACAAAAGCAGAAGAGTGGCAGCAGCTGTGGAGTGTCTGCCCGATCATTAGCAGGTTTGTCAATGCGCTCACCATCTTCATTACAGGAGCGTGGCAGAAATCAATGCTTGATCCAAGCTGCTTTTCTTTCAGCTGTGCCTTGAGATGGCACTTCAGATTCAGCTCACATATGAATGAAACACCATGATGAGACTTTACATTTTTAATATCAAATGAAACTGAAGTAAATGGGTTTCGCACTGCAAGCGTAAGAAAAAGCAACAGCACAACTGCAACAGAAAATGACGTGATTTACACGAGTTCCCACTTTGAGAACGGCTTTTAACAGCAGCCGTAAATTATGAAAGGGACTGTATGCAATCTTGTTTATTTCATGGCAGTTCCCACTAAATCAGTATGTTGATGTGAAATTTGAACATTTGAATTGAAATGCAGTATATTTGTAACTGTACATTTTCTTAAAGTTTTCACTAAGAAAGAAATAGTCAATATGTCGTCCCGAGATTACCTCTTATTTCCAAGCTGACAGCTGAACATCAACAGCGCTCAAACATCAATTCAGTCACTACGTAAAAAACAATAGAGTCCTCCAAGAGCAGGGACTGATACAAGAATTCTTCTCAAAAATATTCTCTCCTTCAACCTGCAGAAACGGCGATGCAACAAAAGACACAAAAGCCCGACGGCACCGCTCACATCTCTACACAACTACCGCAGGGAGCATCACCACCCACGCACGAACCACCAGAGCCCACTTTAATCACAAGACATTTCTCACAGCACACACACCTGCAAATATGCACAACCACTATAGAAGTAAGGAAGCACATCACATACACACACACACTCACAAAAAGTGAGAGCTTGGGTATATGGCTATGGCGGTGAGTGGAATAAAGTTTACCGCATTTATGCTTTGTTGTGGGTGATTTACTATCCAACAAGCTGCTGTATTTAAAAAAAAGCTACCAAACAAGCTAGGTCACCATATAATCGCTCATGGAAAGATAACTAATTTGTAATAACTAATTTATTAATGATCTCGCACAAAAAAGAATCACTTCAACCGATGTTAAAGTGAATAAAACAGCCTCCACAGATTATTTAAATTACATATAACTACTGAAGCACTCTGTTCTGTGTTCTGACAGGTAAAAGTGTAAAGTGTATTATTATTGTCAGTCCAGAAAAGCAAACACTTTCGATCATTGTGTCTGTTAAATTCATAGTGCAAGTACATGGTCATGGAAATGTAGTGCCTTGCAACAGAAAAGACAGGCCAGAGGGAATGGCACTGAAAACAATGGCATATTCATCAACAGATACAGAAATTTTATATCACTGTATGAAATCTGAGTATTTATAAAGTCTACTTTGAGAGTTAAAAAGCTGTCAAACTAAAAGAATGTTGTTTTTGAACCATTTATCAAAGAAAAGCGATTTACTCTTGTAGAGAATATCCTTATTATTCCATAAATAATATCTGTGCGGAATTAGAAGGTTTGATAAGGATCTTTGAAACATGATTACAGAGTGAGAGAAATTTCAGGCCAGCAACTTTAGAGAAAATATAATTAGTCATAATATTACAGTGGGAGGGATTTTTAAGAAATTTCTTAAGCCAATTAATAATAAATGCCTCTTAAGTAAAATATCCATATGTAAACCTTTATAAACCATAATGTCTAGGTTCCAATAACTGTCATATGCACATAGACAAGAGTGTTACTTTCCAGCGGATGATGTAGGATGCCTTTATTCACCCCCGGGAGCTGTGTGGGGCACATTTTATGATGGATGGACACCGTTTATTAGACTTCTATTGGACTACTGAATATTACCACCCATTCACTGCCACTACGAAGCTTGGAAGACCAAGTCATATACACCTGGGAGGGCTTGAGGGTGAGTAAATCATGGGGTAATTTTCATTTCTGGGTGAACTATCCATTTAAATTCATCAATGAATCATGGTGAAGTTTTGTCAACCAGTTCAAATGATTCATTTAAAATGGGTAGACATAGAGTCCCCATGAAATTACTATTATCATTATTATTTGTGGAATACTGCAGCATTCAGTATAAATAATTTACCTATGTGTGTGCCCTTCTGATCTTTAATTCAAAACAATAACTACCCTTCCATTAGCGACTATTCCCGATGGACAAAATAAAGCCCATGCTTACATTTTTCTCATTTAAGAAGAAAATAAAATTGCAATTTCTAGTTCATTCTGACATTAAAATAAAGATTAGGCAAATTTAACATGATTCACATGAACTTGAGACCTTTTCAAGCAGATCTTATGCATTTCATTGGAATGCCGTTTTTACAGAGCTCTGGTGTCAAACTGACTTGTCGCTAACAGTTTTATGGAGCTTGTGAGAACACATGAGAACTTGTGCATACAATGGCATTGATGACGTACTGTAGGCTCATTCGCTGGGGGCTTGCTTTATCATACTCAGTTCTTCAGAGTACAAAAGCACTCCCTCTGAGGCTCACTGTAGTAGATTTCCTCTGCCTGGTAATAGAACTGCACCCTTTATCACTTTAATTTACACAGTGCATTCATCTATTCGTTGACTGCATTTCCCCGGAGTCATTTCAACTGAGTCTATTGGTGTTTTTCTTCTTAATGCATTCACATAGACATACATCAGAATTACAAGCAGCATCTGTGTTGTGTAGTCATCTTCAAAGACATATCTTTCCAGTTCTATTCTTTCATGTAGATCCTGCAATCAGGTATTAATTAGCTTTCATTTTCAATATTTCAATGATATAGAACTAAAATGCAATCAACGCATCTACTACTTCATGTTCATGCACGCAGTGAAAATTAATCAACACTTGAACCTCTGTCAACCGATCAGAATGAATAAATCAACAATGACATGATATATGGTTCACAGAAAATACAATATTTGATACCATCAATAAACCATGAGACCAATACAGTATGTTTTTGCATTGATTTAAATAAAGTTTTACAATATGCTCAGGGTTTTGCTGGATTTTCTCATGGTTTAACATGATTAAATGGTAGCATCCCAGAATGCTATTTGATGTAAAAAATATGGTGAATAAATGTGTGCTGCCATTCCAAATCACTATACCTGCTATTTTCTATACATCAAAGCTTTATCTTTTATCTTTATTGAAGTGAGTAGGAGTTCCATCTGCGTCCCAGTACACACACATGAAATGGTTCAATGAGTTAAGGAAAAGGAGATAATTACAGAGGGAGGGAGAACGAAAGAGAGCAGGAGGCATTGGGTCAGTGATCGATCATTTTCAGAGGAAACGAAGGCCAGTGTGATGAGCAGCTATGTTTTTTGCTGATGGAAAAATGAAGAGCCCCTGGCTGGCACTTAACTCTACAGATCCACAGAGTAATACCACTCTCTCTGACTGTACTGAAACCAATATCTGAATGAATTCACCGGAAAACAATGGAGGCACTGCACAGTAAATTGTTTACAACCATTGTATCCAGTTTAATATATTTAAATGCTCATGGGCGCAGATGAATCAGTGCACCAAACAGGCATCTATAGATAACTCAACGGATGAAGCAAGATAATCTTCATACAAATTTAAAATGGAAGCAGCTTGCAGTGAAAACTGGCATTTTAAATCACATATATATTGCATGATTTTATCTTAGAGGTATGAGTTTACATACATTTATTTATTTAAAAGCATATATATATATATGTGTTGTGTTTATATGTAGGAATCCTGACATATAAGCTATATAAATATAAGCTGTATTTCCAGGATTACGGTCCAATAGATGTTTTTTTCTTTCTTTCTTTCTTTTTTTTGTGGTTAAAATAAGAAACAATCAATACTGTGAAGAGGCTGGAAGGGTAAGATTATCTGATGGAATGGATAAAAAGCCAGAAGCAACTGTCTGGACTGGTATCAAAGACAGCTCAAAAATGATTAAAAACATCAACGCCATGATTTTCTGTAAAGCTGCTTTTATGCAACGTATAACCTTCAGCAGTGCAAAATGAAAGTCTGCAAACTTTTGCGTGTGAAGGCAGTGTTACCTGACTTTTCTCAAAACACTGACATCAATAGAAAAGGCACAGCATCAAAGCCTCCAGCACTTACACAGGGGAAAGAGGTGAATCTGTCATGTAACATCCATGGACGGTCTGAGAGCTGATTTTATCCTCCAGTCGAAACTTTTTTAAAGGATAGCAAAATGTTTTACGTTAGAATATTTGATAACATTATTGATTTGACTGCACTGAAACTATTGGATAAGAACAAAACCTGAACTGAGCTGGATGATGACATTGCTGGCTTCTTTAGAGCTGCTTTAATGCTTAATCATCTTTGTTTCAGATTTGATGAGTTTTGCAACACTGACACTGTTACGGAACAGAACTGAATCAGCACTGAATTGAATCGAGCTGAATAATCTGAATTTGTCTCATATTTGAAGTTTGGATCATCAATTCTGTTATTTTGCTTTTTATTTATGTGAAACTGATTTGAAACAATCTGTGTTGTATAAAGTGCAATTTAAATAAACGTGACCTGACTCGATATGATTCTGTACTGTCAGTAGTTGGCACAGAAAGACAATCAAAAGTATACATGTGCTCCAGATTATACAGTTGAACTGTATGGTATGGCATGGTGAAATTATAATGTGTCAGGGGGCTTTTGTGGCCCAGAGACTATATTAATGACTGAAATGGAACCACTTCATTTTGGTAATTATGTGTTCCAACATGCTTATGTATTGAATATCATGTTATGCATAACGGCTGTGTGCAGCTATTTATCACACGCTGTTAAAGGGACAAAAGGTTTCAACTAGTTACGTAACCTACTAATAATGGAACTGAAGAAAATTGCCACATATTCACAGAGATTACATTTTTGGCATTGTTATTGTGAATGTGCTATTGTTTGATGTTTGAGTTAAGTACTGTATCCAGAAGACTTGAGAAGTTCTTTAACAGTTTCAGGTTTTATAGACTAAATAATGACAGACTTTTTATTTTTGCCTGAATTTTTGTCCTTCAACCGCTAACGGAAAAGACTTGAAACTGAAAACTAGAGTTTTCATTTTAACCAAACTGAAAACCGTGTGCAATGTTTGTCTCAATCACTCAGAGTTGAACTGCAGGTTGTTAGTCAGCAGGAGTTTTCCCACAATGCCAGTGCTGGCGCAGACCTCCCAGCACATGAGTGCTGATACCTGCTGGACAAAAACAAAATGTGAAAATCAACCGGCTTACAGAAAAACACAGACTTTTCCAATTTTTAATAAAACATTTGAAGCTCGGGCAGAAATCTGAAGCCTTTCCCAATATACATAAAAGATGCAAAGATGTCAGTTCATGATTACTGATTAAACATTACGTTTATAAAATATTTATGTAAAATTACCCAATATAGCCCTTGTGCTCTTTGTATATACATCAGTTTCTACATATTACATAAGACAGTGAAACCACATCAGTAATGTGCATTAGCTTTTACCTGTACTTGCCTATACATAATACACTGCTATTCAAAAGCCATCAGTGTGATTTTGTTTGTAGAAATAAAATAACAATTTTATTCAGCAAGGATGCATTAAGTTGATCAAAAGTAAAGACTTTCATAATTTTACACAAGATTCCTTTCTAATAAATACTGTTAATTTGAACTATATTAATTTATTTATTAAAGAATCCTGAACAAAATGTATCATGGTTTTCACAACAATATTAAGCAGCACAACTGTTTGCAACATTAATAATAATAGAAATGTTTCTTGAACAACAAACATGTTAGAATGACCATGAAGGATCATGTGACACTGAAGACTGGAGTAATGATACAGAACATTCAGATTTGCATCACAGAAATAAATAATTTTTAAAAATGTATTAAAATTAGGGTTATTTAGTATTATGAAATTATTTTACATTTTACATTATTTTAATGCATTTAAAACCTTACCAGCCCTCACATTTTTTTTTACAGTATTGTATATCATTCAACAGTATATTATTAGCATAGAATTTCCTGCCATTATATTTGGTGCATAAAATGTCTTTAGTAAAAGCCAGATGTTTCTATTTCAAAGAAATATAATAATAAAAATAATAATATAATTCAGAGCTCTAATTCTGCATATTGTTTATCTTGCACTGAAAAATTAGTTTAAAGCTCATTTAAATAATGGTGCAGGTGTCTATTCAAATATTAGAAATTAGAACTCATTGTTAGAACTCATTAGAACTTCATTGTTGCTCCAGTAATACTGAACAATTTCCTTTATAAGACAACTCCTCACTGATATAATGTTTTAATATTTATTTTACAGTGTATCAGATTCCAGTATTACTTCAAAGGATAGTACACAGGTGTCTGAGCTGAGCTGCGAATATCCACTGACCCTGGAACTGCTTCCAGATGTTATTAACTGAACTGTAAACTCTAACGCAGCTGATGTAGATGCCACAGGCCACAGCTATAAAGAAAAATAAACTGTGCTTTGTTTTTTCTTTATTCCGTTCCATTATCTCACCTCTCATCTGAGGCCTTGTTTTCCTCTGACATGATCCGTATATTAGATTTTCTGTCTCATGCCCTGTGGCTTCTCAATGTGTATTCATAAAAACGAACACAGTGACCATTCTGGGATATACAATAATACCAAGCTATCTATTCTTTAAATTATTGCTACTGATATTTTTAAGCAGACCTGTAATGTGTTTTAAAATCCTGAAGACAGTATGCACATTGAGAGGATGTGATCCAGATTGTATCTTATAATTATGATCCATATATTGGATATGCATCCAAGTATGTATTTGTATTCATAAGAGTGAACACAGTGACCACTCAGTGACTTGAATATACTATACACCAATGACAATTTATTCATTCAAAATGCTCTTTTTTATTGCTGTAATTTGTTGTGTTCCACTAGAGGAACATTATGTCCTCTTCAGCACTACAGCAGGCAGCAGAGGGAACAAAAGACATATTGTAGTGTCAATAAAAATGTAATACTTTCAGTAAAACAGCCTGAAAATCTACTAAACATGGTCCAGAAATAAAGTAGACTACAGCTAGAACTGATGCAGCAGTCATACTAGTTAATCTGTTGTGGTAGGTTAATGAAAGAAGAAGAAGGCCAGTTGAGAAGTTTGAATCAAGTTCTGATGATTGAATAAGGATTTAGCAGAAGTATTTTTAAGCCATTACAATATGTTGTGCTGCAGTTTGTCTGTAAAGTCTGTAAAGATTAGTCGTTTGAGAACCAAATGACTTACATTTTCATACTTCTGGCAATGGGAATAAATCAAAGCGCAACACCGCTACTGAATCAGCGTACAACAAATGACTCTAATAAACTGCTTATTTTAATTGCATCAAAACTTACATGCTATCAGTGTAGTTAGAACCAAATGACTTAAAAGTAGGTAAGGTTCTTTTTAGTGAATCAAAAACATTTATACCTGATACCTAAATGAATTTAGGTCTCTAATGAGTCGGTTACTTTTATTGAATTACAACATAAATTGCAAATGTAGTTTGATTCCCAAAGAACTGATATTAACGAGTTGGTTCTTTTTAGTGAATCAAAAACATTCAGTGCATCCAGTGTAGTTTGACTCCCATATATATGGAACATTGGCAGCACTGAGCAGGAAGTCAGTTGGTTTTCCAGGATGTTATAATTTTTACACACTGAGAGCAAGCAACAATGGAGATGGACTTATGGGGAGATCTTAAATAAAAAGGTGAGGATGCTGTGTTGAAAGGCCATACAAGCTGAGCTACCAAGTTGAGCTCTTCACTTTGCTCTGAGAGGTGTTCAGTGTAGAGTTCAAAAGCAAAATTCATGTTTCTTATGTCAAGTTATACATTAGTGAAGCATAATGACAATTAAGAGCAATCGAAGACAGGATCTTATATGCATCATTTCCTGTAAAAAGAATCTCATAGTGTGAAACCCCCATCTGTTCAGAGATTCGCTGGCCCTGTATAGAGATTTTAAGTCTAACTCACATCTGCTGTGTTGAACAAAGAAATTAAGCATCAAGTAACATACTTTCTACATTTCAAGACATGACCTAAACAGTTCAACAGAATGAATTTTGTCCTTTCATAAATTTATAGGACAGTCTTTTTATTTTCTGAGGTGCTATGACCTGCCGTAGCTGCTGCTCTCATTTTGTGAAGCACAATGAATCAATACTGTATGTAGTTTACCAGAGACTGTTTGGTGCACGGGTTTTACAACCTTCATTTTTTTCAATATTATTTATAGTGAGGAGATTGTAAGAGTTAAATTGCTAGCTCAATGGCATCACGTGAAATGTAAAGTCTAAAAAAATATATAGTATATTAAGACTAAAATATTAAAATATTATATATAGACATTTAAAAAAAAATATTTAGAAATTTCATTAAAAACAAGATTAATTATGATGTCAAGATTGATTTGTTCATGCTTTCCAGAGAACATATAATGAAAAAGCCATATTGTTATGCATTTAATAGCTATTTTATATTTCTGAAATACTCCACCTGTTAAGTAATACATTATGAATAGTAGTAAAATAGTATTTTATAGATAATAAATGAAATAAAAACCTTCTTATTTGCAAATCTTTTTTTAAACATTTAGTGACTATACTGGAATGCACTGAAAAACGGCGCCAACATTACTGAATATGCCATACACATATGAAGCAAAAAAAAAAAAAAAAAAAAAAAAAATCCAGAAAACAGTATGCACGTTGAGAGGATGTGATCCAGATTGTATTTTATAATTATGATCCATATATTGGATATGCATCCAAGTATGTATTTGTATTCATAAGAGTGAACACAGTGACCATTCAGTGTTTTGAATATACTATACACCAATGACAATTTATTCATTCAAAATGCTATTTTATATTGCTGTAATTTGTTGTGTTCCTTTTAAAGTCCACTAGAGGAACATTATGTCCTCTTCAGCACTACAGCAGGCAGCAGAGGGTACAAAAGACATATTGTAGTGTCAATAAAAATGTAATACTTTCAGTAAATCTACTAAACATGGTCCAGAAATAAAGTAGACTACAGCTAGAACCAATGCAGCAGTCATACTAGTTAATCTGTTGTGGTAGGTTAATGAAAGAAGAAGAAGGCCAGTTTGCATTGTTATGCATTTAATAGCTAAATGCATTTCTGAAATACTCCACCTGTTAAGTAATACAGTATGCCACTGAAAATCTTCAGCGGAAATGCACAGAGAAATTTTACAATGTTTTTTCCTGACCACAATTCACTGAATATGAGACTCCATTCTGTCCTCAGTGTAAATGCTTTTTACTGTGTCGATAGAAATGTGTCATCGTAAAACAAAATTTCAGTATACTGTTGTTTGTAACACCGGTTCATTTCACATACCTGATGTGTTCTGGGAAAAGGCTGCAAGCTGCAAGAAAGAGAGACAAGCTCATTAAACTGGTCATCGGTTTCAGATCCCACAGTGAAACTATATGAGGTGCCCCACTGAGACTGTGCGAGTCTATCACACAGACTAGTCTCAGTCCTGAGGTTTCCTGCTTCTCTTTGTCTCAACGAATGTGTGTGTGTGTGTGTGAATGAATATGTAAGAAAAGGAATAGAGAGAAAGAGGGAGTGATGAAAAGAGCAGGAGAGATTGTGTGACAGGCCTCTATGTGCCGCAGAGACAGAGTGCCAGACGCTGGCTTCTCTCGGAGGCTTCAGGCCCTTCTCTCTCCTCATTAGAGAGAAGAACGCCATCATGTCCCACTTCTCAGATCAGTTTGAGGTTTGTGATGACCCTGGGGCTTTTAATGAGATTTACTAAGCAGTGACCCCACCATTGTTTTGCTTCTTGTGGCTTTTCTCACTCTCTCACTTTTTAACACATGGTGTCTGTTCCAAAATTCCTTGAGCTACCTTTGTGTTTGAACAGTAACTGAAACTATATTGAAAATATTTATATATATTTTGTCATTGTAAAAGTCAACATTTCATTTCAAATGTTTAACACATTGCTTAGCTGATGACATTGTACTCTAATTAGCATACAAATAACACATGTATTAGGTCAAATATTTATTTTCTATTTTTAACATTTTATTAAAATTGGATTGAACTACATGTATAAATTATGTATGTATAATAAATAGTATTTTATAGATAATAATAATAAAAATAAAAACCTTATTTGCAAATCTTTTTTCAAACATTAAAAAAAAAAGATTTTTCAAAGTAAATAAAATTAATTCAGTGTTACTTACCGATTCTATGTAACTATTTGTGGAAGTTACTTCCATTTTCTGAGCAACTTGCAATTTTCGGAACCTTTTTTTTCAGGAAAGTAGAGCCCAAAGAAATACAGACATTATGGGCCCTATTTTAACGATCTGAAACGCAAGTGTCAAAGCGCGAAGCGCAAGTAACTTTGTGGGCGGGTCTCGGCGCTGTTGCTATTTTCCCGGCGGGATAAATGGCTCTTGCAAATCTAAAATGGGTTGGTCTGAAGTAGCTTCATTATTCATAGGTGTGGTTTGGGCGTAACGTGAAATAAACCAATCAGAGCGTCATCCAACATTCCCTTTAAAAGCAGGTGCGCAAGTTCCATTATGGATTGCTATTATTATGGCGTATTTACCAGGCGCACGCCAGGAGCGGTTCACAGCCGAGGAGACTGATGTTCTTGTAAGAGCAGTGAAAGACAGAGAAGTTGTGTTGTATGGGGATGGGAGAAACCCACCCAAAATAGCGTCGGTTAAACAGGCGTGGGAGGAAATAGCCACAATTTGTCAGATGTCCTTATATACACATATGTCTTGCCACTATTTGGCCAACAGGTCTGATCCTTAATTACTACAATTAGCCTGAATAATTTGTAAGCTAGATTTATGCCTATTTTTTCTCATCTTGGTGGCACACCACAATGATTTCCGTCATCTCACGTGTTAATATTTTTTAGTGTAACAATTTATGATTTGCAAAAATAACTGTTGCATCTGTGTAGATTACATGAGCAAAGTGTATGCGCATTGTGCACGCTATACATTATGGTCAAGCATGCGCCCTTAAAATAGCATAATGAACAACGCGCAACGCGCCACTGACTTTAGACTAGGTTTTTTCTGGTCAGTGGCCCAATTGTTTAATGGAACAGCAAAATAGCACCAGGGATCGTTTGCGCCAGAACACGCCTCCTTTTTTGCGCTGAACCGCCCAGGGAGCGCAAGTTCATTCACTAGTTTAGCGACGTGCTTCTGTGGAGGGAAAAGCGCGCTTTGCGCGGGTGCAAAATAGGAATGACACATGCGTCGGTGTACAAAGTCAATTGCGCTGGGTGCAAGATAGGGCCCTATATTTCTTTTCCAAACCCTAGTGAGCTACCTTGCTGTCTGCTGCCTACATAGACATCCTAACTGAAATCAGCTCTAATAAGTGACTATACTCGAATGCACTGAAAAAGGGCACCAACATTACTGAAGTTGCCATACACATATGAAGCAAAAAACAAAACAAAATAAACAACAACAACAAAAGCAACAAAAAACATTAAAATGCTGCTAACACTAATCTACTGTACTATAATCAATGCACTTAAATATAGTGAAAAATAGTTAATTGTTAATAACATTTAAATATGTTTATCCAAATTACCTCTTGACTTGTCTGCCATCTTTTACTGAGCTTGTGAAAATGCAGTTGTTTTTGGATTTCCATCTTCATTTACATGTGATTTTGCCTCAGAATTTGTCCTAAAGAAGGCTATATACTGTACACAAGTATGTTGCCTAGTTTTTGGAACAGACTTTGCATCAAGAGTGCACTTGGGATTCTTTAAATGCTGCAGCATTTTAAAAATCAAATAGACATTATTTTAAGCATCATTTTTTTTTTCACCGTAAAATGTTTAGTCACTCTTTCATATTAAAGAACAAATATGCCTGTTTTAACAATGATGCCATGTGCACATGAAATTAAAATATATATATATATTTTTTTTTTCTATGCCCTAATCTTTTTTTCTCTTTTGACTGCAGAGATGTATGGCTCACTATTTCTTGTTGTTCTATTTGATCTTATGAAACACAGTTTTACTCATGCAGAAAATGAGCCAAAACCTTTTTTCTCCCATTTTCCTAGCATAATGATGGCAGCTGCAGTTTTATGGTAACTTTTCATCACCTGGATATCATTTTGCCAGGAAAAGGCCTACATCCTCACTAGCCACTAGCAGTTGCATAAATGTATCAGCTATTCATTATATCCTCAAATAACTTTTAAACATAATACACTTTTTTTCTCTTGGCCTTGATATTTTAAGTCTTGCTCATACTACATTGTAAAGCCGTCTCATCAGTCTCATCTTACTTCTTCAGGGGAAAGATAATTAATGTTACACCACTGAAAGTGGGTCAGCCGGCCATCAATCTAATTCACACTGCCAGTTAATTTCAGCACCTGTGTTGGGAATAATAAACCTCTCTCCTTAGTCACAGGTTTCATGACCTTCTTCTCTTCATTTTATTTGTTGTGTTAGTGCCATCAGGTTATATCTGAAGTGTTGTGGTATATGCAAGAGATAAGTGGTCAGGGAATGAGATGTTGCTTACTTCTTTTCAATGGCTAACCTGCTGAAAAGACCAGCTGGATGGAGAGTTAGTGCCGGTCTAGATGATGAACAAAATGGCTAAAATGATAAACTAGTTCTACCATAAACCACCCTGAAGTAGCATAGAAATTCAGCAGGATTTAGTAAGTTAGAAAGTCTTTAGGTCAGTTTCACACACGGGTCAAAAAAGGTGGAGTCTCCTCTTAACATTTGAACTGAAATTCTTCATAAAGTCCACTAAAAATTAAGTATGCACTGCATGTGGTCTTAACTGTTAAAGTTGCGATGATGCTTGGCTTGTGTCCACAGACTGCTACTACAGAGAAACAGAATTAGACATTATGGTGGCTGGATTGTGCGAGAGGGAGACAGATCTGCTGACGTTAATGGAAAACTGCACTGTCAAAGGTACACTTGACTCCCCAGAGCATGCAGTGATTCTTATTATGATTACGTGATTACTTTCAACAAGCTGCAATGACAACAATTTTTCAGCGACAGGTGCAAGGCACATGGTCATCTTATTCAGTGGTTTTGTTATTTACATCCTTTGTCATTTCTGCATTGTAAAATATAATAGAAGTAGTTTGTCAACAAACCTTTTGTAAATGACACATAAAGCAATTATACTCTGTGCAAGTACTTGTCCTGGTAAATAGGTACACATACATATACACATACATATTACACACACACACACACACACACACACACACACACACATATATATACATAAATATATAAATCAAAGCATGAACAGTTCCACCAAATCGGTTTATTGCACAAAGTTCAATGCTTAAAACACATTGGCTGTCATTTACTAACAATGAGTACATACATATTCATGCATTAAATATGTTTTCTTGCAGAAATCATGATTTAACTATAAATTGTCATGTAAAAAAAAAAAAAAAAAAAAAAAAATTCTGCATCAAAGCAAAATTGTCTGCTCCAGGTTTAGCTCTTTGAAAGGCTCCTTATTTTCAGACTGCTGAATTATGACAGAATTAATGAAAACAAATGACAGTTTGAGTCACAAGCAGAATCCTGAGATGTAATAAGTGTGAAAGAGAGAGGGAGGGAACAAGAGAGACAAAGAAAGGAACTATAAGAAGAAAAAGACACAAGACAGCAGAATACACTTATTATCTGGGGACATGTTACAACAAAACCATGTGAAGCTCAGCACTGTTGTATTCCACTCTAACAGAGATAAAAATGATAGAATGTATGAATATCAGCCAGTGTTGTTTCACTACATAACAAGGAGTAACTTGTTTTCACACTGTCACGATTTTACAAGCTTTAACATTAATTTCTTATAACAAAAACCTACAAATATACAATAGAACTCCATTTAATATAAATTTTACTGTAGAACTGCTTAGAAAAATTACTTTTAGTTACAGCAATTAGTTACAAAATATAGTAGAAATTCACACCTTTAGAGTACAGTGAACAGCTCAGTGTTCCTATTAGGAATGTGACGCGATCAGGCTAACTTTGAGATGGTTAGAGAGACAAAAATCCACCTCAGAGACTAACATTTTGTCCTGTTGTAAATAGGTAGCCCAGTTTTGTGTGAGAGACCTGAATTGGTCTATCATTATGGACCATTAGTCATGTGAGTAAATGATTTTCATATTTACTCGCCCCTTTATGAATTAGTGCAAAGTACACAGTACCTTTCATTCATACGCAAACTATGCTTTTTCCAGTTTCCATCTTCTTGAAATTGCAGGTGGATTCAGCGTGCATCTGAAGACAATTTTTCATCTGTTCAGAATAAACAAAAGGATTGTCCCACATCTGATTATCACACACCAAGTTGTAGCCTGGAGGCAAATTAAGTTTATTCAGGAAAACGACCTTTTCTAATCTATTTCTCATGACGTACAGCTTTGAAAACAGTGCTCCCAGAAGGCAAACGGAAGGAACCAGGAGGGATGGGAAATTGCAGTCATTGTACTTAGGGGTCTCTCAGCGTCCACTTACCCACAGTCATTATTGCAAACCTGCACATGGTCTACCAAGAAATAACAATGAACACAAGTGCAGATGGAGTACTGAGCTTACTCAGGGTAATTCAGTTCATTTTGGGAGCAAGCAGATTGCTCTGTATATATACTTACACCTGTGTGTTGGTTTGTTTCCTTTTTTTTTTTTTTTTTTTTTAACTTGCAGGGTTCCTTTAGACTTCTTGTTTGCGCATGAGACATTACTTAATTCGCATGATGCATACACATTTAGTACAACAGCACTGCAGTCACAGTTTACTATTTAGGACACCGAAAACTGTTGAAAATATCCTCAGAATTAGAGCGTTTAATATAAGAGATTAGAAGCCAGGATCTGTGTTGCTTCTTTGGAACGATGAGTCAGAACATCCATTACTTCAGTAAACACTTTTGTCTTTTCTGCCTCTCTCTATCTCTTATTTTCTCTTTGAAAGCTGAAGATGTGGTACCTGCTATAAAATACGATGTGTGGGCGTTTCAGTTTCTATAGTTCATGATTTAGACAATTTTGCAGACTGGGATTTTTGCTAATACCCATTTAAAGTACAGGCTGTTCCCTTAATTGACTGTGGCATGATTAAAAAAATGAAAACAACATGGCATGGCAACAGCTCATGATTAAGGACACAAGAGTTTTAATCAAAAGCTACTCATGTTGTTTACCCAATAATAAGTTGATTCAGGTTACTTGTCCATTATTTGGAAGTTGCTGCTTATTAAAAATGATACACATTAAAAATTCTATGTACTTTAGCTGGCACAGTCTTGGGGAAAATCAACTGAACACTGTCTGAAAATACAGTATGAAATACAATCAGGTTTAAATAAATGTCAAACTATTTGATTACAATGGGAAAGTGTGTGTCACTGAGTAACTGTCATCATTAGACAAAGATGAAGAAGATTGATGTTTGGTTAGTGACTCTAATGTCACAATTTTCGAAAGACATCTCCAATTCTAGGTAGCAATGACTCGACAAATAGAGACAAGCAATCAAATGCTGAAAAAGTGTGACAGGCTGTTTTGATAATGCTGCTCAGTTAAGCCCCAAAGCCATGTTACATTTTAATGTGTTTAGATTAAAATGAGAGACAGAGCCAACACAGATAAACACAGATGTGGGGAATGAATCTCTAATTTAAGGAGCAGATTTAAGGAGGTAGCATTAATTGATACATTTGAATTTTTTTGAAAAAAAGCAAGAATGCAACTGTTCGAAAAATATGACCACCTAGCTTCATCATGATCATCACTGCGATCATCCTAATCACTATTGTATGCTTGCTGTTGGTCAGAAAGTAACGTATTTAGGCGGTGTTTAGCGTTTGGGAGGTTTTTGTGTGGGCGAGAACGCTGATTAAGGCTGAATGCTTCTCCACTGCTGTTTGTAACTGCGCGGTGGGAGGCAAAATGTCTCAAAATGTCAACTTCAAAATTCCCAGGGAATCTGACACCCACTGCGTCCTGTAATCCAGGTTATTACCAGCCTTCACTCCCCCATATGTGAATCATTTTCTCTTTTGGCATCAGTACAAATGGGTGGATTTGAATACAAAGCAGAATAAAATATTTCAGTGCAGAAGGGTAGGGAGGACGGTCAAATCATAAAGATGATACATCACTACTGCGTGCAATGTAAATTCTGCTACAATATGACACTTTACCTGTAGCATTTTTAGATCAAGTTGGCTTTAAAAATGCAGAGAAGGTTTCAGAAATAACAGATATAGCCATGATAATCTCATGGCATGTATTATTGGTAATTTCTAAATCATGGCTGCCTACACTTACAAGCCATACCCAAATATCAGCAGCTTCAAAGTTGGTGGGAAATTGGAGAGTACAAGTCTGGAAGTGAAGTTATGTTTACAAGGCATCGGACTAATCACTGAATTTGACAAAGCATGTCTATTATATGTGGTCTCTGTCATTAAGAAGCATGGCTTTTCTTATCACTGCTACGCTGATGATACCCAGCTCTACTTCTTATTCCAACCAGATGACCCGATGGTAGCTGCTCACATTTCAGCCTGTCTGAATGACATTTCTAGTTGGATGAATGACCATCACCTTCAGCTCAACCTTACGAAGACAGAACTCCTGGTTATTCCAGCTAACCCATTGTTTCATCACAACTTCTCTATACAGCTGGGTTCATCAACCATAACTCCTTCCAGGACAGCCAGAAACCTCGGAAACAAAGACATATGTGTTGGATAGTTTTTTATTCCTACAGGTGTTTGTAGACCCGAATAAGGTAAATTAACTATTAGTATGATCTAATAGGGAATATCTCGCAAATGATGCACACAGTAGCAGGTTTGACCTGCTTTAATGCATCCATTCTTGGATTTGGTGGCTTAGATGGTTTCACTAAAGATGATTTAATTGCACACAACAATGAACCTACTATCTGAAACCCGAAGTACATCTGTACCACTTCACCAGCACTCATCACGCTCTAGGGTAAATATATCGGCCACACTTTTTGAAATCATGCTTTGTCAGGAAAACGCATACAGAATCGCATCCAACAGCTTTCAAGGACAAATCGAGGTGAGGCCAAGCAAACGGGGGCTAAATCAGTCAATCATACC